>NC_050070.1:161030320-161363509 GCF_009764565.3 Dermochelys coriacea
CTCTAATATACACTTTCATATTGAGACTCACTTCTTAAGGCAGAGATTCTTTGGTAGACTTTTTCCTCACCCCCAACCTCCAAATCCCACTACTTCATGGCAGTAATGATCATGCTTGGTTACATGAAACAGCAATAATTTAAATGAGGACACAATATGAAAATAATCTTGATATGATGGTTATGGCTGCTTAGTTATGTCCTCCTATTTTCAATCTGTGCTATTTATTTATGCTATACTGTCTCTGAATTCATATTTTATTAATACTAAACATTTCCTTTTTTGTCTTTTCAACCCCTGCTGCACTACGGGGAGATTTTTGAAGACACAAATGGAAGTTAGGTGTCTAACTGATATTTATGTCTTTATAAATCCCTCCTCCCATCTCTCTGGGTCATTTTTCAGCTTGTTTCTGTCATCCTGTACATTTGCTAGCCCTCCAGTTTGTGTGAGTGCACAAGTTTGATTCCAGTTGAATATACACTAAGGAAACTCTTGACAAAGAAAGACATAAAGCTGCTATACACAGTGCTGAGGAGAGCCTGTATTATTTATTTTAATCATAAAAAATGCATCTGGAAACTAAATAGTGTGAGAATGAGTAGAGCTGAAAGCTAATTATCGCTTGTAGACTTACTGAGGCTTCATCATTGTGAGAAAAGCAGCTCCATGGTCCACCTTTAATTGCACCATGAACAACAGTTTGAGAACCTTTATACCACTGACCTGAAACAGTAACTTATCCCTACGGGTTTAATTTACACCCATTGCTGTTAGCACAGTGAAATAAGGCACTAGTTTGTTTTTTTTTACTTCTGAAGATATGTTCAGTTGGGCTTCAGGGTAGGTTACAAGTGAATGTGAATTTGATCATTTCAATGGCTGCTTGTCTAGATGAAAAACGTAATTTAACATGAATGACAGCCTCACCTCAGAAAAGGCTCAGAACTGGACTATTATGGTGTGTGTATAGGCTGTTATGCAAGCTTCCCCACACAGCACCACCATCTATCAGTCTATCTCACTTTCGTGGGCACCAAGTTCACCTCATTATTACATGTTAAAAAGCACCACCCAACGCCTGTGGAACAACACATTGATTTTATGATCATACACTTTGTTTTAGAGCAACATGCATTCTGTCTGAGTAAGAGATGTGGATCCCCCCTGTCCAGGTCCAGTTCTGATATGCTTTGGCTGGGAGGGTTATCAATTAAATGCTGTCATTTGAAGCCAAGGTGTTTGCAGTTCTGCCCTGTGACTCTTCTCATAAGCAGGAGTCAAGAGATTAACAGTGTGACTGCTGTTAAAAACTGATTGAAACTCAACCTCTTTAATCTGGCTTTTAGACCAAAAAGACACTGGAGGTGATTCTGGCCCTAAACACTCAAGTTGGAGACCCAAGGTCCAGTGCCTTGCTCCAAACACTCTTTCATTATTTATCCACAGTGGACCATCATTAACAGGAAAGACTGAGGGCCCCACATCAGAATATTTCATAGCTCGGTGGTTACTGCACTCCCCCGAGAGGTAGGAGACCCCTATTCAAATCCTTTCTTCCCCTCTGGCAGAGAGGGGGAAAATTGAACCTAAGTCTCCCACATCCCAAGTAATTACTTTAACCACTAGGCTAGAAGTTATTAGATGAGTGTCTCTTCCAGCGGCTATTTTGTGTGGAACAAGGCAGGCGCCTAACTCATTCCTACAAAAGGATCTAAACTGTCTGATTCCAGGCAGCTGGTTCCCGCTCGTAGATTGCTAAACAAAGTTAGGCACCTCCCTACAGTCTGGACTCAGGTCACTATCTCCGAGAGGGGTGTGGGTTAGCATACATCCCTCTCATGCACATCCCCCATTGGGGAGCTTAGACAGCTTCCTGCCTAGTGTGTTGGCTTTGTGGATCATATTCTAAGGTGCCTATGTCCCCATTCCTTGCATAGGGATCCTAACCACCTAACTTGGAATTGTGGATTGCGGTGTTGTTCCTGTGATTTTCTAGGCTCCTAGAAGTTAAGAACTGTGATGCTCAGCACTGCAACACCTAAGTTCCTTTGTGGATCCCACCCCCTGTGTCCACTGCACTGAAACAGGTTTCAACTTGGAGTATTAAAGATTAAAACTGGTATTATGCTTTTATTGCCTGCTTGTTATTGGGGCTTGATGGAGGGTTGCAAAAGACATCATTACCTTTACTCCTCCAATAGGGAAAAAAAATCTAAATGTGATTATGTTGTTGCTGCTGTCAAAATACAAAGCTTGATACCCCTTTGAGGCTTAAGCTGAAATGGAGAGAGAATGGATTCCTTTAACATTGAAGAAACTTGTCTTAAGAGGAATAGTCATGGTAAAATAGTCATACTGAAAGTACTTTATAAAATGTAGCTAATTACCCTTACAACATCCCAGTAAGCACATGCAATTATTATCCGTTAGATTGTCAATTGAATATTCAAGTCAAGAAGGCCTATGCAGATAGATAGATAGATAGATAGATAGATAGATAGATGTACCTGTACTTTAACTGCACAGTCTGATCCACAACAAAATGAGAAAAATATAGTATTGCATGCTTTTAGTGAAACAAAGATATAAACAACCCCACTCCTCAGTGGCAAGGGGGAACATTCAAAACAATGCAGTCTACTCCCCTCTCCACACCCAGCCAGGTCTCTGGTGGAATATTGGCTCAGTCTCTTTCCTCACCACTTTGTAAACAGTTTGCGCACCCAGGATGCATGGAGGCAGCAGCCTCTCTACTTCACCAGGTGTAGGACAATTAGCCTTAGCTTTTGCACAGGGTGTCCTTCCCTTTGTGTCCTTCCACCTCCACTAATGCAAAGACCAAGGCCAATCTGGCCCTATATAAATATACTTGCAGTTTGTCTCGGATGACCTGGTTGCACATCTAGTGTCTCAGAATGAGTGGTCATTAAGATGGCTGCTACAGGATCCAAAATGACCCCAACATCAGAGGTCAGATTTGAGTTCCAGTGTCATAAACAATTTGATTGTAAGCTCTTTTGGGCAGACTTTCTTTTTTGTTATATAGGTGTAAGGCATCTAACATAAGGGGCTGGGGGTGAGGCTGATTCAGACCTCTAAGCATTACTGAAATACAAATAACTATAGTACTCATTCAGAGATAGGGGAAATGAGACCAGGATGTCACTCGACTACTCGATCCACAAAAAGACTATGTAAAAGATTACAGTTCAGGATATTCTGGCTCCCAGTCTTGTGCTCAGATGATGCCTCTCTCCACCACACTCTGGAAATTCAAAATCAGCCCCATTTTCATGATGCTTTCAAGCTAAAATGGGCTGACTTTCAACAAAGTATGTTTGTTCTTGCTGACAGAACCTACAGCATTATAACTGAATGGCACTTTTTCAGAAAAACAAGATTGGGGAAGAGGTGTGAACAGGGATGAATATTTTTCTCAGCTATTTTCAGAAATCTATAAAAAATGGTCTGCAGTTTTGCTCCACTCTAATTTCTAAGTTAAAGCACAATATATTAGCAAAAGGTCATCTCACCACAGAAGATAGAAGGAATTTGAGAGGCGCTGAATGCTGCAAATTATCACATTGCAGTCCCATCAAATACCCCATTTCGAAGAAATGTACACAAAGACCCTTTTCTTGTTTCACTCTTTTGATGAATGAGGCTTCTTCCCAACGCCAAAGGAGACATCCATCTGGGTTTTGGAAACTTCCTTGGTTGTTCCCTGGAAAGAGTCACCAGTCACCTTTCTCTTTCCACTTCTTGCACATTCCAGCTAGAGAGGCTTCCTTTCAAAGAGCACGATCCTACCAAATTCTAGTGAGAAGGGGAATATTTTGATTTCCACCTACATACAATTTTTATTAAACTATAAGCTCATTGTTTCTTTCATTTCCCAAGCCTAAAAGAAAGCTGGCAAGGAGTCTGTCATCCACAGTAACATACTGTCTTTCTCTCTGTCCCTTTGTTATTTATGGACCATTATCAGGCCATTATCTCCCTGGAAGTTTGAACTGTCTCATTTCATGATTTTTCCTGTGAGATAATTTTTGTACCAATGTGTCCATATGTGCATATATTATTTGAGATAAAATATTTGACTCAAATTTCCTTAAACATTTTGCACCCAAGTTTTCTTTACTAACTTCCTGTAAACAAATATCAAGAGAAACACAAGGGTCAGGCCTATCTACCATAACAGTGCAATTCTGGCACATGCCATTTCACTCTTTCAGTGGTTTTGAATACATATTAAGGGCCTAGTGGACCCTTTGTTAAATCTGTTTGTTCTAGGTTAATTTTATAGTTGCTTATTGGGATCTTCAGACTAGTTAGGTATATTCACAGTGAGTGGGGAGAATGTAGCCAAGCTGCTATATCCATCCTATTCAAGTGAATTTACCTTCATATCTCCTTAATACTCTCCTCACATTACTTTTTCCATGCACCATACTCAAATACTGCAGCAGCTACAGAAAAAATGTGATGGGATCATGAGTTTAGGCTGTACTGTGCTATCAGATTTCAAGCAGACCTCCCCACTGAAATCAACAGAAAGCTTTGCTTACAATAATAACAACACAGTATGACCCTGTGGATTATCACTGAGTTAATACATGATTATTTGTGTCCTGTATAATAAAACCTTGCCTTCCTTTGGAAATATTAGCAAACACACAAATCAACATTTTTGTTATTAGCAAATTTTTCTAGCATTTCCATTTTTTTGAGTTTCTGAGACAAGACTAAATAATTTTCACTTCCTGAAAATTGCCATCTTAGACAGTTGATTTCTCAAACTTTACCGTGAAAGAATTTTTTTAAAAATTATTGCTTTCTCAAAACATTATTATATCTCTCCTAAGCCTTCAAAGTGGATTTTTGTATCATATTAGAGTAAAATCAAAGGAACTGCCATACTGTCAGTATTAAATCTGGAGCTGAAGCTACTACAGTAGTCAGAAGAACTTAACTGTGATCATCAACAACCTTTTCTCAAAACATCTGCCATTAGCATCTGAGAAAGCACTAATCCACATTACAGAAGTCTATGACTATTACCGTCACCATAGATCATACTCAGCTCTGTATGAAATGTGTAGTATAAATTAACTTTCTGCCTAATCATTTTTTCTAAGGACTTTGAACACTCCGAGAGGATTCTCTGTGAGAGATCGGGGAGAAAAAATTACATAAAAAACAGGATCCTCTTTGATTGTGCTAGTAAAGAAAAAGGACAACTGAACAGAGTTTGCCTCCAATTACAGATAATGGGCAAGTTGGCCAAAAGGAATATAAGGTGAATGGAAGCATTGGTGCCACAATGATCCAAGGTTTATAGAAATTAGAGAATTAAAAAAAGTAATTAAAAAAATCAGTTACAATTAAAGAAGAAAAACACTAACACTATTTCCTTCAAAGTCCTGCTTTTCAATGAAGTGAGAGTTGCAGCATTATTTCCATATCTCAAGGTTATATAAACAGAGTGCAAGCCATGAACATTTCACAAGTCAATTTCTATAATGTAATGCTGTTGATGTTGACAAAATGGTTAGCCTCCCTCATCCTAGAGTGCAATTCTATTCCAGCTGCAAATGAGATACACTCCCACTGCACTCCCACCTGAAAATGAATGGCAAGGACTTGTACCCTGTCATTTACACTGCAGTAGGGTCCCATTATGAAAACCTTATACAAATATAATTATTTATTTAGCGTGTGTGTAGTCATCTAGCCAAGCAATGGCATCTTCAGTGGTGTGATGCAGTTTTTCTAGACCACCGCTGAAGCTAGTCAGCAGGCATTCATCGACAATGGATCAGCATCCTCGTTGTGCCACCTGCCAGTACCTGACAGCAGTCAGGGAACCTAATGATCCAATCAGCGAGCCGAATTCCACGAGCACCAGCTCAATAAATCCCACCACTGTCATCACCAACAACCCCAATGTGCAGCCCGGTGACTTCTATGTTGCTGGTCCAGCTCTATGCGTGTTACAACTTAACGTGGAGGGTTCGTCAGTTGCCAAGTGTGATTTACAAATATAATAAATGGCAGTCCCTGACTAAAGGGCTTATCATCCAAGAGGCAAGATATAACAGATGGATAAAGCTAACAAGTATATGGAGAAAGGAGAACACACTAACCAAAATAATAGAACATTCTAGCACTGACTAGCTGTGTGCACAATTTTTAGTCAATCAACAGCAGTAATCACAAAACTCAACACACACCTAGACAAAAAGTTTAGCACACACCTACTAGCCCAGTGACTAATTCCACTCACCAGGCCAAACTACACTGGTGCCACCATCCAAGACATGCCCCCTCTTGCCTGGTCTCTCGTTGGGACAGGTAACCCCCTCTGCTTGGACCTAAAAAAAATCTCACCTCCCACTATGAGCTGCTAATTAATGTTGCCCTCCACACAACACAAATACCAAATTACTTAGGATCATAGAATCATAGACTATTAGGGTTGGAAGAAACCTCAGGAAGTCATCTATTCCAATCCCCTGCTCAAAGCAGAACCAACACCAACTAAATCATCCCAGCCAAGGCTTTGTCAAGCCGGGCCTTAAAAACCTCCAAGGATGGAGGTTAAATTAAATTAAAGCTGGATCATCCCCACTCCACCAAATGAGTGCTGGGCACCCTCCTGTAATAAATCCATTAACACTGAGATCCTCCCACAATAAATTAATGCTGGGCAATCTGCCTTTCACCCCTCCAATACATCAATTAATGCTCCTCCTCTAACACCTCTACTTGATCCATCCCATCCCATCTCCTGATGTCTCTAATGCCCACTTATCTCCTCCCTTACTCTTCTCTTTAACCTCTCAGTCTCCTCTAAAACAACAAGGAGTCCGGTGGCACCTTAAAGACTGACAGATTTATTTGGGCATAAGCTTTCGTAAATAAAAAAATCCACTTCTTCAGATGCATTTTTTTTACCCACGAAAACTTATGCCCAAATAAATCTGTTAGTCTTTAAGGTGCCACCAGACTCCTCATTTTTACAGACTAACACGGCTACCCCCTGATACTCACTCTCCTCTGGCTCTTTCCCCTCAAAATTCAAGAATGCTTTAGTCTTTCCCATTTTAACCCCTCGCCAAAATTTACTCCATATCCCTCTCCAACTACTACCCCATCTCCCCTCTTCTTTCATCTCTAAGCTCATTGAACACCTTGGCTACAATCACGGTCTGAAGTTGCTCTTGCCAAAGTCTCGACCTTTTCCTAGCCAAGTCTCAGAATCAGTTCTCCATCCTCATCCTCCTTGACTTGTCAGCCACTTTGACACTCAACCATCCTCCTCTTAAAATCTTGTCCTCCCTTGACTTTGGTGACTCTGTCCTCTCCTGGTTCTTCTCCTACCTCTATAATCACTTTTTCCACAGAGTGTCCCTTCAAGGCTCCTCCTCATCCCCCCTCCAACTTTCTGTGGGGATTCCCAAGGGCTCTGTCCTTGGTCCCTTTCTTTTCTCAATCTAGACCGTATCTCTGGAAAATATCATCTGCAAACACAAATTCAACTACCATCTCTACACTGACAACTCACAAATCTCTCTCTCTTCTCCAGACCTGGCTCCTTCTGTCCAAACTAAAATCTCAGCCTTTCTCTCAGACATCTCCTCATGGATGTCTATCTGTCATCTCAAGCTCAACTTAGCTAAAACAATATCCACACCCCTCAAGTCATCCCCACTACCTCCTTTCACTATGAACAGCACCACCATCCTGCTTGTCACTCAGGTCCATAATATGTTTGTCATCTTCAGCTTAGACCTCTCTCTAAGTCCTCACATCTAGGCTAGGTCTAAATCTTGGCAATGACTTCCGCATAGCATCTGTAAAATACAGCCTTTCTTATCCATCCACACAACTAAAACTCTTATCATCTCATGTCTTGGTTACCATAACAACCTTCTCTCTGGCCTTCATAAATGCAATCTGTCCCACTCATATCCATTCACAGTGTTGCTGTAAAGATAGTTTTCCTAGTCCATTACTTTTACCAAGTCACCCTTCTCTTTTCATCTCTCCACTGGCTCCCCCTTCTCTACGGTATCAAACATAAGTTATTTGCCTTCTCCTTCAAGGCCCTTCACCGTACAAAAGATTTCATGGGTGCTGGAACAATTTTTATAGTGGAGGTACTGAAAGTGGAAACCATGTATTTAGTTGTTATTACTGCTTCAAGTCACGGGGTGCTATCGCGCCCCCAATACTGCCAATTTCAGCACCCCGATAGAGTCCACTTCTCCGCAACCCCTTGTTTGCCAGCAAAGAGTTGCTATTATCTGTCACTTACTAATAAGCAGAAGGCAGGTTTGCAAAGCAGAATCCACAGAAGGAAGAGCTGGGATGCCCTTCCCTGGCTGCAGCCCTGCAAACCTGCCTGCAGACTGGGCAGCAGAGGGGAGGGGGCTGTAGCCTGAATGCCAGGGCTTACTACAAGGAACTGGGACACTAGGTACCCCATAAGGCTACATCGTACCTCTCCCTGCACTCTCCAGGGGTTTGGACTAGGCACATCCCAGCACTTCCTTCCCTGTGTGCTCTCCCCTGGCATGGTGCAGCCTGGAGAGTGGAGGAAGATCATAGAATCATAGAATATCAGGGTTGGAAGGGACCCCAGAAGGTCATCTAGTCCAACCCCCAAAGATGTATGGTGCCGCTCTGACATCCGGGCTGCAGCCATCCCTTTCTGCTACTGCGCTGCCCGCTCCCCCCCCCCACCTGCAGCCCCTTACCTCCTATGCAGTCCATGCAGGCAGGTAGGTTTGCTGGGCTGCAGCCAGTGAAGACACATCCCAGCACTTCCTTTCCCAGGCTGCAGCCTTCTAAACCTGCTTGTAGGAGGTGCCCCACATGTCCCACAATCAGTGGCAGATTAATGATTTTGCCACCTCTAGGCCTTGAAATAATTGCTGCCCCCATATGGAATTTGTTTTTAGTTTTTTTACAAATTCGCACCACCATTGGTGGTTTCAGTACGCGCTATGATTGGTAGAATCACAGCGTCCATAGACGCTGGAGCACCCATGAAGAAAAATTGGTGGGTGCAGAGCACCCACCAGCAGCTCCCCACCCCAGCTCATCTCTGCTCCGACTCCGCCTCCTTCCCTGAGCGCGCTGCTGGGTCCTGCTTCTGCCTGCTCCCTGCCCGGGGAATGCTGCGTGCTCAGGGGAGGAGGCAGGGCCGGGGCGGGGATTTGGGGAAGGGGACCAATAGGGGCAGGGAGGGGGTGGAGTTGGGGCAGGGACTTTGGGGAAGGGGTTGGAATGGAGGCAGAAAATGGGGCGGGGAAGGGGTGGAGTTGGGGCGGGGCCAGGGGGATGCGAGCACCCACCGGTGCCGGGGGAAGTTGGCGCCTCTGGCTGCTATTGTAAATTTTCTGCCCCTGCAAATTTTCCACCCTAGGCCTTGTCGGCCTAGGCGATAATACGCCGCTGCCCACGATACTTCGTTCCATGGCTGCAGCCTCACAAACCTGCCTGCAGGTGAGGCCTTCCTTAAAAAAAAGAAAGCTGTTAATAAGCCACATGCCATTTTCAATATCTGAATCCCATTAACTCTGATGTTAATGGGGTGGGATTGGTTCCCAGAAATGTTGCCATTAACCAGAATTTGCTAATATCAGGATTGCTATTAAGCAGAATCTACTGTATATCCCCACCGTGCCTATCATGTCTTGTTCACTATTGGAGCATAGCATGCTGGGACCTGTTGTCACTAAGGCCCAGATCTCAACCAATGGGAGTAAGGTGTCTAAATATTTTGAAGACCTAGGCCTGAGGACTAGACTTTTGTATCAAGGATGAGGGTAGTCCTGGCCACACAGTAGAATTCTATAGGTTGCATTTAGCCTACAATCTGGCCACACATGAGCAAGCCAATGGCAACTGGTGCCTAAAATAAAAGTTGGAACTTTAAGTAGCTGTCTTCTCCCTACATGTTGATCATATTTTCAAATGAAAAACAGGGACATTGTGGTTGTGGGAGGGCACAAGGAAGTGTTTTTCTAGGGGATAAGGGAGTTTGATTACCAAGCAGGAAGAAAAGGGATGCCCTCTCCCCTGTTCAAGCCCTCTTGCCTTTCAGAATGGAAAACCAGAATGCCCTTAAAACAAATGGTGAAGAAGATGAAAACCATATTTCTCCATCATCCTTCACTGTTCTCTCCTAATCCAGCCTGTCTCCTCACCTGATCTACCCTACCATATCACCACACTGTCTCCTTTTCCCCCCTCAAAAATACTCACACACAGTTGGCTATATTCCCCACTACTCATTCACCTCCCAGCTCAGAATCTCCCCAGACCCCCTCTGTTCAATCCAACATACCCTCCACCAGCTCAGAACCCCTCCCCAGGCTGAACTCCCCCCATTCCCTTCCTACATCTCTCCACAGCTCAGAACCACCCCCATCATCTCTGAACTCTCTCACACTCCTCAGAACACAAGTCCAACCTCCAGAGCTCACACTTCTAATCAACACTCTCCACCACTCTCAGTACCCTCTTCTCATAAAATATCCCCATTCGTTGCTGGTTCTCGAAAAGCAGAGGCAGCATGAAGTATTTGCATGAGACCTGAAACAGCCCTACAGAAGTCTGAATTTCCTGGTCTGTTTCTCCTCCCTGTGCTGCAGACAGTCTTATATTCTGCCTCTGTGGGGCTAGCCCTACCAAAGACAGTATTCCTTATTCTGCCTCTCCTCCATCTGATGCCTGTCATCTATGTGATGCAGGGCCAGAAGCCTCTTCCCTTCATCTGGCAGCAGTTAGATGTACTGTAGCCTCCATGGGCTAGAGCAGCTCAACCCACAAGGAGTTTCCTATTGATAGCATGTGATACTGCAACCTCCAGTACAACAGTTGAATGACACAGTTATAACACTATTTGTGGGGCTTATCCCACGAGTCCCTAATGACCAGCCACCACTGTGTGATATACTTAGTTATGTAACTGGTTTTTCTTCATTTTCTATGTACCGCATTTTTAACTCTAAGCATTCTACGGGCTACAGAAACAGGTAGCCATTTTGTATTCACATGCAAAGCAGACTGTCACAGAGTGAATGTACTATACACTGTTCCATAAAGACTTTACTTTCGTTCTTTCTTGTCTTGTTCTCTTAATCTATAAAAAAAAATTCAGATGGAAAGTATCTCTTTGTTGTTTGTCTGTGAAGAAGCAGAAAAACAAAACATATGGTTTAAACAGAAACACCATCAGTCAAATGGATCGCATAAACTTTTTCATGTTGCAAGGTCCTGTATGTCAAGATTTTAGTGTTTAAATAAGACATATTTAAAAACCAAAAAAGTGATACTCTCAATAAATGTTTTATCACAGTGGTTTCATGCTAATTTTTAATATCTGAACTTGTTTGTGGTTTTGCTTTCTACTCTTACCTCTGGGGATGGATATCTTTAATAGAATTAATATATCACTGTGTTACCAACTTGCCTGGAATATAAAATATTGCTAATGAATCTACAAATGGAAATGAATGCATTGCTGATCCACTGTTACAAATTGTTCCTGTAAGCCAGAACTGTGTTACTTTGCCTACACAAATTGCTCTATGGTACTTGAGATGTGATATAGCTTGTCAAACACTAAATTAGTTATGCAAGGTTTCATCTTCAAATAGATTCTCAACAGTATTAACTTCGTTGGCCTAAATCGGAGAATTACAGGTACACTGTCATTCTATAGACTAACTCAACTTAGCTTTTTTTTCTCTTCACACTGTGAATTTAAATAAAACTAAATAATTCCGATAGCTGCCTGTCAACTCCTGCTAATTCCTCATAATTATCACCCAGTCAGACCTGAAATACTCCTACACAGCATGTCACAGTCCGTGAGATCCTCTAGGTCTATGAACTCTAGGTCTATGTTTGATTGCTAACAAAACACATTAGATTTCCTTCAAACAGCAGATAAGTTTAAATGAATTTGTAGGGAGTCCTTCTATGCAAATGAGAATTTACAATTCCTTAAAACCAAAGTAATTACATGCTACTGTTTTAGAGGCTTATGCTGCCAAGAGGACTTTCATACTATGACATTAACCCTTCAAAAATCCCTTATTTTTAAACTATCCAGGATTTGTGAGTTGTAATATTAATAAATTTCATCTGACAATTTCATAGTGCCTTTCAAAAATGGGTATCTTGTTATTGTCATCCCAATTTTACAAACAGAGAAAACTGAAACACTCAGAGAGGTGAAGAGACTTGTCCAAGGTCACACAGTGAGTCAATGGGAGAGTCAGAAATAACACCCACATCTCATATGCTTTAACTATTAGACAATGCTGCCTCCCTTTAATACAAAAGGCTTTCACTTAGTAGGTAATAATATGTAGCACTTGATATCTTCAAATCCCCTTGCACAACACTCCTGTGAGTCATTTAAATACTGTTATCTCCATTTTACTGATGTGAAAACTGAGGCAAGAGCAGTTAGGTGATTTGCCCAAGATCACAGAGTGAGTCAGTGTCAGAAGGGGGATTAAAACACAAGAGTGCCTCTAGGGCACTCTTATCTCTCAAGTGACTGTAATGACAGTGAAGGTAAATCTCAGAAGATTTGTAGGGTCAGTTCAGAAAAGCAGTTAAACACCGTTTCTTATTCAAATGATTCAGATTTCCTGGATCTAAAGAAATGGATTTGTCATCTCACAAGAACAAATTTTCTCACTCTTTCACTTCCAAGCTACACTGCCTGATGGTTGGGAGAATTAGTGCACTGACTCTTAAGCCCAGCAGCAGCAGCAGTTCAGTGGGTGCTCAAAGCATTCACCCATAACCCAGTTGTGATCTCTGGCTCTAACATCTGGCCTCTTGACTCCAGCTCTGACCCTAGGCTCTGGCATCTGTCCCCTGACATCTGGTCCAACCACTAGGTGTGACTCCTGCTCCAGGCACAAGGCATGACTTCCCAAGTCCAGGTCACTGACACCTCTATATAGTTTCATTTCAGTGGAGAATAGCAGTGACTCCTAGGCTTGGAAGCATATTCAAAAGTAAGAGCAGGTCTACACAGCAACACTCAGGAAAGTTAAGGCAAATCAATTAGAGGTGTGAAGTCAACGTGCATAAATTAAACATTAACCTCTCATGTGGACGCGCTCTTCCTTGGAGCAGGATTAATTTATAACAAAGGCTACTATACTCCTGAAGGGAAGCATCTACACGAGAGTTTTACGAGCATATCACACCCATGACCAACATAGTGATGCCATCAAAACCTGGAGAGTAGCCCTTATCACAGTTTAAAAAGCACTCCTTTAGTTGAACAGGTGCAACTTTGTGTGCAGACCAAGCCTAGAGCTTGGTCTACATATTAACTTGCACTAGTAGTTTTACTAAATTGACATAGTTAAACTAGTGCAGCCCCCGTGTGGACACTCTTATAGATAGGGCCCTACCAAATTCCCGGCCATGAAAAACAAGTCATGGACCGTGAAATCTGGTCTCCCCCTCGTGAAATCTGGCCTTTTGTATGCTTTTATCCTATACTATACACAGGGGAAACCAACATTTCTCAAATTGGGAGTTCTTGACCTAAAAGGGAGTTGCAAGCGGGGTTGCAGTATTGCCACCCTTACTTCTGTGCTGCCGTCAAAGCTGGGTTGTTGGAAAGCAGAGGTTGTTGGCCAGGTGCCCAGCTCTCAAGGTGATGCCCTGCCAGCAGCAGTGCAGAAATAAGGGTAGCAGTATCGCAACCCTCCCCAATAATCTTGTGACCCCCTCACAACTCCTTTTTGGGTCAGGACCCCTACAATTACAACACCGTGAAATTTCAGATTTAAATAGTTGAAATCATAAAATTTACTATTTTTAAAATCCTATGACCATGAAATTGACCAAAATGGACCATGAATTTGGTAGGGTCCTACTTATAGAAGAGACACTTATGAAGTTTGTGGATGGTACCAAGCTAGAAGTAGTTGCAAGTGCTTTGGAGGACAGGATTAAAATTCAAAATGATCTTGAAAAACTGGAGAAAAGGTCTGAAAAAAATTGGATGAAATTCCATAAGGACAAATGCAAAGTGCTACATTAAGGCAGGAATAATCAATTGCACAAATGCAAAATGGGAAATGACTGCCTATGGAGCAGTACTGCAGAAAAGGAGCTGGGAGGCAATAGGTGCTCACAAATTAAATATGAATCAACAATGTAATACAGTTGCAAAAAAAGCAAACATCATTGTGGGATGTATTATCAGGTGTGTTATAAGCAAGACACGAGAAGTAATTCTTCCACTCTAGCCAGCACTGAGGAGGCATCAACCGAAGTACTGTGTCCAGTTCTGGGAACCACATTTCGGAAAAGGTGTGGACAAACTGAAAAAGTCCAGAGGAGAAATCAAAGTGATTAAAGGTCTAGAAAATATGACCTCTGAGGAAAGACTGAACAAATTGGTTTTTTTCAGTCTGGAGAAGAGAAGAATGAGGAGGGAGACATGATAACAATCTTTAAATATATAAAAGATTATTATAATTATAAAGAGGTGGGTTCTCCTTATCCACTGAGGACAGGGCAAGAAGTAATGGGCTTAAATTGCAGCACAGGTAATTTAGGTCAAACATTAGGGAAAATTAGGACAGACATTGGGGTAGTTAAGCACTGGGAACAAACTACCTAGAGAGAATGTGGAATCTCCATCATTGGAGGTTTTTAAGAACAGGTTACACCAACACCTGTCAGGGATGGTCTAATACTTAGCCCTGCCTCAGTGTAGGGGAACTAGACTAGATGACCTGTTGAGGTCCCTTCCAGTCCTACATTTATATGATTCTAATTTCAATTTACAAGTGGCTTACTTCAATTTCCATTCCAGAGAGGGATCTGAGGGTCATTGCAGACAGCTAATGAAGATCTCTTCTCAATGTGCAGCTGTGATCCAAAAACAAAAGTAAGATGTTAAGTTGCAATAAGAGATAGGATAGTGAATGAAATGGAGAATATTAAAGCACCTTTATATAAATTAATTACGTGTCCTCATTTGTTATGTTGTGTGACGTACCCAGCTCAAAAATGGATTGGCAGAACTATAAGGAGTTCAGAGAAGGATGATGAGATTGCTCCAGAGCATGAAAAACTCATATAGAAAGAGATTGTAAAGAATAGGATTCTTCACCTAAGAAAAGAGACAAATAAGAGAGGACATGAAAAAAATATATAAAATAATGAACGGTGTAGCAAAAAAAGATCAGGAACATCTGCTCTGCCTGTTTCATAATACAAGAACAGGTGGTTATTCGGTTAAATTAAAAAGTGGAAATTCCACAGTCAGCTAGGAAATCAGGAATAGTGCTCTAACTAGTGGGTCAGGTGCCTCTGTGGAGAGGGACCTGGAAGACCACTGATCATAATCAAGTGAATTACACAGCCTCATATTATGAGAATTTTCTGAATGCAGCAAAGGAATCTGTGAACCATAGTCACTTGTCAGGCTGAAGCAGGAAAAAACTGTTTTAATCCTACCATTACATATCAACAGGTTGCATCTGGTATTGCTGCAGAAGCATATTTTCCTTGTTGCTATCATCTTCCTAGACAAATATGCTTTAGCAGATGCAGCCTGCAGGTCAAGCCTTCACTGACTGAGATTTCATGGAATTGTTCATAGTTTGGACTGGTTTGACAAAAAGCTCAGTGTCCTTTAATAGGATATAAAGCATCTACAGTCATTTGCTCTTCTTACTATTACGTTGGCAGATGCCCATTAAACATCATCTACTAATTTTTTTTGCACATCTCCAAGGCTACTAGATCATTCAATTATGTTTCTGAACTATATTCATGGGTAGAACATCAGACCATACAAGGACCATACATCTAGGACTGGCAGAGCAGCCCATCACCTGGGGTATCAAGAAAGTTGCTCTTAATTGTGTCTGCTGTTAGTGGCCCCAAGGGAATATTCCACCAGCTGGGGATCACAAGGGTTGAAGGAAGTTCTGGCCAGTATTGTAACATAGGAGCTCTGCCCTCCTGAAGATTCCTTGATGCATTAGGAATATTCCAGGAACCAGTTATGCTGGGTTGAGAGCAGCTTTGAATCAAGGGAGTGGTACACAGCTATCTTAATATAACCCAAGATCTGGACCCATGATTGCAGAAAAGTCAAAGTCAAGTACTGAGGCTGAAGTTTAAAAAGAGATAAATAATTTTATGGACAATAAAATCTGACTATGAAAGCTATGCTAACGGTAAAGAAATCAAAGTTTCATAGCTACCCACACCACAGAGGAAAAGGGGATAAAAAGTGAAGTCCCCTGACTAGGCTGTGAGACATGGACCTACAATAAAATGGGGCTTATATGGTCCGATAATATCTTGCCGCATTTCCCAGGATTCAAAGAGGTTTCTTTGGAAATTCTGCTCATATTTTATATGTAAAATATTCAATTTACACTTAAAAGATTGAGAAGTCTAATTATGTGATGCATCAGAGCACTGTGCTAAGCATAACAAGAGTAGCTCACTTCTAAGGAGGAAAAGAAAGGACCCCCTGAGGAGACATTCTAAGTTTTCTTGAGGCTGAGCTAAGTGTCAATGCGCACCAGAAGGGAGTTTGAAATGGAAAGAAATCCCTTGAAGATTAGAAAATCATTGTTACTGGCTTTCCACCATGATTGAGAAAAGGCCCATTAAAATCCTGCACCACTTAAGAATATGCTTGAAGTGGAGATTTTGTTGCTGTTTAAGCGCAGCAGGTGTTGGAAAAATCATTTTGCGTTTTCAGAAAAACTTTATTACCATGTGAAAAGCCTACATTAAAGGGAGTGTCCACGGTAAAGGTTTCAGCTTCCCTGATAAGGCAAACACATTAAAGTAGGTACCCTGGAGCATGAGACTCCCTCACAAACCCCCAGGGTGCATTTTCAGGGATGATTTAAGGTTATTACAGTGGATGCAAGATCTGATTGATCAAACATGGTCAGACGAAATGTTTCATTTCACTATCCTGGGTTTAGCTCTTGAAGGCCAAGCAATCAGAAAATGAGCACCCTTTAGAGCTGACCCTTCAGCTTCCCCAGGAAAAAGACTCTGAAACAGCAGCAGGTGGTAGGAGCTGGTAATAACTGAACAGCAGCTCTATAATGACCCTCCACTGATGCTTCCCAAAAGCAGATTTCAAATGAATCTCTTAGAAAAGCCACTGCTGTGCATGAACACCAGTTTTTCTTCTCCCTGACTGTAATTTCATAAATAATTCTATGACTTGGGGCTTGCTGTGTATAAATGGCAGCTGCATAGAGACGATAAAAGAGTCATTGCCATCTATTTATTATATTAACAGGCAACAAATTTCTATAACTTCAAGGTGGCTACTAGGGGGTGTGTGTGTGTGTGTGTGTGTGTGTGTGTGTGTGTGTGTGTGTGTGTGTGTGTGTGTGTGTGTGTGTGTGTGTGTGTGTGTGTGCGCGCACACAGATATGCATACCAAGGAATTTTGCACTTTAAAAAAACCCCAAAGTATTTAAAAGCACAGAAATTAACAGTGAAGTATAGCCTGATCAGTCAGGGGATATTTAATTTTATCGACCAGACAGTGGTCTGAGAGGGTTCTGCCTCTGAATCAGCTACATTGATTCTAATGGTGACATTGCCACTAGAATGAGGACCTCAAGGAGCACACAAGACACAATCCACTTCATGTTCTCTCACGAGTTACATTATAAAGTTTATTAGCAAAACAAACAGAATAACAAAACGTAATATAGCAAAGGTGATAGAGCCCATACAGAATGTCCAGTACTTGCATTACTCACATCATCCCTTTCAGAGAACCCTGGAATAGGTGAGGCAATTAGTGGGTGGTCATCAGGTCAACAGGTCCCAACATATCCCATTGCCTACAACAGTGGTCCGCAAACTGTGGAGCATGCCCTGCTAGGCAGGCATGGAGGAATGTTCTGGGAGGCATGATGGGGTTTGGGCCAGCACCCACAGGCTGTGAGAAGGGAGCGCCACCCACCCCCACTCCAGCCCTGGCTCAGCTCCTGGCCTTGCCTGAGGCTCCGCTCCTGGCTTGGTCCTGGCTCTGCTCCCAGCTCCCAGCTCCGCTCCTGGCCTCCAACCCAGCTCCAGCCATAGCCACAGCTCCACTCCGGCCCCTGCTATGACACCAGACAACTTTCCCTGCATTCCCTCTCCAACCCCATCCACAGTTCTGCCCACAGCTCCACCTTCCGCCCACATTCTTCTGCTGAGCCAACTGTGCAGTGATGGAGGAGGGGCATGGACAGTTTCCATTACTGGTAAGGGGGGGGGTGTGAACAGAAAAATTTGGGCACCACTGGCCTACAGGCTGGGTAGCTCCTTTTATAAATGGGTTACACTAATGTCCTCCATACCTTATACATATCCAGTGATGGCTTCCACCTCCTTTCATTATATGTACTTCCATACCTCAATAATATCAGGGTCCATAACTTCGACAGATCACTTAGTCATTTAAAAAGAACAGGAGTACTTGTGGCACCTTAGAGACTAACAAATTTATTTGTGCATAAGCTTTCGTGGGCTACAGCCCACTTCATCTGGAACATATAGTAAGAAGATATTTATACCTACAGAGAACATGAAAAGGTGGAAGTACACATACCAACTGTAAGAGGCTAGGTTCCATACTTCACCTTTTCCTAGCACATAACACTATTGTTTCCTATTATACTTATTTTGTGACTTAGGGTCTTTTTAACAGTTAGTTCCTTATTCCCAAGCTGCTCAAGTCAAGTTAGGCCTTGATTATGCTAATTGTTATACAGTCCTTGCATTACAGTCTTATAATACCTATGTCTTACATATATATATAGCTTTTATACATAAGGTTGGCTACAGAAGGTAGGGATATATTCAAATCCATTCACAGTTCATAACATACAATCTCTTAAGGAAAAGGAAAATATGCGTATTTTTTAAAAAAAAAACCCACCACCACCAAAAACAGCCTCCTTGGAATTTGAACCCAGAGATAATAGAAGAGAATGTCCAGGACCCAGGCTGATGTAAATGGTACCATAAGGCAAAGTCCACACACAGAAATTCTACCTGCTTTAACAAAAATTGATTTTTAAATGATTTACTTAAACTGGTGCAAATTCCTGTGTGGACACACTTCTGTTGCTTAACCACTGGCTTATATCTGCTTTTATTTCCATTTTAGTTAAACTGGTGCAACTTCTATATATAGACAAGGCCTCAGAGCTGGGCTATATGAAGACTTGCTCTAAAATAACTAAACAGATTTCAATTCGCAGCTTTTGGTATATCATAGCAAGTCTGTTTAGTCACATTTATTTCAGAGTAAAAGTGACTTATTTTGTTTTAGCTTTTAACAATTTAAAAAAAAATCAGACTAGAACACTTTTATTCCAAAATAAGAGTGTCTACACACAGACTTGCACTGAAATAACAAAAGGTTTGAATTAAAATTGATGTAGGTGTAACGATCTTGAGGTTCATTAAATAACAAACCAGTGAATGAGAAAGGAATAAAACTTTAATAAAACAAACTGGAGAGCTTCTGTAGTGAGCTGCTGCACACAACCATGTGGTGTTTTCAACTCCTGCCTCCAGGGCACATCTCCAAATTGCCACACTCACAACACTGTCCCTTATAACGGAGCATCTCCTAATCACAATCTTCATAAGCATATCTCTACATCAGTGGTTCCCAAACTTGTTCCGCCGCTTGTGCGGGAAAGCCCCTGCCGAGCCGGGCCAGTTTGTTTACCTGCATCGTCCGCAGGTTCGGCTGATTGCGGCTCCAACTGGCCATAGTTCACTGCTCCAGGCCAATGGGAGCTGCTGGAAGCGGCAGCCAGTACGTCCCGCAGCCCACGCCACTTCCAGCAGCTCCCATTGGCCTGCAGCAGTGAACCACAGCCACTGGAAGCCGCGATCAGCCAAACCTGCGGACACGACGGGTAAACAAACTGGCCTGGCCCGGCAGGGGCTTTCCCTGCACAAGCGGCAGAACAAGTTTGGGAACCACTGCTCCATGCAGTACATTTCCATAAACCCAGTGTGTCATGTACCTAGAGAGGAGAGCACTAGAGAGCACATCACTCTCGAGTGAGTCTTTACCACTCACTTTCCTCAAATACCCCTTGTCCAGGCAGGTTAGCAAATCTCCATCAGTCTTTGAGGATGTTTAATCTCCAGCTCTGATCTTCTCAGTATCAGCCATTCATTAGAGTCTGAGTTATTCTCTTGTTCCTTGACAGTTTCTCCTTTGTGTGTTAATGATAAAGAATCAGTCAGATGGGAAATGCCAGAGTCCACCTCAGCTGTCAATGTTTTGGAACTTTCTGGGATTACTTGTAGATCCCTTCAACTATGTCAAAATGTGTCCCCCTGGTCTGTCTGGACTACGTCAAGACCTTGGATGCAGCTGTTCTTTAATGGTACTTCTTTGGCTCCAAGTACTGGAGGTGTGATTCCTCAGGCACACTCTATCAACTGGGTGAAGAGATGGGAAATCACGGGCCCTTTTGTCAAAATAATATTTCTGCTTCCATTTTTGATTTTCTTTCATCTTCTGTATGGTTGAATTGTTATGAGATTTCAGCAAGCTACCAGTAATTGGTAAATTAGATCTGATCCTTCTTCCCATTAACAGCTGAGCTGGAGAAAAGCCATACTCCAGGGGTGCACTTCGGTAAACCAGTAAAGCTTTGTACAAATCACTCCCACTGTCAAACGTCTTTTTCACAGGGTTCTTTACCGTCTGTATCGACCTTTCCACAAATCCATTTGACATGGGGTAATTTTGACTTAATGTTTTGTGATGAAAATCCCAATCTAGGGCAAATTGCCTAAAATCGTCATTGGAAAATTGTGCCCATTATCGCTAAAGACTTTATGTGGAATTCCACATCTGGAGAAGATTCTCTTCATGCTGGCTGTCACTGACTTACTATTAGTACTGTGAAGTGTGAAAATTGCTGGATGCAGAGAATAATAATCTGTGACTATTAAATAATCCTTTGATTGCCAGGTAAATAAGTCAACGCTGACCTTCTCATAAACCTTTGTGGAACTGGATGAGGTCTCAGTGGCTCTGCCTGTTGGCATAGTTTGTATTTCAAGCAGGAAAAGCAGTTTCCTACCATATTAGCAATGTTGTGATTGATCTGCAGCCAATGCAGCACCTCTCGTGTCAAGGTTCCTTCCCCACTCTGAACTCTAGGGTACAGATGTGGGGACCTGCATGAAAGACCCCTAAGCTTATTCTTACCAGCTTAGGTTAAAAACTTCCTCAAGGTACAAACTTTGCCTTGTCCTTGAACGCTATGCTGCCACCACCAAGCGTGTTAAACAAAGAACAGGAAAAGAGCCCACTTGGAGATGTCTTCCCCCCAAAGTATCACCAAGCCCTATACCCCCCCTTTCCTGGGGAAGGCTTGATAAAAATCCTCACCAACTTGTACAGGTGAACACCCAGACCCAAACCCTTGGATCTTAAGAACAATGAAAAATCAATCAGGTTCTTAAAAGAAGAATTTTAATTAAAGAAAAGGTAAAAGAATCACCTCTGTAAAATCAGGATGGTATATACCTTACAGGGTAATCAGATTCAAAACATAGAGAATCCCTCTAGGCAAAACCTTAACTTACAAAAAGACACAAAAACAGGAATATACATTCCATTCAGCACAGCTATTTTACCAGCCATTAAACAAAAGAAATCTAACGGATTTCTAGCTAGATTACTTACTAACTTTTTACAGGAGTTCTGAGCTGCAGTCCTGATCTGTTCCCGGCAAAAGCATCACATAGACAGACAGACCCTTTGTTCTATCTCCTCTCCACCCAGCTTTGAAAGTATCTTGTTTCCTCATTGGTCATTTTGGTCAGTGCCAGCGAGGTTATCTTACCTTCTTAACCCTTTACAGGTGAAAATTTTTTGCCTCTGGCTAAGAGGGATTTTATAGCACTGTGGACAGAAAGGTGGTTACCCTTCCCTTTATATTTATGACAGTTTGCATTTCTTAATTGCTAAATGACCCTCATAAATCTTCTGTAGCATTTCTTTTCAGAGGCTCATTGGAATTACAACCATGGGTAGCAGGTATCATAGGCTGGGGAGGCTGTGCCTCCCCAAACAGCCAGGCATTGCCCTGCCCATGCTCAGCCCCCAGATTCCCCTTTCCTGATTCCCGCTCAGCATAGCTGCAATCTCCCTGTGGGGTGGCCCCGGCTCGGCCTGTGCCACCTGCCCTCCCATCGCTCCGGGGCTGGGGCGGGGAGGGAGACTGGGGGCGCTCCAGGGCTTAGGGCACTAGCCTGGGGCAGGGGTTGGTGGCTGCAGTGAGGGGGAGGGGCGCAGAAGGGGGTCTCGTTGGAAGGGGCAGTGCTGGTGGCTAGCCTCCCCCAGCCGGCAGTTCACATGCTGCCCATGATTACAACCTTACTGCCCTTGAAAATCACCCTATCTATCACAGTAAGTTCATGTCCGCAGTTCCAATAGTTTCTTATACTTGGACAGCAACTGCTTATTTCTTCAGGCCACCCTTTAATTGTCACTTCTTTAAGGATTCCCATGATTCTTCTTTCTCTGTTTCCTCTCTTATTTGTTGCAGTCTCCTGTTAGCTATATGAATTGACTTTACAATCAGATCTATATAGGCTTGCATCTCTGTCTCTAAAGTCTTCTCTGATTTCATAGGAGTCACTGTTCTGGAAAGTGCATCTGCAGTGAACACGTAGGTCACACCCAAACCATGCTTTTGCATATTTATCATCATTCTTTGAATCCTTAAGGTACAGTCATTCAGTATCAGGGGGTAGCCGTGTTAGTCTATATCCACAAAAACAACAAGGAGTCTGGCAGCACCTTAAAGACTAACAGATTTATTTGGGCATAAGCTTTAGTAATTTGCTAAATAATGCTATCAGGGGCTTGTGGTCCATTTCAACTTCCACTGTCTGTCCATAAATATACTGATTGACTCTCTCACAGACAAACAATACTCCTAAAAGCTCCTTCTTGATCAGCGTGTATCTGGTTTCTGCCTCAGTCAGTGATTTGGATGCATATGGCACTGGTTGCTGACAATCCTCATGCTTCTGTGAAATCACTGCACCTAACCCAGACTGTGAAGCATCTGCTGAAATGTTAATAGGCCTTCCTGGTGCCCAGAGCTTCAACGCTGGCACTGGTGTCCGTTGTTGTTTTAAACCTTCCCATGATTCCTCCTGTTCTGCACCCCACTACCATTCATTTTTATACTCTAGGAGTTTCTCAAAGCTGCTGCTTTGGTAGATAGATTAAATATTAATTTTCCAAGATAATTAATCATTCCCAGGAACCGTGGGACATCTTTCTTTGACTGGAGATGTGGCATTTCAATGGCTCAAATCTTCTTCATCACTGTTTACACCTTCATTGGAAATAATGTCCCCAACGAAAGTCAGTTCTGTAAACCCTAAAACACATTTCTCCCTATTTAGTTTGAGGTATGCAGCTCTAGTTGCGTTCAGGACTTCCTGAAATCTATGATCATATTCCTCTTTCGTTGAGCCCCAGATGATGATATCATCCATTGAGGTGTCAACACCATTAATATATTTATAGATCACATGTATGGTTTTGTGGTACACTTCTGGTGCTGAAGGTATGCCAAGGGTAAGCATAGAAAACTGTATCTTCCAAATGGGGTATTAAATATGCATAGCTTTGAGCTTTCTTCAGTTAATTTTAGCTGCCCAAACCCTGAGGATGCATCCAATTTACTGAAATATTGATCATTTGCAAATTGAGCCATAATCTCTTCTCCGGTTGGTAGTTTGAAATGTTCTCTTTTTACAGCCTTGATGAGGTCTCTGAAATCTAAGCATATGCATAGCTGGCCTTTACTTTTCTCCACGATGACTAGAGAGCTCACCCATTCTGTTGGCTCCTCAATTTTTTGTATTACTTGCATTGCTTCCATCCTTGCAAGCTCAGCCTTGAGTTTATCACGGAGTACAAATAACACCTTTCTACATGGATGGATAACTGGAGAGACCTGTTTGTTTATTCAGATTGTATGTTCACCCTGCAAACAACCCACCCTTGAAACAAGTCTTTATATTCCCAAAAGAGTGCCTCATAGCCAGGTTTAGTATGACCTTGCAGTGAGAGTACCTGTTTTACCAGATTGAGTTTCTCACATGCAGCAAGGCCTAAAATTGGTGTCATTTCCTTTGGCACTACAATGAATGTGAGCCCGTACAAGGCATTTTTATGGTTGATGCTAGCAATACACCTCCCTCTCACTGGTATATTTGTTCCACAATAACCAGTTACTTTTATTTTTGTCTTATATTTGTACTTATATTTTTGTCTTTTATATTTGTACTTATATTTTTGTCTTTTATATTTGGTCTTATTTTCGGTCTCTCATAATCTTTTTCAGACAGAATATTAACCTTAGCTCCTGTGTCCAGTTTCAGAGGAATAATTGTTCCATTCATTGTCATAGACAATCCTCTCCTCGGGCTTGGTAGATCCCAGTACAACTATGAAAAACTCCTCAACCAGATTGTCTTTAACTAAATGCATTTGACTTTTCTGCATTTGGGATTATTTTCCCCCCCATCTATGACAGAGTTTCCCAAAGGCAACACATTGTTTGGGGGCATGCTGTGATCCACACCTTCAACATAAACATCTATACCTAGTCTTCTCCCTAGCAGTGGTTTTCATAGTGAGTGGTTCTAGTTTCTGATTTGATCTATTCTGGCTATATTCTTCAGTACATGGATAATCCCTTCTGGTGAATTCAGCTCTTTGGCTTGTGCTTTCAGTTTCTGCTGCCTTGCATATTTGGAGAGATTTTTTTAAAGTTAAATCTCCATCACGGAGCAGTCTCTCTCTTCACACATTGTCTTTAATGCCACAGACCAGGGACATTAGAACAAGCAGGGGCCAGGAGGCCATGGCCCCGTCACTATTTAACAGCTGTAAGGGCAAACAAGGGAAGGAGGCAGAGAGGAGCAAGTGGTGGGGAGGGGTTTTGGGGGGAAGAGGTGGTACAGGAGCAGGGCTTTGGGAGAAGAGGCAGTATGGGGGTGGGGCCTCAGGGAGAAGGGGTGGCATAAGGCGGGGCCTCAGGGAGAAAGAGCAGTGCAGGGGGGCGGGCCGTGGTTCAAGTGCCGATGGTCCCCCCACTTTTAGAGAGCTTCCATTGTTCCTGCCACAGACTCTGTCAACTCACCAAATCACAAGTTTTACTGAGGTTCCTTAATTCTGTGACACACTGCTGTATGGTGTCATCAGTCTTTTGCATGCATATAAAAAACGTGTCTCTCTCAAAGGTCTCATTCCTTTTTGGCATACAATGTTCCTCGCATTTAGTCAGTATTTTATTTAAATTCATGCCTTCACCTTCTCCAGACTTAAAAGTTGTTACAAATATCTGATGCTTCCTCCCCAACAACATGCCAAAAAAAATGATGTCACATTATCATTTTTTTCCTCTGCACCTACAGCTGCTAAATACAATCAAATCTCCGGCTGAACTTTTTCCAGTTCTCTGCAACATTGCCTGACAATGGCAGACTGATGGAGGTTGCAACACATCCATTTTTGGCGCACACACCCCCTTAAGCAAGTCAAGCTACTACTCTGCTCACCAAATACATGGAAAAACCTCTGTGCCTGGTACTCCACTCCACACGCTTCTCTGGTGCCTACCTTTGTCTCTGCTTTCAGTTGCAAACACAGGAGTTAACTTCAAAATGACAGCAGTTTACTTCTCATTCAGCACTTCTGACACCATGTCACGATCATTGGGTTCATTAAATAACAAACCAGCAAATGAGAAAGGAATAAAACAAACTGGAGCACTTCTGGAGAGAGCTGCTGCACATAGCCATGCTGTGTTCCCAACCTACACCTCAAAGGGCACATCTCCAAATTCCCACACTCACAATGCTGTCCCTTCTGAGGGAGCATCTCCAAATCACAATCTTTCATAAACATATCTCTACAACAGGTATTTCAGTGCAAGTTGGTGTGTAGCCCAGCCCTACATTTAATGTTGGAAGGTCTGTGTAAGTAAGTGTATGTTATATGACTAGGTGGACAAAGGGTTAAGAAAAAAGGCAAGAAAAGGGTGCAAAAAGATGTAGGATAACATAACTCCTCTCTATTTTAACTTATTCTTTGTGTTAATTGCATTTTCTGTTACAGTAGATCATTACATTCCCTCCACTCAATAGGTAAAGTACACCACCATGTCTGTCACCTTTAAATTTGCTGCTAGGGCTCTATTTAGCAGCAACCCAAAAGGTCAAAGTCTGATCTCAGTTACATTGGTGTGAATAAATCCTGACTAACTCCACTGAATTCAGATTGCTCCCTCTTATGGAAAAAATATTATTAATATTTTTATTATAGTAGTATTCAGCTAACTCAATCCCAGTTTGGGCCCCATCGAGCTAAGTACTAGTCAAACACATAGTAAGCGAAAATCTCAGCCCAGAAGACTTTATAATCTAAATTGACAAGGAAAAGAAAAGCAGGAGAAAAGTATTAATGTCTCAGTTCACCGTCTGTGAAATGGGGTATTAAGTGACTTGACCAAGGTCAGACAGAAAGCTTGTGCACAGACAGGAACTGAACTCAGATTTCATGAGGGCTAGTCTACTGCCTTAAGCACATGACCATGCTTCTTTGCTTTACAGAAACTTTGCACAGGAAAACAGGATTTTGCTTTATTTTTATTTCATTTTTAAGAAGTTGATTCAAGTACATTTATGGTGTTAAATAAATATGTACACTAATTTCAGGGTAAAATTTCAAAAGTGACTTTCCATGAGACCTAGGTTACTAAACACACAAGTCTCTTGAAATTGGGACTTAGGCGCCTAAGTCCCTTATATGCTTTTGAAAATATCACTCTCAGTGTAGAAAATGAAATAATTTTAAAAGCTACTTTGCATTCAGCAGACTCATTTTGGATTTGCAACCATGTGAGAACAGAATCTGAATATAGGCACTGCCATACTGGATCAGACTGATGGCTCATCTAGTTTACTAGCCTGTCTCTGACTGTGGCTGTTTTCTAGATATCACAGAAAGGTGTATAAAACTTCATAATGGAATAACCTGTTCATAGGGTAAATTGTCTGCTAAACTCCACCAGTTACCGTACAACATGTGGGTTTATATTTTGCATTCATTTTTATTCCCTCACATGTAACTAGATTATCTCATGATCTATATAAAGGTATTGGCTTTTGTGAACTCAGACTGAACTCTTGGCCTCAACAATTTCTTGCAGCAATGAGCTCCACAGGTTAATTATACGCCTATTTCCTTATCAGTTTCATAGTTGTTGCCTTTCAATTTCATGGAATGGTCCCTGTTCTTGTATTTTGAAAACGGGTAAATAAGAGCCCCCAGTTTAACTTCTGTCTTCCATTGGTTATTTTATGTAACTTCATCATTCATTTATACCCCTCTTACTGCCTCCAAGACTGTTCAAGACTGAAATTGCAGGGAAGCTGAAGGTCAGAATTGAGGAGCATTTTCAGAGAAGTGCGTTTAGTGCTATCAGTCAATTTAATGTGTACTAAAATTCACTCTATGAAAGGCAGGGGGAGGGAGACTTCCAAACACAAGGTACTGATGTTGATCATAAAGTTTAAGAGATAAATCTCCTTTCCAGTCTGTTCTGGGCCAAGGTGGTCGAAGCACCACAGGCCTGGCAGGAGTACTCTGAGAAAAACAAGGCTTACACACAGCTGTGAGTTATTTGCTTTACTGAAAGTTAGTGACCCACCTGCAACGGGGACTCCAAGCGTTGCAGTCACAGAGGCGGGGAACCCAGCACACCGGAGCTATGCCTGGGATGGAGTCCAATGGAGGGGCAAACAGTCAGCGTTAATAAGCACTACACAAAAACAGCTCATGAATATAGAATTAGGTACTTCTCAAAGGGAGGCTTTCCGCTACCTGGCGAAGGGCCATGCAAAGCAGCTGTGTCCTTCAAGAACTATCTATATCCTGCAATAACAAAGCAGCTGTGTCCTTCAAGAACTATCTCTATCCCACAATAACGAAGCAGCTATCTATGTCCCACAGTAACCTCTCGGCTCGAGAAAGCGGAAGTTCCCTGGCTAGGCCGTAATAAAGTCTTCTGCAGTCCCTTACACAGTCCAAGAAATACAGTAAAGCTGAAACTCAAGGACAAATAGGTCAGTGAAAATTGCCCTTGGCTTAAGGTACTTTTCAGCATGATGACTATAAAGTCAAGATAGTTTAACATCACTGCTGCATGTGGCTAGTACAAGTTCTTGAATATGAAGTCCCCACCCTCTGAAAGGGCAAGTGATTCAAAGTGACAAAGCGGATGTAATTTGTTCAGGAGTAAATATGGTTACATGACAAGATGTTACTTGGCAGCTTGGAAGGCACAACCATGCTTGCCTTTTCTCATATCGCTGGGGCACTGTTGTTATAGATATGCGGGGCAAGGGCATCACCATGGTGGGCTCTGGCAGGCTGGGAGACCAGAAACAGCAAATGGAAAAATCACAATTAGAAAACATCTTCACATAATAATGCGACATGGAGCTTTGTTAAAGTATCCATTCTTTCATTTGCTGGATTGTGTAATTCACAATCAAAGAATCCATTAAGGTTTATGTGAAAATATATCAGGCGTGTGTTTTAAAGTAACTAGATGGATTTTAAATACTCATTTCAATAAATTTGAACTTCATTTTTAAGTGAATATTTACTTTTCACTCCATATTCCCCACCACCCCATCCCCTGCGGAGTTGTCAATAACACTGCAAGAGAAACAGAAATGATATTGTACAATAGTAAACAACTACGGTCAAAATGCTCCTATCTGATCCGCACTGCAGAGTTTTTAACCAACACTGGCAGCCTGATTATCCTCTGCCTTTCACTTTGTGTAGATTTTTTACACTTGTGAAAAGTGGTGGTAAAACTTTATTTCAGGTAGAAGTGGAAAATGTCAGTCTGGTAGCATTTTACATTCATTTTGCACTGGTGTATGAATTACTCCACTGTCTCTCTACGATATAATCTGGACACATTTTTCAAGAAGAGTTCCCAGAAACCATAATGGATTTTGTTGGAGCCATGTATTAAAGTCATGAGGTTACTCTTCAGGATCAGTGGATTAATGCCTGTAAATTTATAAAAAGAAAAGGAGTACTTGTGGCACGTTAGAGACTAACAAATTTATTTGAGCATAAGCTTTCGTGAGCTACAGCTCACTTCATCGGATGCATTTGGTGGAAAATACAGTGGGGAGATTTATGTACCCACACAGAGAACATGAAACAATGGGTTTTATCATACACACTGTAAGGAGAGTGATCACTTAAGATGAGCCATCACCAGCGCGGGGGGAGGGGGGGAGGAAAACCTTTCATGGTGACAAGCAAGGTGGGCCATTTCCAGCAGTTAACAATTGTTTCCATCCCACCATCATCCTCAGCCTGGACCAGTCCACACAAGAGATCCACTTCCTGGACACTACGGTGCTAATAAGCAATGGTCACATAAACACCACCCTATATCAGAAACCTACTGACCGCTATTCCTACCTACATGCCTCTAGCTTTCATCCAGATCATACCACACGATCGACTGTCTACAGACAAGCTCTACGATATAACCGCATTTGCTTCAACCCCTCAGACAGAGACAAACACCTACAAGATCTCTATTATGCATTCTTACAACTACAATACCCACCTGCTGAAGTGAAGAAACAGATTGACAGAGCCAGAAGAGTACCCAGAAGTCACCTAGTACAGGACAGGCCCAACAAAGAAAATAACAGAACGCCACTAGCCATCACTTTCAGCCCCCAACTAAAACCTCTCCAATGCATCATCAAGGATCTACAACCTATCCTGAAGGACGACCCATCACTCTCACAGATCTTGGGAGACAGACCAGTCCTTGCTTACAGACAGCCCCCCAACCTGAAGCAAATACTCACCAGCAACCACATACCACACAACAGAACCACTAACCCAGGAACCTATCCTTGCAACAAAGCCCGTTGCCAATTCTGTCCACATATCTATTCAGGGGACACCATCATAGGGCCTAATCACATCAGCCACACTATCAGAGGCTCGTTCACCTGCGCATCTACCAATGTGATATATGCCATCATGTGCCAGCAATGCCCCTCTGCCATGTACATTGGTCAAACTGGACAGTCTCTACATAAAAGAATAAATGGACACAAATCAGACGTCAAGAATTATAACATTCAAAAACCAGTTGGAGAACACTTCAACCTCTCTGGTCACTCGATTACAGACCTGAGAGTGGCTATCCTTCAACAAAAACACTTCAAAAACAGACTCCAGCGAGAGACTGCTGAATTGGAATTAATTTGCAAACTGGATACAATTAACTTAGGCTTGAATAGAGACTGGGAGTGGAGGAGTCATTACACAAAGTAAAACTATTTCCCCATGTTATATCTCCTCCCCACCCCACCCCCCACTGTTCTGCAGACATTCAGACGTACTGCTAGAAATGGCCCACGTTGCTTGTCACCATGAAAGGTTTTCCTCCTTCCCACCCCACCCCCCAATGGTGATGGCTCATCTTAAGTGATCACTCTCCTTACAGTGTGTATGATAAAACCCATTGTTTCATGTTCTCTGTGTGTGTACATAAATCTCCCCACTGTATTTTCTACCGAATGCATCCGATGAAGTGAGCAATAGCTCACTGTATTTTGCAAATACAGACTAATATGGCTGCTACTCTGAAACCTGTAAATTTATACTTAACCAGATTAAAGCTACCACTCTAAATATGGATAGTCAGTTCCCCCTACCATGGGGCCAGTATCCCCTCTCCTGCAGAAAACTCCATGAACTCTGGCCTTGTGCTGGATAACAGAATTTGGCCCTATCTTTCCCCCACTATGTCTAAGTAGCTGATTGAAGAATGTATATGGTGTTACTATAAATGTTGATATTAGTGTCAATGCAGAAAAATAAAATGCCTTTAAATATTTGGGTTTTTTTAATCCAGTTGATTAGTTTTTCTCTCTTATTAGTTGACCACATTTCCATGCAAAGGAAAATACACTCCAGTGCTACAGTACCCTGTGACCCATCTGTCTCTTCCTCTGCCTTCCTAAAGGAGCTACACATGGTGGGCCTGATACTAAAAATGCTGAGCACCTCATCTGCCTAAAGAATTCATTGGTAGTTTAGGATGCTCAGTAGGATCAGGCTACATATGTATAGTATTTGCATGGAGAAAAGTTAATTACTCACACACCTGCAGTTTAACTGTAAAAAACCGACTACTTTCATTGCATGTATGTTGTAAAATATTCCTGGTGTTTAGCCTTAGTTAATCCCAGTGAAACACAGACTACAATATATAGCAGCATTTTCACAAGTAATGAGTGACTGAATAACTCACCAGAGCAGTAATATGACTCAGATCATTGATGCAAAGTTCAGTCCTGCACAGATGGGACACCGTAACGGCTTTGCAGTGGGGATACTCCCACATTTCTATAGCAATCTATAGGCCAGATCCAAAGTCCGTTGAAGTCAATGGAAGAACATCCACTGACTCCAATGGATTTTGGATTAGGCCGTCTGAGCAAAAGTCAAGGGTTGCTAGAAGTGAAGAAACCAGAGTGGTTCTGCTGCTGGAGCGTGGAAGCAGAATTTCTGGACTCCACAAGGGAAATGCACATCTCTGCATGCTGGATTCCAGACTCACATCCCTGCACATTAAGGTGTAGGTGAGGGAGAAGGGAGCAGGAGCAATGGATTTGTTAGCGACTCTGCTGATTCATTAGCAGTCATCCCTCTCCCCAGTAGCAGTGAAGGTTTACAATAGCCTCGGGTTTGATGTAGTTTCTATGTGACTTTGTGGGCCTGGAGGATTCCTTCTCCAGCTACGTAGGCTTTGTACAAGGGGGTTAGGGGCCCAGGGAAATGGTTGAAACAGACATAAGTAATGATAGCCTAAATGCAGTTAATTATGTGTAGTCAAAGCACTTTGCTATCAATATTAATTTGTTGTATTTGAGACCAAGACAGTCAGAACAGCGACAAGTTTATTCAACGTCATTGCAATGATTGTGACTAAAAATAGAATGGCATAAGGCTGGAGAATAGAAATCTCCTTCCCAGGGCTGCCTTTTCAGCTAAGCACAACTGCATGAAAAGGCAGCTACAAGGCCAGGGTACCGTGTGGCCATGTCAGTAAAGCCCACTCCTTGGGGATCTCAAAGAACCCAAACTATCTAGGTGGATTCCATGTACCGGCACCTCCTTCAGGTTTGTTTTCACCACACTTGGTTCATTTCCATCTCGTACCTCCTTCCTTTAGAAATATTCATCTCCCATAAACAAAGAACATGTTATGTATGAAAACCTTGAGCCTCTAACGCATCTTTCACCCACAGAGCTCTAAGCACCGTCACAAGGTAGGTATCACTATCTCCATGTTAGGGGTGAGGACACAGAGGCACTGAAAGGTTAATGGCTCAGTCATGTGTTGGGCTATACATGCATTCAGAGGAATAAGGGGGCATAAGGAAGCTTTGTTCCCCGGATTGGGATACCTGCATCACCAGAGTCTGTGCAATGGGAGGGAAGCTGGTGCCCACCTGTTATTTACCTTCCCACACTGACGGGCAGAGAGGGTGAGCAGGGGCAGCAAGTTGTATGGGCCCCTGGTGCCCGTGCTCCAGCAAATTGAGGGCCCTGGGGGCCCAGCTCCACCAATGTTCGGGGCCGGGTCTCTCTCCCTGTTCCACCTGCTGACTCAGCGTGCCACTCCCAAGCGTCCCTGGACCCCGCCTCACCTGTGACCTGCACTCCCTGAAGCTCCGCATTGCACTCCCTCGCCAGCCGCTGCTGACTAAGGGAGCGGTGCCGGCGGCTGCAGGCTGACTGCTGCACCTGCGGAGGGGAGGAGGTGCAGCGGCATGGCAGCCTCCCCCGCCCCCTGCAGGTGACTCCGAGACCTCCTGGCAGCATCCAGGAGTTGGGGTGTGTCATGCCCAAGGGGAGGGGAGAGCCCTCCCCTGACCGGAGCTCACTGCTGCCGGTGGGGAGAGGGCTGGGGGGGTCCTCCTCTCTGGCTCCAGCCCCAAGACAGCCTGCCTGCTGCACCCCAAAGTTTGAACTCCTCATCCCTGGCCTAGCCCCACTCCAGAGCCCGCACTCCCAGCCAGAGCCCTCACCCCCTGACCCAGCCCTGAGCCCCTTCCTGCACCATGTACCCCTCAACCCCTCCACACCATGCAGCCCTCCCCCCCGCACCCCAACCCTCTGCCCTAGCCCTGAGCCCCTCCCATACCCCAAACCCCTCATCCCCAGCCCCACCCCAGAGCCTGCACCCCCAGCCAGTGCCCTCACTCCCCCACACACCAACCCTCTGCCCCAGCCCTGAGCCCCCTCCTGCACTGTGAACCCCTCATCCCTGGTCCCATTCTTTGCTTTGGAGTTGGCATTTCTTTCCTTTGTTCTTTATAAGTGATTCTTAGGTGTGCATTGCTGTGGGTGCTAGACTGTCTGACTTGTAGGCCTTGTCTGCACTGGGGTTATTTTACACCAGCATAGCTGCGTTTGTGCAAGCCCCTAGTGTAGACAATCCATGCCCAGTTAACCCTGACTTGTGCTGGCACAGTTTATCTCAGTATGAAACTCCAGTGTGGACAAGCCCTTAGTACGGTGACAACTCCACTTTATCTAAAAAATTAGTTTTATAAAAACAAACCCTTAAGACCCACAGAAAAATGTTCCCCCTGTTATTTTTTTCAATTCCATTGAAAACACTGTTTGCTGCCTCCTGAAGAACATTGCAAAAGAAGGGGCTACATTTTGTTTTAATTTTAGAAAGTATTTGCTTTTGAGGGTTATTGATCCAAGAGTACTTGGCTGTTTCCATATTCAAAAGAGTATTAATAAAGCTGATATTCTTAGTTAAATAATTTTTTCTTATGATAATGATATTGTGCAATATAGGGAAACTGTTAAACACTTACTGTTTCCAGTCCATTTTTACATTATTTAAAAAAAATACTTATCAGCTTACAAGGCAGGTGAGGCAGGGGGCAGGACTTGGACCCATTCTGGGCACCACCAAAAATTATACAAACCTGCTGCCACTGAGGGTGAATAGAGGGAAAGGTGGGCAGAGAGTGGCAGAGTTTATGCCCTGCCCCCCACGATGCACCAACCAGCACAGCTGAGCCAGCACAGAGAGAGAAATAAGCAGCACCAGCGAAGGGCTGGCACAGAGTACTTCCCTCTTGAAACAAAGGAGAAGCAGAAACCATGCATCTGATGAAGTGAGCTGTAGCTCACGAAAGCTTATGCTCAAATAAATTTGTTAGTCTCTAAGGTGCCACAAGTAATCTAGACATAGAAAAAGATAATTTCAGTCTTGCAAACATTTTTATTCTTTGCCCTTTGTGACACACATCCCTCAGCTCCTTATACTGGTTACGATACTAGGCCATTCAGTCACAATACAAAGGAATTCAGATTAAGTTTCTGGATCGTTTACAGTAACGAGACATTTTATCATAAAACAAAGCTATTTTACGTTAAAAACAAAACAAACAATCTGTTCTACTTACTGTACCATTTGATAAACTCTATGGAATCAAACTTGCCTTTTCAAGAAAACTGCCAAGATCTGGTATATGTTTGAAGAGCTAAGAATATAGCATTCAGATATACCTGACATTATTTTAGCATCTCCATTTAGTAAACAGGGCTGGTTTGCTACTATGTGGTTCTTGCTTCTTTGGAGGCTGATCCTGCAAGATGCTGTGAGGGATCTTTCCTCAAATCCCTTTCACTTCACACCCTCTACCAGACATAGCTCTTATGCTTAAGGCTACAAGCAGGGTGGTGTAGGGCTGATGTAGCCAGCCCTACGCCACTCAAGGCTTCCCCTTACATTAAGGAAATCCTCAGCTAGCTACCTAGGTCAGCTTTAAATCTCCTTTGAGTTTCTGGCGCAGTTCAAAGCAAATTTAGTGAAGGCCAGAATCTGGCCCTATATTCAAACAATTCACCCTTTGACTTGATTGAAAGTTTTGCCTTAAGTAGAGACAAATGGTCCATCCTGCAATCTTACTGAGGTCAAGGAGACTACTTGTGAGAATAAGGGTTACGTGTGAGTAAAGCCAATGGGATTTGGCCAAATAATATTTATGGCAATTAATTATCTTTATAGCGACCTACTCTTCTTTGGAATTGTGTAGTTTGAATATCTCTGTATTACATTGCAGTTTTCATTTAAGAAGTATAGGGCTGGACTTCTCAATGAGATGAGAAGTTAAATTACTGTTTACATTACCTTTTGTTTTTAATATAATAGCCAGTGTGTAAAACACTTTCCAGAAGCCCAGCACCCTAGTCAGAGGTTTTAAACAAACAGTTTACCTTAATATATATTTATAGCTGGATTGTGTGTGTGTACATATATATATTTATTCATTCATAAGCATACACAGTCCATCTATATCAACCTGTATTTTAAGATGAAGTCAAAAACCTTTGCATTCAATTATTTTAAAAAGGATCGACCGTCCTTCACAATACTTGTCCAATATGTGGGGAAACAAGCACTAAACAGCCCATTAATTTCAGATTACACTGGACAACACACATGAAACAGCATGAGAAAATTACAGACTAAAATAATCTGGTCCTTTACAGGTACAATATCTTGTATACACCATTCTGGTGTGTAGAATATTCATGTTACACCATTCCATAATATTGTGATTTTTAACAATTTTTTCCCCAATAAGAGGAAAACTATGCTACTGAATGGTTGACAGAATTAGGTCACAACTGAATGCATTTTAGACATAACTGTACCATACATAAACTGTTGCATGACAGATGGAATATAAAAATATATACCACTGGATATTCAATCACAGGAACAGTATATTTTTGGAAATCACTGCACTACCAGTGCAAGTTATTAATTTCTTTGTCATGGATGGAAAAAAAGCATTAAAATCACTTAATTGTCAAGATACAATAACTCTTTTTCCTTGGAGTCAGATGAACATCCTTGGATAACTGACATGAATCCCACCTCGATTCCGATGAGGGTTCATGCTCAGAATGCTGTGTACTTAACGTGTGTATTAGCAGCATCCTTAGCCACCATTCCCATGGATGGTGATCCTCCCCCTTCACTCTTCAGTACAAAATAGTCATTGAGAAGCTTTGCCCCTTGTGAAATAGCAGTTTGTGATGAACCAATTTCACTAAGCAGCATCTCCCATCAGATGCCGATAGTTCTTTGACTTTGCCTCCACATGTAATAATTTTTTGCTTGGTTTTTTTTTTTTTACAGCCACAGACTGGGATACACGGAGAAGCAGAAGATAAGCATAGTTTACTCAGCCTAGTCTCCATGGTACTCCAGAGCCGCAGTTGGCAATTATTCTTACTGTATATGTCTTTCATATACTGTATTACGGCTCAGGTTCAAAGCTTTCCTCTCCTTGCTATTCTTTTTACCAAGCATCACTGTAGGCTGACTTGTCCTTGCTCTCCATCCTTTGTTGTTTCCAGTCTTTAATGATGATTTTTGAGTTAAGAGCTCACTAAAGTGTAGATCATGCTGAATGCAAAAGAGAAAGAGCCAATATGAAAGCGTCCCTTTGAAGTATGCAGAGCACTTTTGATTTTTATAACCTTTACCCTCCATTCCTAATTTTTGACTCTAATGGCCTATGCCTTCCTTTGCCATACTGGCTCACGTTCCTTCCATCTCTCTATAGCAACTGAATTACGGTGGATTCAAGATTAGTATCAGAAATCACTCAAGATGCTATGAACTCATTAGCCATTTTCCATACAAGTTGTGTATGAGCTTAATAATGGACAATGTCTGAGCCTGAAAAGCAAAGAAAATAAAATCACTCTACTAACTAGTGTGTTTGATCTTTGAAATTTCTGCCAGCCATTCCCAGAAGGGAAAGCAGCGTTTCCACTGAAATGGTGTTGTTTCATTTCTTAAGAGAAAAAAATCTTCATGCAATGGAGGAAACATCAAAAATAAAGAGATCAGTTGGATAGGATACGTATATCTTAAGTGTAACTTTGTATAACTATGAAATCATATTATACTACCACAGACCTGCTTCATTGTATCTCCACTCTGATAACATAGGTAGGGGTGGCATAGGTGATTCTGTAATTTACACTAGATCGCTTAGGGCCAGATTGCAACGGTAAATTTCTGGCCATGTTTTAGGATGATAGAAATGAGTAGCTCAGAAGGGGCTGAGCCCCGGAGGGAATTCTAAAAACACTGTTACTAGCTGATACTAGTCTGCTGGCCAGTACAAAAGAGTGAAGGAAAAGGTACTATGGCTCTGCCTTCTCCAAACAGGCCAAGGAAGGGATGGGTGAAGTTAGCACTGCCAGGAGAGCTAACAAAGCATAATCCCTGTCCTTCCCACTCAGACAGTATCTGACTCATGCCAAGGGGAGCAGATGAGTAAGAGGGGGCAGGACCCTTGTGCCTTTTCACACAGATTTGGCCAGACATAATTTTGCTCTTAGTTATTACTTTTGTTTTAGGATGATATGCATGTTTTAGGATGATAGAAATGAGTAGCTCAGAAGGGGCTGAGCCCCGGAGGGAATTCTAAAAACACTGTTACTAGCTGATACTAGTCTGCTGGCCAGCACAAAAGAGTGAAGGAAAAGGTACTATGGCTCTGCCTTCTCCAAACAGGCCAAGGAAGGGATGGGTGAAGTTAGCACTGCCAGGAGAGCTAACAAAGCATAATCCCTGTCCTTCCCACTCAGACAGTATCTGACTCATGCCAAGGGGAGCAGATGAGTAAGAGGGGGCAGGACCCTTGTGCCTTTTCACACAGATTTGGCCAGACATAATTTTGCTCTTAGTTATTACTTTTTAATTTAACTGCCACAAATTTTTAACATGCAGCCCGCAGCATTTAAACCTCAGGACAATGCTGTAATTGATAAGTGAGCAGATATTACATTATCACTATTGCTAATCAGGAAGGGACATTCAGCCTCCCACAGCAGTGTATTGATTGAACAAGCCCCACTTTACAAAGCATTATGCAACATAAGGGTGCTTGGAGATGGGGTACTGGACGTGATCCCCGCTATGAGAGGAGTAGAGGGATAACTAAAATAAAATAACTTCATTTAAAATTAAAAGCATGAATTTGTGTTGTCAAGCTGCTTTAGTGTAATTACATGGCTCCTACCAGCAAAAGTGTAAGGATCATGCAGGTGTCTCCTTAACTAGACATGATCCCTGCATATTCCTTGCATCAGCCATTTGCATCTCTGCCCTTAGTAAATGTGACAGTGTAAGGGGGAGGAGTGGGATGGAGCTGTCCTTGGACCTGGAGTCTTTCCTTGACCTACCCTGACATTCGGTTGAGGCCTTATCTATCTTTATAATGCACGGTAGGCTGGCTCAGGATAGGCCACAGGAGAGGTACTCCCAAGTGCACCTTACTGCTGCAGATCAAAGCATGCATGGTAGCTGCTCAGGTGCACCTGCAGCCATGGAGCCCCCTTTCTAGTGCTCTTTTAAGTGTTAGGTAAGAATCAACTCGCAAAGCATAGGGAAGGATTTGACCCTAATATTATATATTATTAACTGCTGATGTAACTTATTTGCTATGATATCAATATAGAGTGATATCCATCTAAACAGACTATCCAAAGGACCAAAAAAAATTAGTTTCCTAGCAGAGATAGCTCTTTGACTGAAGGTTGAATGAAATTGTATTGGCAACCTTGAGGATGCATTGGGGCCCAATTCAGGAAAGCATGTAAGTACATGCTTCACTTTAAGTCCTATGACCTCAATGGGTCTTAAACACATGCTTAAGTGCTGTTCTGAACAGGGATCTTGTCCTGAATCAGAGACTGAAATGGTTACTCCAGTCAAAGGGAATGAGGTTGTCTGTTCTTGTTGGTCCATAGCGCAAGCTTAATTTTTACATAAAAACCAGCTCTGTACCACTTCCACATGGGAATGATCAAGCTTACCAGTAAAGATAGTAGAAGAAGGAAAGGAGATAGAAAGCTAGTTTACACCATGCTTCTTTCTGACAGTAACTCAAGGTGTCTGCATTCATGACTGCAGGTGGATCATATGCAAGCTCTGAACTATCCGCTGGGCAATGGAAATACCTGAAAGAGCAAGAGAAAACATCTGGAGTGACACTAATATTCTCAATCAAAATTTGTACAGGTTGCAGGTCCTCATGCCCCAGATCATTAGCCCAAGTCAGGAAGAAATCCCATCTCCTCCCATGATATAGCAATCCACAGTTAGGTTCAGTGTGGAGGTTTTAGTTCTTCCTCTGAAGCATATGGCATTGGCCATTGTTGAAATCTGATACCAATCTAAATAGATTACTCATATATCCCTGTAGCAATTAATTCTTGTGGACCTCCTATGTTCTATTAACTGTTTAGAACAATACATTTCATCCTCCTTATGTGACTGTGACTTATTCTCTAATACTAATATGTTATGAGTGGCAGTGTTGTCTACTGCTCAGAACAGGTAATCAAGATTCCTGAATTCTAATAGCAGCTATGTCACTGACTAACTGCATGACAACAGGTAATTCTCTCTGAACCAATAAGCACTTCAGTTTATCCATCTGTAAAAAGAATATAATAATACTTGCATACCTCATATGTAGGACCATACCAAATTCACAGCCATGAAAAACGCGTCATGGACCGTGAAATCTGGTCTCCCCCCATGAAATCTGGTCTTTTGTATGTTTTTACACTATTACTAAACAGTTTTCACAGGGGAAACCAGCATTTCTCAAATTGGGGGTCCTGACCCAAAATGGAGTTGCAGGGGGTCGCAGTATTGCCACCCTTACTCCTGCACTGCCTTCAGAGCTGGGTGGATGGAAAGTGGCAGCTGTGAGCCAGGCACCCCACTCTGAAGGCAGCGCCCCGCCAGCAGCAGTGTAGAAGTAAGGGTGGCAATTCCATGCTATGCCACCCTTACTTCTGCACTGCTGCCTTCAGAGCTGGGTGGCCGGAAAGTGGCAGCTGATGATTGAGGGCCCAACTCTGAAGGCAGCTGCACAGAAGTAAGGGTGGGATAGCATGGTATTGCCACCCTTACTTCTACACTGCTGCTGGGCGCTGCCTTCATTGCTGGGCTCCCGGCCAGCAGTGGCTGCTTTCCATCTGCTCAGCTCTGAAGGCAGCACCGTCGCCAGCAGCAGCGCAGAAGTAAGAGTAGCAGTATCCTGCCCCTGCCCCCCCACAATAACCTTGTGACTCCCTCACAACTCCTTTTTGGGTCGGGACCCCTATAATTACAGCACCGTGCAATTTCAGATTTAAATAGCTGATATAATGAAATTTACTATTTTTAAAATCCTATGACCATGAAATTGACCAAAATGGAACGTGAATTTGGTAGGGCCCTACTCATATGGCATATATTATATGGCTTAGTTGCATTGTTATATGGCTGAAAAATTTGCCACCAGCATAATCTTTGAATGGGAAATGACTTTTCTGCACAAGGGAAATTTCCATATTTGTTGAAAATGATTGGGTTTATAACAAAAGCTCAAAGAAGAAAAATGTTGAAGAAAATACATTGTTTTTGTCTAAATTATTTTGTGGGGAAAATAATTTCCTGATCAGTTCTAGTTAAATGCTTTGAGATCCTTAGATGAAGTATTATTATTACTGTTAAAAATAAAGTATAGTAACTGATTATATTAACATGTTTATTTAAAAACCCACCCATCCTTTTAAATGATGCAGAGCCAGCATATAGCCAACCTGTGGAACCAGATGTTTAACTTCTCATTAATGATAACCATGTCCTCTCTCCCTCCTTCCCATCTAGCATTTGTCACACTCACTCATCTTTATATAGTCTGCAGATTCTTCAAAAGGGGCCATAGGTGAAATTCTGGCTCCACTGACTTCATTGGGGCTATGATTTCACCCCACATCTTCCTGTGTCTTTGTACAGCACTTGTCATAATCGACCCTGATCCTTACTAGAGGCATAATAATAAGAGTAATAGCATATATACAAAAAGAAAAGGAGTACTTGTGGCACCTTAGAGACTAACAAATTTATTTGAGCATAAGCTTTTGTGAGCTACAGCTCACTTCATCGGATGCATTTGGTGGAAAATTTTTCCACCAAATGCATCCGATGAAGTGAGCTGTAGCTCACGAAAGCTTATGCTCAAATAAATTTGTTAGTTTCCACCAAATGCATCCGATGAAGTGAGCTGTAGCTCACAAAAGCTTATGCTCAAATAAATTTGTTAGTCTCTAAGGTGCCACAAGTACTCCTTTTCTTTTTGCGAATACAGACTAACACAGCTGCTACTCTGAAACCTGTCATTATGCAAAGAATATACACAGACATCTCTGCAGATAAAGATCTACTATATTCCCCCCCAAGCATGACTATAAACACTCGCCATCCACAAACAACATTTTTGCCTTGCACATTAAATATAATTTTCACACTTGCCAGATACCTGTTCTTGTGACACTTGAGGTGTTCCCCTCTGCAAAAATTGTGTTGGAAATACTATTAGCTTTCATGTGTTCAGCCCCACCAGAGAGAAAGCACATTCACAACTCCATCAAGCTTTTTGAGAATTAGATTGTCACTCTAAACTCAGAATAATACACTGTGCCATTCTACTTGTAATTACTACTGAGCTTTTGTAGCAAATACTACGAGAGAGTTACCACTCTTTAGTTTGAAACCAAGATACTCCTAATTATCTTCTTCACTATAACACTGCTCTTTGCACTGCTACACAGCAGTGGATTTCTGCTACATTCTTTAGCCCTCCTGACATAAAGAGACCCTGACAAGATAAAAATCATGTACGTCTTTTTAAATTTTTATGGGAATGTAGTGCTACTGAAAGGTGCTATACTGACAGCCCTGGGAATTAAAGTCCCTTAGTTATCCTAAGGACAGATGGAGGGCTGATTCTTTGCTAGGGTGAACTGGGGGCTTGGCTACCAGGGGACTGGCTGCAGTTCCCTGATCCTACATTGTCTGACTCTAGCATAAATTAGAGCTGCTGAAGAGAAATTTTACCTTAAGCAACTAATTCTTAATGTCCCTCAGTGACCTTAACCAGTGGAAGATCAAGAATAGAGCAGCTTCACTCCACCACGTCCCACACCTGCAGTGCCCCCTCCCTCCCACTGTGATGAGATGGGGGAGGCTGCCTCTGCCAGTTTTACACTAAGGGAAAGCTTGTCTGCAGACAGCTACAGCCAGAATCCAGCCACTCTGCAAAGCTAGAGTAGCAAAAAGTGGCTCGAGAAGATCAGAGAATCTGGCCACAAGTAGGGTTACCAACTCTCCCATTTTTGCTGGGAGTCTCCTGGAATCGGGCTTGATCTCCTGGATGCTACTGAAGCCAATCCAGGAGATTTTAGGCCGCTAAAAGTCTGGTGGTGCAACAGAGTTTAGGCAGGCTCCCTGGCTCTGCGCTGCTCCCGGAAGCGGCCAGCATGTCCCCATGGCTCCTAGGTGGAGGTGCAGCCAGGGTGTCTCTGCGCGCTGCCCCCACCCTAAGCGCTGACTCTGCAGCTCCCATTGGCCGGGAACGGGGAATCGCGGCCAATGGAACTTGCAGGGGAGGTGCCTACAGGCAGGGGCAGCATGCATAGCCATCTGGCACCCCCTCCTGCACCCCAACCCCCTGCCCCAGCCCAGTGAAAGTGAGTGAGGGTGGGGGAGAATGAGCAATGGAGAGGAGGGGCTGGAGTGAGCAGGCGAAGTGGCCTCCGAGAAGGGGCGGAGCATGGGGTGGGGCCTTGGGGAAGGGGTGGGGAAAGGGTGTTTGGGTTTGTGCAATTAGACAGTTGGCAACCCTAACCACAAGGACAGATAGTGAAAGTGGAAACATCCCTCAGACTCGCCCCATCAATGATCCACAATCCTGATAGAAGGGTTGAGAGGGTAGTTTCATCTCCACATCCGAAATCAATCCCTCTAGATAGCAAGCTCTTTCGGGCCAGGACTGCCCGGTGTCTGTATAGTGCCTAGTGCAATGGTTAGTTTCACTTTCATATTCTAGTCTTTTCCTGGTTCTCATGCACAACTATACTGCTGTAGTATTTGTGTTCCAACACTGTGTAGGAATAGTTAATAAACTTAATCTAAGATTTTATTTTTTTATTTTATTTTTCTTCCCCCCCCCCCCCCCCAATGTCATAAAAATATTTATTTTAATATTCAGGTTTGTAGAAACTTTAAAATCCATGTCATCCTCTTCACTGGAACCTGAATGCCTCATGTTTTCCTCTTTCTCCATACTGACTGTTAAAGTTTGAGGTCCTTTCAGCTTAAAAGTATGAACCCACAGCAGAACTGAGTTTCATCCACCTGTGCAACTAATGGTACAGAAAGGGAGATTGGAGAAAGAAATCCGTCCTTCATGTTACTGCTGTGTTTTCATTATCTGGTGCCACATACATGCATGTTGATTGGGCAAATGAGGATGACAATAGTCCAGTACATAGAAGACAGCCTTACCTCCAAAAGTGATAAAAAACCAGAGGAACATTCAGCCCCAGGGTTAGCCATTCCTGAGCACACAAGAACATAATGCAGAAAAGGCTATGGATAGAATACTCAGGCAGCACCAGCTGAAGAAACAGAAAAGCAGAAGAGAACAGGTCTATCAGAAAAGCATCTCTGTGATTTTTATAGTTTAAAACAGCTTTTCAGTAGACTAAGCATATCTGCAAGTCTGATGGGTCTATATGCCCCCAAGTGCCTCTTAACTGAGAGGCAATATGGTCTAAAGAAATGAGCACAGGATTGAAAGCTGAGTACTAATCTTGACTCTATTCCAATGACTTATTGAGAGACCCTGGATAAGTCACTTATCCTCTTCTTGCTTCAGTTTCCCCTGTGTGTAAAATGGGGATTATAATACTTGCCTATCTCACTTGGGTGTTCTGAGAATAAATGAGTGAAAGGTTACAAAGAGCTATTCCAAGGCTAAGTATTATAACTGAACCATTTGAAAAGAAAAGTGGAGATCTAATACTGAAGTTTCACTTTTGTTTGGGATTTAAAGTGCCCTTGAAAAAAAACAGAAGATTGTTTTCAACTATTTCGATTTTCTATAACAGGATTAAATCACTGGGAGACTCATGTATATATTAGAGAGCAGTTTGAGCCAAAATCTTGTGAGAAGAGAAACTTGAAAAGTCTCTCCCTAGTAACAACATGGCTCCAAGTGTCAGTGCTCTTTGGACCCAAGAAGTGGGTCATTTCTCAGAGAGAGAAACTGGGTGGACTTTAGAAATGCTCCTACCATCAACGCTGGTGGAACTGAATAGGTAGCAACAGGGAAATAAAATTTTAAGGAAGAAAGGCTACTCTAGACAAGACCATAGAGCCCTGTCACTATCTCTACTGCTTTTTCCCTTTCTTAGTTGGTCTTTTTCTCTCATTTTCTCGGGTGCTCTTTTTTACAACCGTAAAGATTCATTTGCCGACAGCAATCATTTCTCAACAAAGCCCGTTGCCAACTCTGTCCACATGTCTATTCAAGTTACACCATCATAGGACCTAATCAAATCAGCCACGCTATCAGGGGCTCATTCACCTGCACATCTACCAATGTGATATATGCATCATGTGCCAGCAATGCCCCTCTGCCACGTACATTGGCCAAACCGGACAGTCTCTATGCAAAAGAATAAATGGACACAAATTTGACATCAGGAATCATAACATTCAAAAACCAGTAGGAGAACACTTCCAACCTCTCTGGTCACTCACTAACAGACTTAAAGGTGGCAATTTTGCAACAGAATAGCTTCAAGAACAGACTCCAACAAGAAACTGCTGAACTAAAATTAATTTGCAAATGGGACAACATTAATTTGGGCTTGAATTGAGACTGGGAGTGGTTGGCTCATTACACAAATTGAATCTATTTCCCCATGTTAAGTATCCTCACACCTTCTTGTCAGCTGTCTGAAATGGGCCATCTTGATTATCACTACAAAAGTTTTTTTTCTTCTGCTGAGAATAGCTCATCTTAATTAATTAGCCTCTTAGAGTTGGTATGGCAACTTCCACCTTTTCATGTTCTCTGCATCTATCTATATCTTCTTACTATATGTTCCATTCTATGCATTAGATGAAGTGGGCTGTAGCCCATGAAAGCCTATGCTCAAATAAATTTGTTAGTCTCTAAGGTGCCACAAGTACTCCTTTTCTTTTAGCAGAGGCATTGTTTGCACAACTTTACCTTGTGCTGAAATTGCAATCTGTAGTACCATAAAGAAAATGAAGATACACTTTTTCATTTGTGCTACATTTGGAATCAGGAATGGTCTTTTTGCGGATACAGATTAACAAAGCTGCTACTCTGAAACCAATGAATATTATGTGTACCTCTGCATATTAAATTGTTGTTATGCCGTTTGCTACCCAGTTTCAAAAGGTTAACTACTGCAGGAGCTCACCCTCAGCCTCAGGGAGGCAGACAATGGCTGAAGATAACCCAGTGACTAGTACTTAAATACAGGTGTCAATTCCTTTGAAGTTTTACCTCCACAGTGCTCTGGTCAATAGGCTGGCTGGTAACCCTGGGGTGGGGAAGGGAAGAGGAAGGAACTCCAACTGGGGGAAATGAAAAAGAATTGTGGAGGGGTTAAAAACCTCACTCCTGAAGTTGAGAGGGACACAGAAGGAGTGCGATGAGACTGACCTTCACTCCCTGAGGCTGAGGAGTCTTGGGTAAGTTAGACGTAACCTTTAGGTAAGACAAAGGCATGTAGGCTGCGTGTTGTTTTAACCCTTTTCTCCAAATGCTGCATTCCTTTAGATTTCAGAGTAGCAGCCGTGTTAGTCTGTATTCGCAAAAAGAAAAGGAGTACTTGTGGCACCTTAGAGACTAACAAATTTATTAGAGCATAAGCTTTTGTGAGCTACAGCTCACTTCATCGGATGCATTTGGTGGAAAAAACAGAGGAGAGATTTATATACACACACACAGAGAACATGAAACAATGGGTTTATCATACACACTGTAAGGAGAGTGATTACTTAAGATAAGCCATCACCAGCAGCAGGGGGGGGAAAAGGAGGAAAACCTTTCATGGTGACAAGCAAGATAGGCTAATTCCAGCAGTTAACAAGAATATCAGAGGAACAGTGGGGGGTGGGGTGGGAGGGAGAAATACCTTGGGGAAATAGTTTTACTTTGTGTAATGACTCATCCATTCCCAGTCTCTATTCAAGCCTAAGTTAATTGTATCCAGTTTGCAAATTAATTCCAATTCAGCAGTCTCTCGTTGGAGTCTGTTTTTGAAGCTTTTTTGTTGAAGTATAGCCACTCTTAGGTCTGTGATCGAGTGACCAGAGAGATTGAAGTGTTCTCCAACTGGTTTTTGAATGTTATAATTCTTGACGTCTGATTTGTGTCCATTCATTCTTTTACGTAGAGACTGTCCAGTTTGGCCAATGTACATGGCAGAGGGGCATTGCTGGCACATGATGGCATATATCACATTGGTAGATGCGCAGGTGAACGAGCCTCTGATAGTGTGGCTGATGTGATTAGGCCCTATGATGGTATCCCCTGAATAGATATGTGGACAGAGTTGGCAACGGGCTTTGTTGCAAGGATAGGTTCCTGGGTTAGTGGTTCTGTTGTGTGGTGTGTGGTTGCTGGTGAGTATTTGCTTCAGATTGGGGGGCTGTCTGTAAGCAAGGACTGGTCTGTCTCCCAAGATCTGAGAGAGTGATGGGTCGTCCTTCAGGATAGGTTGTAGATCCTTGATGATGCGTTGGAGAGGTTTTAGTTGGGGGCTGAAGGTGATGGCTAATGGCGTTCTGTTGTTTTCTTTGTTGGGCCTGTCCTGTAGTAGGTGACTTCTGGGTACTCTTCTGGCTCTGTCAATCTGTTTCTTCACTTCAGCAGGTGGGTATTGTAGTTGTAGGAATGCATGATAGAGATCTTGTCTCTGTCTGAGGGGTTGGAGCAAATGCGGTTATATTGTAGCGCTTGGCTGTAGACAATGGATCGAGTGGTATGATCTGGATGAAAGCTAGAGGCATGTAGGTAGGAATAGCGGTCTGTAGGTTTCCGATATAGGGTGGTGTTTATGTGACCATCGCTTATTAGCGCCGTAGTGTCCAGGAAGTGGATCTCTTGTGTGGACTGATCCAGGCTGAGGTTGATGGTGGGATGGAAATTGTTGAAATCATGGTGGAATTCCTCAAGAGCTTCTTTTCCATGGGTCCAGATGATGAAGATGTCATCAATGTAGCGCAAGTAGAGTAGGGGCATTAGGGGACGAGAGCTGAGGAAGCGTTGTTCTAAGTCAGCCATAAAAATGTTGGCATACTGTGGGGCCATGCGGGTACCCATCGCAGTGCCGCTGATTTGAAGGTATACATTGTCACCAAATGTGAAATAGTTATGGGTGAGGACAAAGTCACAAAGTTCAGCCATCAGGTTAGCCGTGACATTATCGGGGATACTGTTCCTGACGGCTTGTAGCCCATCTTTGTGTGGAATGTTGGTGTAGAGGGCTTCTACATCCATAGTGGCTTGGATGGTGTTTTTAGGAAGATCACCAATGGACTGTAGTTTCCTCAGGAAGTCAGTGGTATCTCGAAGATAGCTGGGAGTGCTGGTAACGAAGGGCCTGAGGAGGGAGTCTACATAGCCAGACAATCCTGCTGTCAGGGTGCCAATGCCTGAGATGATGGGGCGTCCAGGATTTCCAGGTTTATGGATCTTGGGTAGCAGATAGAATACCCCAGGTCGGGGCTCCAGGGGTGTGTCTGTGCGGATTTGTTCTTGTGCTTTTTCAGGGAGTTTCTTGAGCAAATGCTGTAGTTTCTTTTGGTAACTCTCAGTGTGATCAGAGGGTAATGGCTTGTAGAAAGTGGTGTTGGAGAGCTGCCTAGTAGCCTCTTGTTCATACTCCGACCTATTCATGATGACGACAGCACCTCCTTTGTCAGCCTTTTTGATTATGATGTCAGAGTTGTTTCTGAGGCTGTGGATGGCACTGTGTTCTGCATGGCTGAGGTTATGGGGTAAGCGATGCTGCTTTTCCACAATTTCAGCTCGTGCACGTCGGCGGAAGCAGTCTATGTAGAAATCCAGGCTGCTGTTTCGACCTTCAGGAGGAGTCCACCTAGAATCCTTCTTTTTGTAGTGTTGGCAGGAAGGTCTCTGTGGGTTAATATGTTGGTCAGAGGTGTGTTGGAAATATTCCTTGAGTCTGAGACGTCGAAAATAGGATTCTAGGTCACCACAGAACTGTATCATGTTCGTGAGGGTGGAGGGGCAAAAGGAGAGGCCCCGAGATAGGACAGATTCTTCTGCTGGGCTAAGAGTATAGTTGGATAGATTAACAATATTGCTGGGTGGGTTACGGGAACCATTGTTGTGGCCCCTTGTGGCATATAGTAGTTTAGATAGCTTAGTGTCCTTTTTCTTTTGTAGAGAATCAAAGTGTGTTTTGTAAATGGCTTGTCTATTCCTTTAGATGTACATCAAGAATATTTTGTTTTGAAGAAGCTGATCTGAGTCACCGGGTCCCCTACTGGTCACAGCTCCCAAAGGGGATCCATGCAGGCAGCCAAACATAGTCAGGCCTGCAGACAAATCATCTTTGGTACACAGGATGCTATAGCCTGGAGACAGTGAGTCAGGGGACTCCGCCCTGAGAGAAGTGAAAGTGCAGGTCCTGTCACTTCACAGGGTGTCCAGAGAGAAACGGAGAGAGAGGTTAAAGGTACAGCTGGTCCTGAACCATAACAGTGCCCAGAAATGCTGGAACAATTTGTAGTACTGAGAGCCATTGAACCAAACTGTAAACCCTATATATAATGGAAACCACTTCAAGGTAAGGGAGGGGGCATGGCAGGACTCCCAGACCCCTAGTTTCAGTACCTATGACAATGCCTTAGCTCTAAGATGGAGGAATCATCCTAGGGTCTGAGCCAATGCCCAATGAATTTAATGTAAACTTTCAATTGACTTCAATGGGGCATTGGATTGGGCTCCTAGAAAGAAAAAGATTGGTTCAGAATCCAAGCCTACTCAATCCTTGCCATCTCTGCCAAGACAGTCCATTATGGTGGTAGTTTTTCTGATGCGGGTGACCTGTTCATTAGGAATTAGGTTGAGAGCACTAACTCATTTAATACAGACCACACAGCAGCTGTCAGAAGGTAACCACTTTAGGAGACAACTGATCTGCTCTTAATTTGAACCAGTGACCTAGGAAAGGAAGCCTCCAAATTCCATTACTAATTGGTCTTGAATAATCTAGTCCCTGAGTGAATGGTGTTTCAGTGTTTCTTTCTCAAATCATGGTGACTGTTATATAGACCAGACACTACAATATGCAATTCTAAGAAAATTCAATGTACCAAGATGATAGATTTAGCGACAGTAGCCCTGGAACATTCCAACAGCCAAATTCTGCACTCAGTTACATGTATGTAACCCCACAGGGTTGCAGATAAAATTTAGTCTCAACTGATGACCCCTGGACACAGCTTTGGCATCTTTTGAGATAGGTTCTAGGATATGGGACTGGAGGAGAAAACTGTCAAAGTAAAGCAACTGGTAAGACACTGCTGCTGTTGGGCTGCTCGGGGCCCTGCTGCTTGATGAACAGCAGTGGTGATGTAGTAGCCCAGGAATCCTGCTTGCTGACATTCACCAGAGGGAAGACCTTGAAGGGAAATCTGAGAAAAAGATTAACAGCTTGCAGGACCAAAGTTCATGAGCAGAAACACAGGTTGGTATAATGCATGGAAGCAGAGGTAAGGAAAATGCATTATATCCTACTGTTATCTAAGTAGTTTAGGGTAAGTTTGTGTTTTGGTCTATCGAATATAATTTGTTTATTTTATGAAAAAAATGCTAATCCCTTAATCAAAACCCATCATTTGTACCAGGTGCCTTTACAACAATTACAACGTACAATTTAATATAGACAGAAAAAATAATCGCTCATCTCATCATAAATACCTAATCTCCCAGTGCACCAGACAATGAATACACACGCACACACACACGTACGTTCTCTACTCCTCAGAATTCTAAGAGGAAATAGAACCTGGCAGCAACTTCAGGAGTTTACAGATCTGGGCTCTGCTGGACTATGGCACAGGGAGGTGAATTTCAGGGTCAGTCTCCCTTACAGACAACACCCGAATTTTCCTCGCAACTTGTACTCCCCCACGGATCAAAATTGCAGCAGTTGAGATACCTCAGAGCTGAGGCAGTCTCTCAGGTAGTTCAATCCCAAACCATTGGGCTTCTTGTTTTCTATATATATGTTGTTGTTGTTCTGTTTACAAAACATCCCTGGCTTTTTATATAGTTATTTGCCCTTTTGTCATTATTCTATTGCATTGGAATCGATCTTTCTTGTATGGGACCACACTTATAGCACATTACATGATTTTCATGGGAAATGAATATTCTAACTTGGTCCACTGTTGAATAATGCCATGTTTGAACAGACACAGAGGACAGATTATAGTAGTTACAACTGAAAAAGTGTAGTGGTGGCGGAATAAATATTACAAAACTTTCCTTGTTACTAATGAATCCTGCACCTATTTGGAAAATCACCTGTCAGAGCCAAGTCAGACCGTTCAACCAGTTATTGCTAAGTCACTCACTTAAGTGCTAAGAATCTGATACTACTTAGAAGCCCTTAGCTCATAGCTAATGCCCCCGAATATCCCAGAGCAACGGGAAACCCCACAGTTTTTCCACTTCTCGAGGAGGACCCCTCCATCCCTGTGAAAGTCTCCCCCTCTCCACATTATTACTTGTCTTACACCTCCAATTTCAAAAGCCCTTCATAGCAGACACCATTCCTTCTTTCAGAGAATGGCTAGATGGGATTCCCTTCCAAGCCCAGCCATGCCATTCTTTATCCAGCTGTTAACTGACATAAACTCTCCTGCTCCCTCTAAAGGCTGAGCCTGCATCCTGAGGAATAAAAGGGGAAAGGACATTGAACTGGAAGCTAGGTCTCCTTCATGTGACACAAAACTGTTCACTAGCCACGTGGAAACAAGTCTGTTTTCGTTAAGAACAGATCAGCCCCTTTCCATCCACATAGCAACAACAAGCAACTGCAAAGGGCGCATATGCATAAAATCAGTCAAAGATCCAAATCTGGGCCTGATATAATAGGCTGCAACTCCATCAGTGATGCTGCATCAGCTTTATACCAAGTCTGTGTTTGGCCTAGAGACTCTTTTTCCTTCCACCCACTGTAACTTCAACTCTTTTTATCCTCCACACTGCAGGAACAGTCAGTGGATGGACAACATCCAGCTCATAGAATCATAGAAGAGCAGGGTTGGAAGGGACCGCAGGGGGTGATTGAATCCAACCCCCTGCTCAAAGCAGGACCAATCCCCAACTAAATCATCCCAGCCAGGACTTTGTCAAGCCTGACCTTAAAAACCTCTATGGAAGGAGATTCCACCACCTCCCTAAGTAACCCATTCCAGTGCTAAAGGTCCCACGAATCCATCTCCTTTGGGAGTCTGGAGATGTCTGAAGCACCTCCCTGATGAGATCTGTGCTGAGAAGTCTGCAATTTTTTCCACATGATCACTTACTAAAGCTGAGTGGTGGAATTTGTCTGCATTCATGTCAGTGGAAGAAGGGAGGGGGGGAGCGGAATCCATGGTTTTCAGAGCAGAGAGTTAATTTAATTTCACTTTAGAGTCCATCTTAATAGAGCTCACCCAGTGTGAGCAGGGTTTATTGAGAAATATCAACTGCCAGATTAAAGCCTTTGTGAGAATAACAACAAGTGATTACCCTATTTGACAGCTATTAAATTGTGCTAATTGCAAGCTATAGACCAAGCTGGAAGAATTCAGTGCAAACTAGTGGAAAAAAATGAACTGGATTATACAGAAAAATAGTGGCACTTTAGAAGTGTGTGTGTTGCTCTGGAACAGGCACACATCTGGAATGCATACAGTGTAAATGTTTGCTCCCTTTGTCACAGACACCAAGATGCTTGATGAATTGTGTATAAACACACAACATTGTATACACACATTACATTTTAGCATTTTCAATGGTCTCAAATATTTTATTCAAGTGCAAGTTCCCCTCTTGTCACACCCACAACTGTCTGGGTGTCTCTCCAACCCACTTTAAATGACGCAAGTGTAGAGTGACCATATATCCTGTTTTGGCCAGGACAGTCCCTTTTTTAAGCCCTGTCCCGGGCATCCCAACATTTTTGGCAAAACTGGACGTTTGTCCCATTTGCTCCTGTCGACTGATCATCAGTTGGCAAAAGCAAACTGACAAATGCACAGTTTTGCCAAAAAAGTGGGATGTGACTCCTCGTGGGCCACGGAGGAATGTGCAGGGAAGCGAGCGGCAATGCCAGCCCCGTGCAGGAGAAAGTGCTCAGGTAAGCAGCTTGGGCCAGGCTGACACCGCAGGCAGCAGGGGGTCTTGGGCCAGCCCCACATGTAGATTGAGAGGGCAGCCTTGGGCCAGCCCTGTGCCAGCAGGCAGTGCGGGTGGAGAACCTCAGCCTGGTCCTGCATGTGGTGGTGGTAGTGGGGGCCTCAGGCCAGCCATGTGAAGTGGGAAAATTTCCTTTGGGAAAATATGGTCACCCTACCCAAGCAACACAGCTTCCACCACTTTCTTTGGGAGGCTGAAAAAAGTGGTTGGCACTAAGAACAGGTTTGACTGAAGCCCCTGGGTTGCATGCTTACAAAGTCCATACTGAGTCCATGACAAGATTTATAGCTTCCCTCCTCCAGCAGAGTCCCCAAGGGAGTGCAGGTGACATCAACACCAGCTTTGTTTTCAAGTAATTCGGCAATAGTGACAAAGGCTGGGTTGGTAGCCCTGGAGATCGAAGTCCTCTAATTATCTGCAGTATAAGTATGTGCCTCGGGAACAGAGGTGCACGCTTCCTTGCACTGCCTCACCAATGTGCCTCAGTCATAACCAGGCAGGACCTGGTTATGGGGCGAAAGGATGATTCAGTCCCCAAACCCATCGGTCTTTGGCCATTTCCGAGATTGGCAGCAAGACTGACAATTAGTACTACATCCATTCATTAGGAACTTGGAAACCACCATCTCATTCATTTCACAGACAAGCTCATATTGATGAAAAGGCCTCAGGAATCAGTAAAATGACATTCAGACATCTGCCTCTCAGGCCACATCCCTGGGGTCATGAACATCGAGTAACGTGCTCACAAGAAAGACACCGACAGGTCTCAAGTACAATCAATGGCCACCTGAGGAGGCAGAAGTCCAATGGGAAAGTGAGCAGGAGCTGTAACACTATCCAACCTATTTAATAGGAAGAGGTATTAACTCAGTCCACTTTACCTATTGTACTTATTGTACCTGTTTGCATAGAGCCTCTACTTTGAGGGATTGGGAGTCTGATCCTGACTCCACTTAAACTTCCATTGAACTCAGTGGGAAGAGAACCTAAATCTTTTGTTTGGATAATATGCAAACTTTTATTTTCTTCACAAACAAACAAACCTGCCAGGTTAGTGATTCAAGGTTTGTCAGTAACTTGTACACAGCTCATCAAAGAAGCAGGTGTATAATTATGTTCCTGAGAGCTGCTTAGGAGTCTGTTCTCTGGAGGCCATTAGAAGCAGAGTGGTTGCTAACACTTATTTTTGTCACAGCTTTGTTCCTATATTGCTCTGTTATCACTGCAAGGAGACATATTTAAAAGAATCCATTCTGGCTTGCTGTGTGATGAGTATTGGAGAAAGCAAACACAAGAGCAAAAGCTCAAAGGACCTACAGACATTCGCAGTGGAGTGATTAACACTGTCTTGAGTTAGAACTGAAGAATATGAGCTGAACACATGAAGAGAGGACCAAGAAGTGAAGCTTTTCACAGTGCCAGATGACAATAGAGATAGCAAGTGTCCCTAGGTTTGGATGCTCATTACATGAATTGCACATTTGGGCCAGAAACCAGGACTCCCTTCCAGTCATGGCAGAGGCATGGAGTAAGGATGCAGATGACTAGTTGAAGCACCGATGGGACATGGTAGACCAGGAGATGGAGGACCTGGAATGAGTGCTTAATTTGTGCCAGGGCTGATCCACGGCACCTCTGAGCTTGCTGTGTCAGTTCTGAAAGTAAAATAATTGCTTGAACTCCAGCACCTAATTGCTTGAGCCCCAGCACATGTTTCATCACAAGTTAAGTACTAGTGTGCAGGGCATTGGGGTAGGGCATGCATGGGTGCAGTTGGCTGGGGGGGTGGTATGGAGAGGAACAGGGATAGGAAGTGTCATTTATCCATGTTAAAATGTTGAAACACTTCAAATTTTGTGTGTATAAAACTTAAAACATTTACAATTTTCAGCGTAGACAAAAACTCAAGTTGAGTAGGACCCTACTCCCTGTGAGTGGTCCCAGTGAAGAAAATGGGATTACTCATGGAATACAATGCTAGTCAGTGAGTAAAGATGAAAGAATTTGGATCTTGATAAAAAACATATTAAATCACAAGTAGGCTCCCAAACTGCATTTCTATTAAAGAAGCTAACAAGAGACCAAACCAAAGGTGGACTGCCCAGTATAAACAAATGGGAGTGATAGCAAATGAGTAAGGATTATACACCAGTGTGGAAATAGCTGTATCCCTTAACTCTTCATTTTCAGACTTCCCAGATTTTTTTAATGGTGTCTAAGTTTTATAAAAAAAAATCAGAACATTGATTCTGGGGTGGCATCTGGACTCCACTGAAAAAGACTGCCAACTTTAACTATATGAGTTTTTGTTAGCATTGTATAACATTTACTCTACTAAGCCTATAAGGCATAGGTATAAAATAGGTGTTTATTAATAAAATAACTATTAACCTCAATAAATAACCATTAACCTCAATCCTTCTGATAAGGAAAGGGGGACAAACACTAAGATCTTAGTTGGTGATCTTTCCATAATGGTATCTGCCTCGCCTCCCCGGCCCTCTACCTGGAGATGCCGCCGAACTGGGTGGAGGTGGAATTAACGGTCTCAGACTCTCTATTAAAGGACTGAATTTTGTTTAGCACCTTAATCCTTGCAACAAATATTTTTAAAAAGGAGGATGGAGAAAAGCAATATTGAGTCATTTAAGAGTGTGATCTCTAAAGTACAATGTTTAAATACTGACAGGGAGTGATAAATATTATTAATAAGCAGGTTCCCTTTCCCCAAAGGATATTCTCATTGCCATGGTGGACATATTGTCATGTTAGCAATACATACTGGCCACTGGATCCATATAAGGCATGAAAGGATTTCATCTCTCACAGCTCACAGGCAGGAAGGATAGCCTTATGGTTAAGACCCAGGACCAGGAGATTTGGATTCTATTCCTATGTCAGCAACTGGCTTCCTGTGTGATCATGAGCAAACTACTAAACCTCTCTATGCCTCAGTTTTCCACCTGCAAAATGGAGTTACTTCTCTCCTACCCCAAAATCTGTTGTGAGTCTGAAATCATTAGTATCTATAAAATGCATCTTGAGTCTAAGATGGAAAGTGTTATCAAAGCACCTCACATTTTTTAATTATCTGCAACATGCACACTGCTGTTTCCACAGTGACTTTAGGCTCAGTTGTGAGCTGCCTGATGTGTCTGTGAAGAGGAATGAAGAAACAAGTTGTCGTCCCCCTCCCCATGATTCCTCAATCAGCACTGATCTATGTGCATGGTGAGAGCATCAGCTGTGGGATTGCCCCTCTCTCTCCTTCACAAGTGGGCAGGGAATGGGCAGAGCCTTGGCTTCATCTCCATCCCACCAGCACAGCTGTGCCAGCATGAAGGGGGAAGTAAGCAGGACCAGGTATATGGCTGGCACAGCTTCCTCCCTGGACAGGGCTGGCCTTACCATGAGATGAACTGAGGCGGCCACCTCAGGTTTGAGACTGCAGGGGGGAGGAGGGGCGCCACTAGGACCCAGAGTGTAGAAAATTGTGTCTGCTGCTGGTGCATATGTATTCTCTCTGCTCTAAATGCACAGAGATGGTGGAGTGCTGTGCTGGAGGAAGGAGGGCACAAGAGACATAACAGGCAGGCAGGAGAAAAGGTGAGAGGGAATAACAGAAAGCAGCAGGAGCTGCAGGGAGAGAGAGGAGGAGGAGCCTCTTCTGTACCTCTCTAGCATCCCCAGGAGCTTGGACTGATTAACACCAGCTTCTCAGGGAGCTTCCTGTTTCCTGCTGCTTCCCTGAACCAACTTGAGGAGAACAGGCAGTCAACTGAAGTAGCAGGAGCCAGTTAGGCCCTTAAGATGTTGATATCTTCCCTCACTCCGGCCCTGCTACCAGCCTGCTTATTTGTCCCCTTCAATTGAATGTTGAGAGCCACTATAGCTGGCACAGAACAGCAGTCCTGAGTGAAAGAAGAAAACATCCCTCTGGGACAGCATTCTGAAAAAGAAAGAAAGCAAAGACAGCTTTTTTATCTAAGCAGGAAGGAGCTCTCCTGAGATACATAGACACAAATGTTCATGGTGAGGATGTGAGTAGTGAGGAGATGCCTGATCTTCCAGTTAGTCAGAGTGCAGGTGACCTGGCAGCTACTGCAGCATCCATATCTCCATCTCAAATGGATGTAACCATGCATATTCCTGAAGAAAAGTGTAGATCAGAGAAGAGTATGGTGGAGGCTCAAGAAACCGCTGCTGCTGAGTTTAGTTCCTTAAGTCTAGATGATTCAGGACTGTGGACCCACTTGAGCAGTAGCCTGAGGGACTTCCTTGTACTGCATGGGCCACAGCTAGTGAAAAACTTCATGTTCCCCAAAGACAATGAAAATAGAAGTTTCCATTCAACACATTACTGGCGTGAAATTCCCAATGGTGACAAAGTGGAGAGGCCACGGCTTATGTACTCAAAAACCCAGAATGCTGCATACTGTTTTTGTTGCAAACTCTTCCAGTTGAATGTTCCAGCCACGCTGGGTTCTACAGGAACAAAGGACTAGAAAAATCTGGCATGCCATGAGAAGGCAGGAAATCACCAGAGAGCATTCCATAGGTGGAAAGAGCTTGAGATGAGACTAAGGTTAAAGGCCACTATAGATGATCAGCATCAAGAGAAGATTGCATCGGAGTCTCTTTACTGGCAAAATGTTCTGAAAAGGCTCATTGCCATTGTGAAAATGCTTGCTACCCAAAACCTAGCACTGTGAAGCACTTCAGATCAGCTGTATGTGCCAAACAATGGAAACTTCCTTAAAATTGTGGAGCTGATGGCTGAGTTTGATGCTTTACTCCAGGAACATCTAAGAAGAGTCACAAGAAATGTACACAGACCACTACCTTGGAAAAACAATTCAAAATGAGATCATACAGTTACTGGCAACAAAAGTCAAAGAGAAGATTGTGGCAGATCTGAAGTCAGCAAGATATTACTCTGTTATTCTGGACTGCACACCTGACATCAGCCATACGGAACAAATGACTTTAATGGTGCGTTTTGTAACAACAGAACCTAGTGAAAATGTCCCTGCAATGGTGACTCTCAGAGAGCATTTTCTAGAATTTATTGACATTGATGATACTACAGGAGCTGGTATGACAAATGTGCTTCTTAAAAAGCTGGAAGATACAGGAATTGCGATAGCCGACATGAAAGGTCAGTGCTACGATAATGGTGCCAACATGAGAGGAAAGAACAAAGGAGTGCAGACACGGATCCGAGAGTTAAACCCTCAAGCTTTTTTTTGTCTCATGCAGTTCTCATTCATTGAACTTGGTGGTCAGTGATGCAGCATTAGCTTCTAGTGAGGCTGCTGAATTTTTTAATGTAATTCAAAGCATCAATGTATTTTTCTCTGCAGCAACTCATCAATGGCAAATTTTGAAGCAACATCTGGGAACATCCTCTCTGACACTGAAACCACTGAGTGCCACACGATAGGAAAGTCAAGTGGAGGCGATAAAGCCTATCAAACACTAAATTGGGAAGATAGATGATGCCATAGTTGCCATTATGGAAGATAATGCTATGACAGGAACTGTTCATGGGAGAACAGTGGAAAAGAAATCACCAGAAACATATATAACTTCAAATTTCAGTGTGGCTTAAGGCATGGCTACACTGGAAACTTCAAGCGCTGTTGCAGGAATGCTCCCGCAGCAGCACTTTGAAGTGCAAGTGTGGTGCACGCAAGCTCCTGGTAATCCACCTCAAAGAGGGGTTTAGTACAGCTCCCTGCGCTCGGAGCCTGTCTACATTAGCGCTTTAAAGCGCTCAGACTTGGTGAGCTCAGGGGGGTGATTTTTCACACCCCTGAGCCAGCAAGTTAGAGCACTATAAAATGTAAGTGTAGACAAGCCCTTAGTGTTCTGGCATGACATACTGTTTGAAATAAATGTTGTAAGCAAGAGATTCAAAGGTGTTGACCTTGATATATCTGGAGCAATGGAACAACTGGACAAAGCAAAGTCATACCTACAGTCTTACCAGTCAGATGAGGGATTTCAAAACGTTCTGAAGACTGCTCAGAAGTTGGCAGAGGAACTTCATACTGAAGCTATTTTTCCACCAATTCAAGAATACAAGAGTCACCGAATAAGACAACATTTTGATTATGAGGCACAGGATAATTCATAAGAGACCCCAAACAACAATTTAAAGTTGAATTCTTTAACCACGTACTAGATTGTGCAATACAGTCAGTTGAAGAATATTTCATGCAGCTCAGGGAACATAGCACTATATTTGGGATGTTGTATGATATTCCAAAACTCCTCACAAACCTGAAGAAGACCTACACCAGCAATGCAGGGCACTAGAGACAGTGTTGACACATGATGACATGCGTGATATTTATGCGAGTGATTTAGGTGATGAACTGAAAGCCCTTTCAAGATACATTTCAGCAGGATCAACTCCAAAGGCTGTTCTGGAATATATGTGCACAAATAAGATGACCACCCTCTTTCCAAATGCTTTTGTTGCTCTGCGCATACTTCTAACACCTCCTGTAACAGTTGTCAGTGGAGAACGCAGCTTCTCCAAGCAGAAGTTAATAAAAACACATCTACGTTCCACAATGACACAGGAGAGGCTGGTCGGCCTTGCAACCATCTCAACAGAGCATGAGCTGGCCCAGACTGTGGACCTTTAGGAAGCAATTCAAATCTTTGCAACCAAGAAGGCATGGAAAGCACCACTTTGATTATTCAAACAGATAAAAATGCCAGTATTAACTTTCAGATGCCTGAACAGCAAATGTAACTTTTCTTGTCTGCATAGTAAAGTGTTACTTAAAATTTTTGAACAAGGCATTTTAAGTTGTTAGTTCTCCTTTATTGGGGTAGGTAGCAGAGCAGTACCATGAGAGGAGTAGAACAGGAAGAAGGCAGAACTGAGACCTTTCAAAGTTTTGGCCCAAGCAAGGGGGCATGGAGGCGTCATTTGAGCTCCCCGCCTCAGGTGCCAAAATGTTGTGGGCCAGCCCTGTCCGTGGAGCAAGGGGGAAGCTGAAGCAGAATTGTGACTCTGAGTCAACTATGGGCTGCTCCTTATTAAGGCTTGTGATTACCATACAACCTAGCCCTTTGTGATCTATACCTTCCTTATTCACCTACGCAGGCACAAGCGGGATGTAGCTTTTCATTATATTTTGTTAAGCACTCAGACTCCCTGAGGTAACAATAAAAACCATTATTTTCTAAACCTTTGGAAAATGCAGAACTCAGCAACTTGCAAAATTTCACTGAAAATAGTTTGATTTGTGCTGGCAAGGTGCATACCTAAATCAATATCAATGATGAATGAATTGCCTCCAAACAAGGGCTGGACTTTCCCTGGATGCTATATGTTCTTTCTGCACTTTTGAACTCCACCCTGTTTGTGGGTCACTTTTCCAGATAAGTAGGGGTACATTCTATCCATTCATTTAAAGCTTAGGTGATCACTTTACTATTTTAACCTGAGCTCACAGCAGATAATAGACCACTTATCCACATGATTTGACCTACACTATATGACAAAATACAAAACTATGAAACTGGCCTATTTATTTCTTCATTGGTATCAGTCTGTCAATGATTTCTTTCTAATGAGGAGGAAATATACCCCAAACATGAAAGATAATTTTTTCTTATCTATTATTTAAAAACCTTAGACACAGGCTCAAAAGCACCTTCCTTCAAAGCTCTGATACTTCTACTTTAAACAGACTTGTCATTTAGCTTTAGCTTTCTTTCTGTCTTACCTGGAATAAATGTTACAATAAGGCAGATATTTTGTTCACTTTCTCTTTATGAAACATGATTCAACATGCTTCAAAACAAAAATGAATTGCTTGCAGTTAACTCAGGCACACGGATACCATTTACAGGAGCCTAGAAAGAAATTCTGGGATAGTATCAATGCCCCACAATACGTAAATTACTAGTCCTGTGATGGGGCAAGAGCTTCCTCATCAGTTGATTAATAGGCAGCAAGTTTAAAACAAACAAAAGGAAGTATTTTTTCACACAATGCACAGTCGACCTGTGGAACTCCTTGCCAGAGGATGTTGTGAAGGCCAAGACTATAACAGGTTCAAAAAGTACTAGATAAGTTCATGGAGAATAGGTCCATCAATGGTTATTAGCCAGGGATGGACAGGGATGGTGTCCCTAGTCTCTGTTTGCCAGAAGCTGGGAATGGATCACTTGATGATTACCTGTTCTGTTCATTCCTTTTGGGGCACCTTGGCCATTGTCGGAAGATAGGATACTGGACTAGATGGACGTTTGGTCTGATCCAGTATGGCTGTTCTTATGTTGTTCCAACCCTGAGTAAATGGGCTTCACATGGGGGAGGGGTGCACAGGTGTGCGAGAGCTGAAATCCTCCTCTGATCCTGAAGTTCCCCTCCAGGTCCCTTCCAGGTTGTAGTAGCAGCTATGGACCAGTAGGCTTCTGTTACATGGTGTTTCTGGGAAATGGATGTACCTAGTTTACAGCCCCACAGCACCTGATTCTATTGTTCTCCAGAGGAAGCTGCTAAATAGCATTAGAGTTTGGTTCACAGAGGTTCTGGAATTCCCCCTACCTGGCCTCTCTGTACATTGTCACCCATGGCATATTTACTGTGTCTTGGTGTTTGTGAACCTGCAATAGAGGGGGTGTGGTTTCCTCCTTCATGAACTGATGATCAGAGTAAAGTTGTGCTATGATAAATATTCTCTCTAAGATGGTTTGGACTAGGGAGCCCAGATTTTCCAACTCAAGACATATGTTGCTGGAGTGGCATGAGGTCACTCCAGTGTTGTTTGGCATCAAGAAGATGTGCACAAGCATGTGACAGAAAAGGATTCCTACTTCTTCTCTACACCCATCTCTTTCCCACTCCTTCCCTGCCACCTCTGGGATTTGCTGGGGAGGGAGAAAGCTCCTTGGAAGGTCCAGAGGGACAACCAGGGATCAACATGAGATAGACTTGAATGGAGACACTCTTGGATTGCATATGTACTCACTCAACCTGCTGTCAGTCCCACCAGCTCAGCTGGCCAGAGATTCCTTCAAAGGGAAGAGTCTTCGGAGAGTTTGCAAAAATGTGGACAAACATACTGAGTGAAATCCTGTCCCCATTTAAGTCAATGGGGAGCAGAATTTCAAATTATTTGTCTCAAGGATAGGTCCTGAAAGCTTGGACATTTCTAGGTTTCAGGGACATTTGAGTGCCCTAGATTTGATTGTATCCTTGTTTTTATTCAAGAAAATATAACTTTAAATAGAAATGTTTTACACATGATAAAACCTGATGGGGTTTTTGAAGCTTCTCAAGATGTCACCTGACAGTAGAGGCCAGAATTCCATTTAAGGGCTGGATCTTCTCAAGCTGGAGGCTGTCTCACTGGCTGATAACAGGAAGAGTGACAAGGATGAGTGTGGTACAGGAGAGTACTGGAATTTTGAATGGACATTAATCAAAACCCAAAGGGCTCTTGGAGTGGTGAGAACACTGGAAGGAGGTGTTTGTTATTTTTGCCTAGATCTGCAACTATTGTGCTTTGTCTATGAGTAAAGTGTATCTTTACTCATAGACAAAGTTTAGAAGTTCCTTTCTACAGTCTGTGTGTTCCCTTTTTTTAATTGTTACAAAGTCCTTAAATGGATAAACAGTAACCCAGAATACCCACAAGGGCGGAACTCTGGAGAGGGTGTGCTTTAGCTATTGGGGAGAATTGAAAGGGTCTGAACTAGTGTTGGGACCTATGACAGCTAGGGTGACCAGATGCTCCAATTTTATAGGGACAGTCCTGATTTTGGGGGCTTTTTCTTATATAGGCTCCTATTACCTCCCACCCCCTGTCCTGATTATTTACACTTGCTGTCTGGCCACTCTAATGACAGCTGCAATGTTGAGTCCCATATCCCCAGAAAAAAGGGATACTAGACAGGGGTCTACTCCCTGCTGGAGTCACTAGACTAAGAAACAGTGTCTGGATGCTATTCAGTAGGCTTAAAAGCACATAGTAACCAATATAGCAGCCTGATGTCTGACCACAAGGAGGAGCTCAGCCAGAGCTGAAACACTTTACTAGGGAATAGGGGTTGAGACCTTCAGGGGGGGCAAATTATCCCACATCTGTCGATTGTGGTGTCTCTAGCACTTTCCTCTAAAACATCTGGCGCTGGCCACTGTTGGCGATAAGATTTGAAGTAAATTGATGATATGATCAGAGAACTGATCCAGTATAGCAATTCCTTTATTCATCTTTGCCTCCGGTCACAATCTGCAAAATGGGGACAAATAGTGCCCCCCACCTCACAAGGATGTTGTGAGGGAAAATACATTACAGACTGAACTGCAAAGATGCTATGGTAATGAGACTGTATAAATACCCAAGAGAAATAGATTCTCCTTGTTCCTCATCTCCCATGTCTCCTTTTTCTCTTTTTCTTTCTGCAGTGAGGATAGGCAGTAAAGACAGACCTCCCACATCCGACAGGAGGCTAGAGAGGGTGCACCTCATCTCTGCTTTATCACTTAGCGCTCTCCCTTACACTCATCCCTTTCTTTTTTTATCAGCTCATTCTTATGTCTTTTTCACTTCTTTTCTTCCATTCTAATCCTGTTCGGTACAAAGCAAATGCAGCACACAGTCCAAGAAAGAGTTGACAAGAGCGATTGCAATTTCAGCTCATTTTAATTTGACAGGGCTTCTTTAAATAATTTGTTTCTGAACATCAAACAATGCAAATGCCAGCTTCCATAAAGTTTATGAATTTACTCTAGTCATTGGGCGCTGCATCCTGTACAGCCTGCCTCCAGTAGTCAGTGGCAGCTTTAGGCACTTTAAAGCTAAGAGACTGGGGGTGGTCTGCAGGGTGAGTTATTGCTCAGCAAGCAAAAGTGTGAAGCTAGAGTGCACTAGCTTGCTGTGCAGTAACTCGCCGTGTGAACACTGCTACAACTCGGTAAAGCCTCAGAGTACAGGTTTAGTGTATTGGTGCTTGAAAGCATAGTATGCTAAGCTGTATTCTGGGACTTCCACTGTGCTGTAGCTGTGTCCACGCAGTGCGTAACTGTGGGGCAAGCTGGTGCAATGTTGATTCACACCCTCACTTGCTGTGCAGCAACTCACCATATAGCTAAGCCTTGTGACAAGTGAAGGGCATAGTTACAATCTGAAATAGAATAAAGAGGACATAAATAGGCCAGTGTCAAACTATAACTATGAGTCAAAATCAGACTTTGTGTAAGCAAGCTCAGTTCCATTGACTTCAATGGAGTTACAACAGCTTATATCAGTTCCAGATTTGGCCCATTTGTACGAGAAGTGGTTCTGGAGCAAGTTCTCCCATCCTTCCTGAATTTTGATGAAGCTTAATTCCAAGTGTTGCAACTGGCCCAAAGCAAAAGCCTCTATCTGAAAACCTCTCACTGCCTTTGGATCTGGGTCTGGCCATCAGACCCTGGATCAACCCTGAATTTACACTGTGGAGTATACCAGTATTGCTGCTTCCACTCAGAAAGACTTGGCCAGCTATGTGGATTGCAGAGGGAGCACTATAATGGAAATTAAGTTCATATAGAGGCATAAACCTGCAGAGTCCAAACCACTTTCAAAATCTCATTTGCTTTTCCTATTCCCTCCCACATCCCCTGCAGGGAGATAATGCTCCCTCCAGATCTTGGAAACGTCTTTCCCCAAGTTGTGCAAACTGGTGACAATCCTGCTGTTTATATAAACTGCAAATTGTTCCATTTCTTCTCTGACTAACAAGAGACTCTCTACAGAAACGGTCTAAAAATAAATTATGCATAAGGCATGATTTCCATGAGCTAGCTGAAAATTTTGTACTAATGTATTTTTAACCTACTTGAAATCTTATTTTCAATATGAGAGACTGAGAGGCCCACATCAGATTATCCCATAGTCCAGTGGTTAGAGCACTCACCTGACAGGTGGCTGAGCCCTGTTTAAATTCCTTCTGCTCCTCAAGGCAGAGAAGAGACTTGAACAGGAGGTCTCCCACATCCTGGGCAAGTACCCTAACTATTAAGCTAAAGGGGGGGTCTCTTCCCTGGCTCATTTTGTTTGGAGATAGGCAACCTCTGAGCAAGCCTACCAGATCGGGCCTGCATGCCCGTTAGGCAGAAAAACACATTTTTCCCTGTTCATTGATCACTAGCAGAACTCAGCACCTCCCTGTAGCTGGCCTTAGGTACCTACCTCCATAAGAGAGGCAGGGCTTTGCATACACCACTCTCCTCAGCATCTCCCATTGGCTAGCTTAGGTGGCTCCCTACCTAGTCTGCTGACTTTTGTGGATCGCATTCTAAAGTGCCTCTCTCTCCCCAGGCATTGCACAGGGAGCCTAGCACTTAACTTGGGCTTTGTGGGTCATAGTGTTGTTCCAGTGATTTTCTAGGTGTCCAAGTCCCTTTGTCAGCCTTCCTACCTCTGTTTCGTCTCCCACCTTTTATCTGTCTTGTTTATTTAGATAGTTCCTGCCCTGAAAAGCATACAATTTCTTACTATGTGTTTGTATAGCACCTAGCTCAAAGGGGCCTTGCTCTTTGTTAGGATCTTGAGGCACTCCTGTAATACAAATAATAAGAATTAGGCTATCATATTAAACATGGAGGAGTCCACACTTCTGCCAACCATCCATTTCAGTACCTCAGCGTGCCAAGGACTACCATATTTACATAAATAATGGGAGCAAAAATGAAAGGGAAATGTAAATAATAACAATGGCAACACAGAAGTTAGAAAGAAAACGTTCTTACGTATGCTATTCATCCACACCCTGACCAAAGCAGAACTGTTCCCGACGGTATATTTACCCAAAATTTTTGTAGACTGCTAGATAGGTATAAGTTTCTGGTTATTCCTTGAATCAAATAAGAGATAGTAACAAAGTGCTCAAGTGAGCACCTCAGTAAATAAGACCACACACACAAAACACTTGTTAATCAATTGCATTAAGATTTTTTCAAGTAATCAAATAGCTTAAGAAAGTCTTTGTGGTCCCAGTCACAGAGTAGATATTTAAGACCAATCCAAACCTGTAAATGAATCAGGATTCCTGAAAAGGTTTAAAAAGGTATAAACCCACTTCAGGGGAAATGGTTTAGCTGGTCAGTCCTTATTAGGTCCTGACCCTTGTTAAAAGTAGAGATGAAATCAGATCCAAACACAACCTGAACTTTGGGAAAGTTTGAATCTGCAGCTGTATTTTAGGTCTGACACCTCCCTCAAACTATGGCCTGAACTAAAACCCTAGATGGAAAGATCCCTGAACAGATCTGAGCTTCAAGTTTGTAAAAAAAATTAAACCAGGCACATTCATCGTGGTTTTGGGTTTTAATGTCAACATTTATTTCAGCTCAGCACAATAAATAGAGATGAGTCCAGGCTGTCAAGTTCAGAGAGGGATTCAAACTTCCCTGAAGTTTTGAGGTGTGCACAGCTGGTGTGTCAGTATGCTCCATCATTAGAGAAAGGGGTTGGGCATGGTCTTTCGATCTGATCCCAAATTTCCCTACATCTGCAGCTATTCAGATCACGTTTTGTGATTCAAGGCCATCTCTAGCTAGAACCATTTTACAATTGTGCTTCAAAGTTAGAAGCAAATGGTTTAAATACTCAAGAAAATAATATATGAGATGATAAATATTTTAAAACTTTAAAATTATAACACTGATTCAAATCACTTTATGTGCAGCAGTGTCTGCTAGGGCGGAAGCTTCTATCTGTATTGTCTTATAAGGACACTTAAGCTATTAAAATGTGAACTGAATGATTACCCAAATAGCTCCAGCACAGTTTGTACAAGCATTGGCTATTCTTCATAACTAATTTACTTTGCCTCTTGATGTGAGTTTTAGCTACCAATCACACAGCAGGAGGAGCCTCCTGCAGGATTTCTTGCTGCCCAGCTGGTGAGTCAGACTCAGCGATGTCATGATATTCATGAGGTATGAAAGAGAAAAGCATTAGGTATGCCAGGAAATATAGCAGGCACCAAGAAGCCACAAACAAGGATGCAGTCTTTGGACTCTAACAAGAGCAGACAAAGTGCATATACTCCAGCTTTGTTACAATCTCCGTCAATGGAAGGGATTCATGTAATGCCATTTTCTGTTCTCATTATGTTCTTTGTCCTAGGAACAATTTATCAAAACTCAAAATGCATCCTACATTGTTCTGTGAAATATCACAGCAAGTTCTGCTACTGCCACAGACTTAATTTACCTGATTTTCACTGGCCAACAATTCAGTCTCCCTCTCTGATGACAAAGGCACCTAAGCTGCAAGAAGGAAATTTTTACTATTCATTAGAGCAAGAGACAGCACCGGGTGTGTTACAAACCTGGCAGTGAAGACAATGCAAGATTCTCTCTCTAAAGCAGACCTATCTTTACAGTATGGCTATGCTGTAATGTTTACTTTCCTTATTAATCCCTGTCAAAATTAGAAACTGGTTCATTTTTAATCAGTGCTGAAAATGATTTATTGTGCTACTATAGGTAGGGGTATAGTTTTTATTCCCAGCTTTGCTACTGAGGCCTGTTCTGTACTTAAAAATTAGGTCTATCTAGCTATGTTGCTCAGGGTTGTGAAAAATTTCACGCCCTGAGTACTGTGGTTAGGTCGACCAAACCCACAGTGAGACACACCTAGGTTGATGTGAGAATTCTTCTATAGAGGTAGGTACTGCCTCTCGGAGAGGTGGATTAACTACATCAATGGAAAAACCATCAGCGTAGGAAGCATCTACACTATAGTGGTGTAGCTGCAGCTGTGCCAATGTACCATAGACACAGCCTGATTTGTTGGGCTTGTTTACACTAGATTTTAGGCTGTGTCTACACTGGGATTTTTCAGATCCATAATTCCCAATTGGTGCAGTTCCACAAGTTGTAGCTACTTTGGTGGATTTAGTATAGACAGAGTTGAAACCCTATAGGGTAGTAAAATCATATCTGACCACCCAAGCCCTGTCTACAGTACATCTTCCACCATTGAGGCAGCTCCATTGATGATAGCAATGGTGAGAACTCTATCACAGACAAAGCGTCAGCAAGCACTGGCATATTAATCATTTTATTGCCTAGACTGGTACTGAGCAGGATGAGTTCACAAGATGGTTAAAACCAGCAGCTTGTTTACACTAGGGTTGCCACCACATCTGCTATTGGTGGAGCTGAACTATGGTAGCAATTTTGGGAAATTTTAGGAGCAAAAAAAGCTAGTGTAGCTTTCTCTTCTGGCTGTCATTTAACCCCATGAACTATTCTTCAGACAAGGCAAGGCAGTGAGTTAGTGCACTAATCTTTCACCTCTGGGAGCCAAGACCTCTGGATTCTAATCTCTGCTCTGCCAGAGAGTTGCTAGGTGACTTCCTTGTACCAGTTATTTAACATTTTGGTGCCTCAGTTTTGACACCTGTAAAATGGGGCTAATGATCATTACTTACCTCACAAGGCTGTTGTGAGAAATGAATGTTTGCAAAGTGTCTTGAGATCTTCAAATGGAGTGCACTGGAAGAAGTGCAATGTATTATCATTATGGGCCTCTCACCCCTAGAAGTGTTCCATCCAGGTTATGGCTTAGGGACATTGGTAGGGCAGCGTGGTGAACCTAGCACTACTGCTTTCCATACTCTATTTTTTCTGTGGAAAAGCGATAATAAATTACAAAAGAGGACTTTAGTCTCCAGGATTGTCTTATACAAATACACCAAAAATAAAAAGAAAGATACAATGTTTATCTTTCAATTGTAAACCCCCTCCCCAAAACCCTAATTTTTTTTTCCAATTATCTGGAACATCTCTGAGGGCAAATATCCCTCTCAAAGTCACTTTGTGGTTACAGTTGCTTTGGCCCTGGAAATTTGCAGTGTTCCCTGTTGCTCTTTCTGAATTTACCAACAATAAATAAAAGGATAAAGATCTGAATCAGCATGTCTCTAATCCTACAGCTCCAGAGATATTATGTTTGACTTAGCATAAATGCTTTCTTTGCAGCTGTAGGAAAGGCGAAAGATCTGTCTTTAATCAATCTTAGTTCTCTTCCACAGAGACTCCAGTTCCAGTTCTGCTTCTCATATCCCTATCTTGCTTGAAGTTAACTAGGTTTAAAAACAAACCCGCAGTCATTTTTCGAGTAGAGACATTTTTATTGCTCATGAAAGGATGGGTGTGAACAAAGTGGGGTCTGGAACTTATCTGCTGAGAGAGGATATTATGGGAGATTTCCCTTCCAGACAATGTTCTGCTTTAACCTGGAAGGACTTCCCTGTTGGGGAATGAGAGGTTAACTCAGTCATTGTTCCCATGCAGTCCATAGTCACATCTGAATTGCTACCTGCTATTAAGTTGCCCTTTTTAAAATTTGTCCTCTAGGGCAGTGTCGTAGCATTACAACGTTCATGCTCCATCACGTTGCCAACTGTGTTAATGATAGGAAAATCATAACTGCCCTTAAAACCAGAAAAAAAAGTTTCCAACAGGCAGCTGTCAATTAAATAAGTTTCTCTAGAGAATGTTGTGCAGTGCACCAATTATGTAATAATATAGTCACCATAATAAACAGTAAAATATTTAAAAATATCATGATATTTAACCATATAAATAAGAGAAAAATTCCTATTAGATCATCTGCATGAGGAGATTCCAGTGGACCAGGTACCAGAAGGGAATCAGAAGGATTGAGCCATATTTCCAGCTCTTCCACAGATATGATGTATGAATTTGGGCAATTCATTTTCCCACTGAACCTCTGGTCCCCCAGCTGTAAAATGGGAACATTAGTACTACTCACCTATGGAAAAAGCCTTGTGACTATAGATGGTATGTGCTAAGTTTTATAAACTGTTTTTTAAAAATCTCATAGCAGTTACTTTGCATAGCAAGATGCAGTGTCTCCTGCCAGTTCAATTCCTCCTTCCTCTACCTTCCCAAGGATGATGCAGAATTAAGCTCTTAACATGCCCTGGTAACATAGAACAAAAACAGCTTGCTCCAAGTCTGACACATGCTTCACAGCACTGCTCTGCATCCAGATTGCTGAGGGGAAATACCCAGCTCTTCTACCTCTTGCTAGCACTGTGGTTGTGTCTATACTAGCCATTTTCCCCTACAACTTCCCAGTGTTGCTAACACCAGTTCAGCACCACCCATGGTACCAACAGCAAGTGGGCCACTGGTATTTTAACTACCATGCCTTTCTCTGCTCATAGCTGGTCTAAATGACATGATGGTTGAAAGAGAGACATGGTATGTAAGGTAATATCTTTTATTGGACCCACTTCTGTTGATGAGAGAGACAAGCTTTTGAGTTACACAGAGCTCTTCTTCAGAGTTGGGAAGGTACTCTCTTTAATATCCTGTGACCAAAACGACTACAACAACAGTGCAAACAGTGATGGTTAAAACACCATTGGCACATTGCCTAGAGCAGAGCTCTCACCAACAGAGCTGCAAAACAGGTAACAAATTTTAGAAGGGGGAAAAGCTAGTGTAGACCCAGCCTGTGTGGCTATCACAATCACTAGCACATACTTTAAGTAAATCAGCTTATGTAATAAATCTATGGGCATGTACATACACAAAAAGTGTATGATTTCCTGCTAAACCACATGTGACTGGAAGACCATACTACAGAGCTCCAAAAAACAGGCCTCTGAGATAAAGGAGAATTTCAGTATCCCACTGGGAACCCAGTTTTAAAACTGGCCTCAGGAAATAATATCGTTAAAGCATTTACATTGTAATCCAAGGGATCACTCAAGTCTGAACAAAGCTCATAGCCTCTTTTTCATCAAAGCTTTATTGTCTAGCAGAAAATTTGAGCAGGTCTAGGTCTATCCAGCAGAGGGCAGCAATACACATACATAAAAGCCAAAACATTACATACATGCCACCTGCTTTACATACTGCCTGAGTGAGATATTGTTTTCATGGTGTGTAAACATTTTCCAAAATTAATTCACATCAGATAGTGATGTTTGTGAATGTTCTGGTTGTGCTGTAGTGGGATCCCTCCTTTGTCAACCCCACCATGCTTGAAAACTCAGTCAAATTATATAACATCTTCTAGTATAATCAAACACATACACACAACTTATTGTCAAACCCTGCAAATGAGCTCCACTACATTAAAAAAAAAACCAAGGATTTCCAAGATAATTCTGACAAACCATCCAGTCTCTTCATCCATTGGGGCTCACTATATGTGACTTGTATGATGCTGTGTGCATGATCACTTGTGAGAGACACCCCTGTAGACCCTGGGACAGTGAAATGAAGCACATTTTTACAAATCTATTATAAATCCCTTTAAAATAGAGGTTTATAGCCAAAAATCAAGAATCAGTTCTAGTGGCATTAACAGTAAGACTGCTGGCTTTATGTTTGTAAAGTGCTTTGAAAATGTTAGCCAACCCCAACACCCTAGGAAACAGGTATGTTACTATTTCCCCATTTTATAGAAAGGGAAACAGGCACACAGAGGTTAGTTACCCACAGCCACACAGAGAGCAATGTTATAGTAATCAGAAGGTCTTTAGAGTTCAATACAAACTACATATTCCCATGTCCTGAAAACACTCAGTGTTTTAATTGCTTCCCCAAAGCTCTGCCACTAACCATGAATGCTCCAGAACTGCTATGTACACAAAAGTGATTATTAGTAAATATTGGACTTGAAGACTGCACATCTCTGTAATTATTCCTTCTTCCTCTTCCTGTATCACATCTCCCAATTAAAACAAATGTGTCCCCAAAGAACCTGGGAAGAGAAGCTTCATTAACAAACAATTTAAGTGAGTTAGAAGTCTGATCCCTGGTGTATGCAGTATCAGTAATTAGCCAGAAAGCACCATCTTTGCAATGAGGCTCAGGCTCAATAAAAATTAAACTTTCCTATGGGCAAGGACTCCCCTGGGGACTCACATATATTAATATATTTGCCACCCACCTGTTGCTTTCTGTCAGAGAAACTGGGACACAGCTGGAAACTAGATGACTGCTGAGTCAGCAAAATAGTTCCTGGAAAAGTACTAATTCTTTTTTATGTTGTTTAGCTAGTATGGATTAATATTTTCTCTCCTTGTCAGATGCCCAGTGCAAGTGATTACACGTGATTCTTGATAGCAGTGTGCTCAAAATTGTTCCCATGATCAGTTTAAACTGGTATAAATCAAGTTATTTAACAAAAGTGTTTTATAAAGTAGGGTCCCTCCCTAGTGCAAATACAGTCGTTTAGAACATAATCAGGCCCCGAGATCAGGCTGAGCCAGTACTTAGCACTGCCAATATCACAACATTTTGAAACTGAGTTTCCAGCTGTCCTGAACATAGCCACAGGCAGTCAATAGTGTTAGCTATTTCATTGCTGATCACAGTAGCAGAAACATCCAGGATGGATACAATGCAGCAACACATACTTTCCAGTCTGGACATTCTAATGACATCTTCTAAGAGCTGGAATGTTTTGTTAATTGTCATGATGTTGCATTAAATACTATAATACAGTGCATAGGTACACTTATTAAAACCTTTTTTGCAAGGTCAGGTCTTTTTACTTGGTCTGTTCAGAGACAGAATGGCTTAAAAAAAACTTGATGTAAGCAGCTTACATAATATACTGGCTAAGTGCATGTGATCATGTCTACATCTAGTGTTTGGCTTGCTAAAAGTTAAGAGCCTTGTATTCACTCCCAGCTAATGGTGTTGCTTCTTTAGCACATGCTGGGGCATTGTGATTTTGGTCCTGATGGCCACTGGTGCTATTCTCCCATTGTTGAGCACAGCTTACATTGAAAACCCCACCCTAAGGAAACCAGACGTGTTCAATGTTGGTCTAACTTTGCATCCAATGAAATCAATGGGACTTTAATGGAAGCAGAGTCAGGCCAACACTGAGTGCTTTTAAAAATTCCATTCTTAAATTACAGTAGAATTTGTAACCCATTACTGGATGAGTCCTACAAAGAGCAGAGCATCCTTTACTCCCATATAAACTGAGGTTACTTGGCACCATCATAGGGTCAGCTTCTATAATCTCAACATTCTCATTCAGCCTGTAAGAAACTCAAAAGGTTGAACTCATGCAAATAAAATGCTCCATTTATTAAATAATTAGTAAATGACTGTCCAGCAAAGAATAATTATAAACCTCAGATCTTGATGGCAGCACAGGCATGTGGCCATAACTGTCACAAGTTACACCTCCAGAAACCAATCACCACCTTCAAAAAGCAGGTTATTAAATCTGAACCTGAGAATGTTCTGAAATGTTCAGTTCTTGTCAGGAAATCCTAACTGATGGCAGCCCCTTCTCATTACCTCCACTTTGTTTTTCAAAGGTAACACTGATTCCAATTTCCGCACTGGAATCTCAGATTTCATGAGTGATGGTGGAGGATCAGTGGGACGGGCAAATGAACATACCCAGAACAGCCATCTGATGGTCTCAATTCTCATCAATGTCATAGATCCTGTGTTGGTTTATACTCACCTTTCGCAAAAGAAAGCAGATGCGCTCAATGTTTCTTAGTCTCTCTCGCTGCCAAAGAAAGGTGGAAAAAAAGTGGTGGGAGGTTATATTGTGTAATTAATTGAAGAAAATATATCACAAACATAATGGGCCAAAATCATCCATGGCTTACATCCAGATATCAATGGAGTTACACCAGGGATGAATTTGGCCTAGTAATATTTATCTCTCACATATAACTTTAAAATTGATTCACTCGGTTATCTAAGCACCCTTGTGAGGAAGGTAATTATTATTCCCCATAACATGTGAGAAAACAAACCAGAGACGAAACTGAGCCCTCAAGTTAGCAGGGCAACAACTCTGAAGTCAGTATTTGTGTCTTCTTACACTAAGGCTGAATTGGTGCAGAGAGACTGAGGCACAAACTTTCAGATTCCCACTAACTTCAGTTGTGGTTCCACACAGAGAACATTTGTTTATATAGGTACCTCTATAATTGCCAAGAGGCTCTATCAATGTGCAACTTTTATAGTTGATCAGGCTACTACAGTGTATTTGTAATATGCTAAAAATAGCCTTTTAAAATAGAAGATATTTACATGAACTGAAAGATACTGTACTTGAGGATTCCAGTGTTAAGGACAATGCATGCTCAGCTGATGCAAGGAAAGTCAAAACAAAAACTTTAACAGGCTTTCTGTTAAATGGATCATAGGTGAGAAATTCACTAGTAAAACAATGTTCTGGTCTGCTTAGACACATCACTCGAGCAACCAGACAAGATTTTGCTCTTGGTTACATGAAGGTACATCCAGAGTAACGCCATGACGCTCAATGGAATTATTCTGCATTTTCTGCGGTTAGCACAGAACAGACTCTGTTGCACTGTGCCCAAGAGGCGTGAGCAATTCAAAAGTAAGTGAAGTTTTATACCTCTTCTTACAATAAATTAGAGAAGTATGTACTGTACATGTACCATGTACTGTACATTCTCCTGAGGGTTATTAAGGTTTATCTCTAGACATTGCAAAAGCTACTATTTACAGTCACCTTTCTGAAACAAATAATGAGATGAACCAATGTGTAAAGCCAATTCTTTCTAAGCCGTCTGTGTTTTTCAAACTGTTTTAAGATGATTCCATTTTGTGAGGATTATATTTCTCCTATAAAAAAGGTTTCAGTCTGAGGAGACAGTGGAAGGTACAACAGTAATATTTTGCCATTACATGGCACCTTTTATGTCAAGAAGCTCCTCAGACTATGGTGCTATCCTGCAATGGTCCACGTGGGATGTAAGGTTGCCAAAACACCACTGGCTTCAATGGGAGGTCCATGTGGATGTAAGGATCTGCCAGCATAGCTCCAATTGCAGGTCTGGGGATAAACATGCCTGGTCTTCTGGAAAAGGAAGTTCTTTAGACTCTACAGTGGGAATCAGGTGACCTGAGTTTGAGTCTCAGCTCTGCCATAGTCTTCCTGACTGATATCTCAGTGACTCAGCTCCCTCTCTGTAAAATGGGGATAATAATATTCCCTTACCTAGCAGGAGTGCTGTGAGAATAAACTGATTAGTACAAGACATTAAAATAGTATGATCTGGAGTCCACACAATTAAACAGATGGAAATGTGGGTGCCAACTGATACACAATAGGGGAAGAAGGAAAAACATTTGGTGAATGACACCAGAGCAAATGCCTCCTCTCATAAAAATCTCTCCTAGTGTGCTAGAATAACACCCATTAACATCCACACTGAACAGGAGAAAGTATCATGAGAATACTATTCGACCTATTACAGAAAGTTTGCTAGGTGAGAGTCAAAATGGTGCTACTGATATAGACTAACTTGCAGGATTTTATTGGACATTTTCTGTGCAATGTTTGTTCAGAGTAAATGAAAACTACTGAACATTCTGGGATTAATGAATTAATTAACTAATTAAATCACTAACGTGAATTGAACAGGGACACACAGACATTGACTTTCTTATCCTGGAAACCAATTACATTAGCATTCTAAAACAAAAGCAGTTTCTCTCTCTAGGGCACTATACAAGTTTAGGAACAAAACAAATTACTGGGACGTGATGCAGAGATAGGCACAGAAAGTGTGCCTGTATCACAAGATGAGGACAAAAATGCATGAGGAGAATTAAGAAACATTGATAAATAGGCCTAAATATTACTTTCATAGAAAATGCTGTAATATATTTCAGTGGAGATTGTTCCCTACAGTTTCCATTTTCAGTTACTATTTTAGGGGTGGATTTATTTTAGTAGATTAAGAGATACAATTAATCACATAAAAATACATATTAACTTTAGACTGGCTTGACGATTCTGTAGAACAAAGCTTCTTGGGAGACTCAGGTTCAGGACTATCCTTACAATGCCATATTCAAGGGTGGTATAAAAGATGGTATAAGTTACATTTTGGGAATAAACTAGTCATGAAACGGATTTAAGTGGCCAAGTATTGTAATTTGAATCTGTTTGGCATTTGGTGGCAGTGCAAGATATATATAACACACCAATTTGATATTACGTGGGAACCAAAATCAGCCCATAGTAGAAATAAATGCAACTCCTAATGAGGTCAATGGGCCAAGTTCTGCCTTCTCTTCTGCTGATATTAATGTGGGGTAACTTCACTGAAGCCAATAGAATCACTCTGATTAACACTGGCTCACCTGAGAGCAGAATTTGCACCTGCTTAAACCAGGACTGAATTTGACACCAGGAATGTTGGGAATAGGACAAGAATATGTTAAAATAAGGGAAGAGGGAAAGCTGTCTCTTACCCATTGACTGGACCTCCTGATGCATGCTCTTATTTTCTAAGTTATACTTGTTTTGCAGTCACACAGCGGATGCCAAATCTTTGCCACTTACCCAATATGTAATCTATACAATTGTTTCTGTCCCCATAGAATCTGGCCCATAGACTTTCAAAGGAGATGCACCCCTTTCTTCCAGTCTACATTTAGTTAAATTTGGCCCAAGCTCCTTGTAAGTGGGGTAGTCACCCCGCTCTGGCTCAGCAAGGGTTAAAAGCCAGCCTTGGAGAGGGCTGGGGCTGAGAGCCAATCAGAAAAGGCTGAGAGGCAGCCAATCAGGGCCAGGCTGGGCCCCATAAAAGGCTACAAGGCCGGAAGGCAGGGGGTTTCTCTCTAGCTTTGGAGAGAGATGGACCTAGCTGTCTGAAGGAGTGAACGGTACCTTGGACAGAGCAGTACTGGGGAAGGGGCAGGCTAAGCTGGGGAGCTCAGGCCTGGTGACCTCCCAGGGAGGTTCTGGGGCTGCAGGGAAAGGCAGCAGGTCCAACCCCCTTGCCAATTATGAGTGGCCATTACAGACTGCAGTCTGCCCTAGAGAAAGAGGGCTAGATGATGACTGGCAGTAGCCACAAAGGCGAGGTGGGCTTAGAGGGTTGGGGGCTCCCCTGGGAGGGGAGACCCAGAGTGTGGGGTACTGTTGTGGGCAGAACCCCAAGGGAAAAGGGCACCGGGTCCAGGAAGGACACAGGGACCTGAGGCAGGAGAGACATCAGCCAGCAGGAGGCGCTCCAGGGCTAGAAAAGAGCTAATTCCCAGACTGACCAGCAGGAGGCACAGTGGCAGTGAGGGCTCAATCTGCCACACTCCTAGATAATTGACAGATTACTGGAGTATAGCAGAGCTCACAGCCTTTGTGTCAAATTACCCTTTACTGTAAGCAGGCGGAACCTCATTTACTTCAGTGGGTTATTCCCCCTTAGTGTAGGGAGAATTTTGACCTCTGCCTCTAGGCAGAAAGGTGATGATTGCATCCCTCATCAAAGCCCTTGAGTAGTCAGTACAGACAATGGGTCACTCTTGAAGCAGATGAGGTGAGTGAGGTAATATCTTTTATTGGACCAACTTCTGTTCCTGAGAGAGTCAACAAACTTTCAAGCTCTCACCAACAGCAATTGGTGCAATAAAAGACATTACCTCAGCCACAGTGTCTGTCTAATATCTGGGACTGACACAGCTACAACAATACTGCAAACATTGAGAAAATGGTCAGTCCACTGCTTGGATGCAGAGGAGAAAAGGGATTTTAAAGGAGGAAAGTGTGCCTCAAAATTAAGAGATGCACAAAACCCCTACAATCACATTTCAATTTCTCCTCTTCCTGAATCTCTAAGTGATCTCAAGCCATCTCCAGCAAGAAAGGGAACTACTTGAGTAAAAATCCACCCTGAGACCATCAGACTGATGGGTTGCTAAATCAAGGGTAATAACAGCTGCTCTTACAGACTACAACTACTTTCATAAGGGACTCCTAAATCTATTTGCATATTTTCCATTGACAGTTCAGCACATCTTCTTCCATTCAACATCTAACGTTTGGCAAATCTCAAGCTATACTCACTGCATGAACTGGATTGCACTGGTCTATTGGGCTCTTGAAGTCTGTCCTTAGCTCATCAAAGGCGATTATCTGCAAAATAATTTTTTCAAACAATGTAATGACAGCAGTAATTTCAGTGAATCCAGGTTTTTTTCTTTATAGTAGTTACTAAGATCTATTCTTACTAACTTGGGTTGAAATTCATCCCAAATATAATGAATTAATTACGTTTTATATCATTTTACAGAACTATATATACATTTCACAAAGCTATTTTCATCCACAAGATCACTGAACAAAGTAATATTGATAGGTCATGCTATAACTGGACATACATATTGACCCACTGCCAGGTTGAATCACTCCTCCAATAAATATGTGCTTCTATAGTATTTTTCAGAGATCAAAACTCTAAAAATGAATTAATTTCTCTACAGATAAATGCAATAAACCATAGTCCTAACACTGAGAGTTTTGGAAAAGGGTGTTGTATTAAAATAAGGAAAAGTCAGAAGGTAACTTGATTTAATTGGAAGTGGAGGATTATTTCACTATTTGAACATTAAGGGGGTTAAGCACAAAATCAGTCAAGTTAGAAATGAAAAAGACCTGGTTTGTGCCAGTTAGATCATACAGCCCCACATCTCACCCCAACCAGAAAAAGTTTGATCCGTAGAGCAAGGATTCTCAAATTTTCATACAGTGTAGACGAGACCAGCTCAACATTTTTTCAGCCTTTTCCTTTAATCCTTACAGATTTTCAAGTAATAGGAAAATTTTAATGAAAAATTTGTTTTTGTTCACAATTTTCCAGTTTTTTTATATAGCTTTTTTTCCATTTTGAATAAAAAAAACTGTTTTAGTTTTCAAAAATAGATTTTTTTATTTTTATTTTACAGTTTTGTTCCTCTCCCACCTTTTTCTCCTCTCCCCTACCTTTTCTTTTCCACTGGAAAAGTGGAATAAAGGAGAAAGGCAGGAACCAAATATAAAAACTCCCCCTGAAAGCCAAAAATTGAAAACTGTCATGGGGGGAGAAGGGGGGGCTGAAAACTGAAACAAAACATTTTGCTTCACTGAAAAAAATCAGAAAATGCCTTGAAAATTTTTGAAAGAAAGAAAAACTTTTTGTTTCCTAATTTTTTCAGGGAAAATATGCTAAAAAACCCCCACAGTTCTAGTGTAGCCCACACTTTGCTGAGAGATTGGCTCACTTCTCACCCAGTCACGAAGGGTCAGAACCAAGCAAGGGACTTGCACTGTCTCCCCGCCACCACCACAGAGCCTCAAAGTCTGGAGGCATAACGCCCATTGCCTGTAGTGGCTCTTCCAAGAAGAATGAAGATCTGAGAGGTGGTCCGAGGATTATGTAGGCTGAACTCCCTGCTTGTTCTGCAAGAGGACTGGGGAGGTGGAGAACAAATTCTCTCCCTTTGACAGAATTTTCTAAGGAAAACTCCTCGCCGATGACAACCCCTCAGGTTTTTCCCTCTGGGGAGGGTGATCTGGCTTTTGCTGTTTACACTCTTCAGTCATTCTGACATCCCTCTCCACCATCTCTTTAGTCACTGCTTAGCCAAGCTGGATTGATTTAGCTCTTTTAATCTTTCCTAATAAATCAATCACCTAAGTCCCTTCATTATTTTTGTTGTTCTCCTATGAACTCCACCTACTTGGTTTGTATCCTTCTGGTGTTTGAGTACTCTGAACACACTGGGTCTGAGCCTGTTCTACTTACAGTAGTGGGAATCTCCAGCAACTCCATTTAAGTGACTATAGATACCTTGGTGTAAAATTGGTTTAAATGAGGCAAAAACTGGGCATACAATTCCCAGTGTGGTCTCCCCAGAGTTGACAACAGGTAGACACAACCAACAGATGGTGAATGCAGAAAGGTAGTGGGTACGTCTATACTGAATAAAACCCCAAACCTGTGGCAGTGAATTTCAGAACCCGGGGCTTGCGGTACAGGGCTAAAAACAGAAATGTGGACATGGCTGCTTGGACTGGAGCCTGGGCTCTGCAACCTAGTGAGGGGAGAGAGTCTCAGAGCCCAAGCTCTAGTCCAAGGAGGAACATCTACACTGCTATTTTTAGCCTGTAGTGTGATTCCCACAAGCCTGAGCTAGTTGACCAGGCTCTGAGACACACTGCTGTTAGTTTTTTGTAGCGTAGACGTATCCAGTGAGATAGCTGTTCTGCAACTGAAATAAACATGTGGTCACAGCATGTAAACTGCCTAGCTTTACGAACAAGTAAGCCTCAAAACAATCCTGTTAAGCAGTTATGATTGTCTCTATTTTGCAGATATGGAAACAGAAGTGCAGAAAGGTTGAGACTTGCCAGATCAGAGCCCATAAACTCTAATGGCAGAAATGAGAATAAAATCAGAGACTCCAAGTCCCCTGCTCTAACAACACTGTTTCTACCAAGTTATAGAGCATTTAAAATTAAAGAATTGTGGCATTTTCAATAGCAAACTTCAGGTTGCAATGTATTCAGCTGATAACTCTTCATATCAGAGCATTATTATTAAATGTTTGTTATAGTCTTACTGATGTGTAGGTGCTGCACAAAGAAATGTAAGACAGTCCTTGCCCAGAGGAGCATACAATTTAAGTTATATATGACAGGTAAGGATGCCAGAATAGATTACATCATTTTTTGTGTTAGTTCATTTGAGACTGTAGTGATTCTCACGTCACCCACATAGTTGTTATTGGGGCATTTAGTGCACTGAATGAGATACGCTATCTGTTGTGACAGGCATGTGGCACTAGATCCTGCCATAATAGATGCAAAACCTCAGACATATCTCCATTGCTATGATGATCAATACCCCCCACAACACACCTTTCAAGATCCATGGGTCCTACACACACCTATTACAACATATGGTGCACCTCATGCAATGCATCAAATGCCCCAATAAACAACTATGTGGCATCACAACAACAAGGCAATCGCTATGCTCTCAAATGCACTCACACAGAAAAATGATAAAAGACTAAAAACACTATATAAGCCGTGGGCACACCCTTTTCACAAAATGATCACTCCATATTTGACCCCTCAGTCCTTGTCTTCAAAGGAAACCTGCCCAACACCTTCAAAACACAAGCCTGGGAATTTAAACTCATAACTTTATTAGACACTAAAAATCATGGACTTAATAAAGAAACTGGATTTATGGATCATTACAACAATCTATAACCCATAGAGCCTCCTTTGTCCTGCGACTGCAAAAGTGTTACTTGCCCATTTCACCTAAAATGGTCTCTTATGATGTTAACTCCTTATGCTAAACAATTTGTTCCACCTTGTGTTTAGCTGTGACACTGAGTACCTTTCCCAGACCTAAAGAAGAGCTCTGTGTAAGCACAAAAGTTTGTCTCTTTCACCAACAGAAGTTGGTCCAGTAAAAGATATCACCTCACCCACCTTGTCTCTCTAAAAGCATAATACACAGAGCCAGTGACATCCACAGAATTATCTGCCCCACCTCATCTCAGGTCATAAGCGATTGTTCTAGTTACTGGTGGACTGGTATCCACATCACATACAAAAACAACAACAAAAACCCCAAACCCCAATATCATCACAGTTGGTAATATTTAATATCCTGGCACTAAGATGAGATTGAATAGGCTATGGAGACTGAACTACCCTCTGACTCCTAGAAGAGATCTTCCAGGTCTGAGTTGAGGAATATTTGTTGGGCACAGCATGGCAGGAAGCTTGTACTGCCACTGCCTATGCTGTACTTGTTTGGTGGATGGAAGAAAAAGGTAAGTATTGGAGCTACCTATGGAGTGGTTATAAAGTTACTGGTCCTCCACAGTTACTAGAGAGGACCAGAATGTGTTGTAGCAAGGAGCTTAATAAAGGTAGGAACTTCCTGGTTAGGAGGTTCTCTAGTTGCTGCTTAAAGCATGTCTCTGTGTTTATGACCTCACACTACACTATGCATCTAATAAAACAACAGAATAAAAGTTCCATTGATTTATAAACATACTGGCCACACTCTGTGATGAATTTCTCCCCATGCAAGGCCATTAACTCCAAGTGTATATCAGCACAGAATTTGCCCCAATTTAGACATTATTATGCTGCATAGTTTACAGATTCTGTGCTGGCATCACCTGTTTCAGAACAGCAACCATTAGGAAGGTATTTATAGAAGTGCCTGAATTCCTCCCCACCCACATGCATGTTTCTCCAGACAATTACAGCTTTGAATACAGAAGCATTCGCATAAGATTGAGGCCGAATTTTCATTCTCCATTTATTTCTTTATACAGAGATCTAATGGAACATTTCACCTGGCAGTGGCAGGAAGGAATCCAGACCTGTGTTTTAGGGAGGCCACTCTAATTTTTGACCACTGAGCCCTTACAGGCATGTTTGGCTTGAGTGCAGGTGCTTGGTTTTTTTGTTATTAAACTGACCAAGAGTAATTTCTGGGTAGGAAATCTGCTGAGAATATTCTTTAAAGTGAATTAATTACTGGTAAAAGGTGCTGCATTGATAATTTTTGGGCTTGAAGATTATAATTTATACACATCTTAGAAACATCTAAAAATAAAATACTGAGATGAAAATGTACTACAGCCCTGACCTGGAGGGACTACATTTATCGTCCATTCATAGCCCATTCACACTGTGTCTTGCCTGCTCAGACTGCCAGCAAAGGTGCCAAATTAGTGCTGAATAATGTGGTGAACATCTGTCCATGCTGAACTAGTCTGAGAACAACAAACACAGAACAGCAGTGGTCTCAGCACGCCAGCAGGCTAACTGATATCCAGTTTTTTGTAGCCACCATTGTAAAGAAGAGTTTTAAGGAGCGATTTGAAGGAGGACAATGAGATAACTTCATGGATGTTTATGGGGAGTGCCTCCCAAGCATGAGGGGCAGGATGAGAGAAAACATAAAGGTACTCATTTGAAAACTTTGCAAGTGGGTGATGGAGACTGGTGTCATTGGCCAATCAGAGGCAGGAGTCGACATCTCAATAGTGAAAGTGTTGAAGTGAAGGGCTAGGAAAATAATATTTGCAGCAGCACTGTGCACGGGTATGAGTGGGACAAGATTGCATTTGTCAAGGCCAGAGAAAAGGATGTTGCAGTAATTGAGATGTGAGATGATGAGAGCCTGGATGAGAGTTTTAGCTGCATGTATGGCTTTACCCCAGCTCTAGTCAAACTTCACTGTGGGACCTTGAACCAAGGCAGTTGTCTCCTGGTTGCCCCCTCGTGGCCAGCAGAGGGTCTGCAGCAGCCTGCCTCTATTTTCCATCTTTAGGGCCCTTAAGATCTCCACAGACTTTCTCGTGGCTAACACCCTTCCCACCCCGACACCCCACCTCCCTTCTGGGGCTAGTTAAATAATAGAACAGTCCTTAAGGTCCTCAAAATAAAGTCCATCTCCACACCCCAGAAGCTCATACTCAGCTCTGGCTCTTAGTTCTACCACACAGGAAGATCTTCTTCTATCCCAATAAGCTCTTCACAAGGTTGCCATTCCTAGCCCTCCCTAGCAGGAGCTCTACCTTCTACCTCTGATTTCCTTCTGTCAGCATCTTCCCTGTGCTGAGAAGAGAAGACAGCATATATACTGCCCTCCTTCAGAAAGCGCCTCCCAATTGGCTGAGAGATAAGGAAGCCCATTCCCCCCTCCCCCACCCCGCTACATTACAGGCCCTTAAAGGGACAGGCTCCTGTTTTTTTCTCCACCCATCCAACTACTAATGCCTTGGAATGCTTCCTTTCCTCTGGCCTTGGCCATTTATTGAGCCTTTAAAATGGCATAACATTGATACTGGCCTGAAATGGGAACAGCAAAAAAGCAAAAAAAACACTCAAAAAAGTAAACTCTGTCGTCCCCGCATGCTAGCAACTTCTGATAAGTCTCTAATGAGAGCTTCATGTGTACATCTGATCATAGTTTGGCCCACTGACATTTGATAACTTATTGCAGGTGAAGGCAAGAGATGGAGTGTAGCTGAGATGTAGACTGAAAAAATGTTTTGCCCGCCAGTACTTGAGTTTAGGGTTTACTGTTTCTTCTTCAACTGCCTGATAACATTGCTAATATCTTAAGCAATGTTGCTAAATGTTTGGTGTCTAGTGACCCTGAATTCAGGGGTTGGCTGGTAAGTATAGGAAGACCAAGTTTTAAGCTCTTGTTTCAAACTATATTTAGGGCCCTTCATTTTTGGTTTTTATTCTATTTAATTTTTCCTGGAAATGTATTGGTGTTTATTACAACAACAAACAGGTAAAAATTGTTGGGAAAAACTATTAATAATTTTCTGGGTAAATATCAGGGTTTATTTTGGTGGACAGAAGGACGGGGGGAAAGTATTCAGTAGACTAATGCTTTGATTAATGAAATTCAGTGTAGTTTGCTGCAGAACTAAACAGAACTCAAAACACACTTCCACCTCTGAGTTTAAGAAAACAATGTATCTATAGTCCCCAAATAAAACTTTTCATTTGAATAAACAGTTTACTGTTGTGGACTTAGAACTATTAGCCTATAAATATTTACATTTAATAATTGGGCCACACCATTTGCAGTGCATCCTTTTCTCCTGTTTTTGTTTTTTTAAAACTTTTTTGAATATTTCCTTGTGTTCTGAAATGTATTCTGATACAGATTTTTGTTTTCTTCCCATTTTAGTGTGTCAGATCTTTCAACCATTATCGGATAACAGCTTGAAATGTGTATTTAGTGGGCATGAGATTCATCTGTACATTCAGATGCACATGCACTTCAGAGCTTGTGTGCATGCCTATTTGTTTATTGTGTGCATCTTCTAGACTATTCCATAGACTTACTTCAACAGGCAGCTTTGCATCTACACATAGACCAATGTATTTTCATAATACATATATCTCCTGCAATGCATTGTATTTTCCTAATAAAACAAGTTATTTTTAAATATTTGACTGATACAAAAGTAGGGTGAAAATAAAAAAACAAATACTTTTTGTAAAACTTGGGATTTTTCTGTAAAAATTGGTTTAAACTGAAAACGAAGGGGCTTAACTATATTGTAACAAATCCGTGGCCTTCTAGAACATCATTGTTGTTGGATCTGGAGCTGATAAGGTTTAAGGATTGTTTTCTTACAAGCTACAGAGCAATTCCATTTTCAGCCTCAGAAATCTAATTCTGTGACCTACTGGAATAGCAGAAAACCATTTACAAAGGTTACAATCCTAAGTACAGAAAACTTAGAATCAAGCTTTCCAATGCACTGGAAGACAGGTGTTAGAGGATGTTGATTTTACCTACCTATGCTACTGCACTTCATAAATTAAAGTGCTTTACAGATATTAGTTAATCCTCATAGCAGCTCTGTGAGATAACCACTTTACAGGTGGGGAGACTGAGGCAGGGAAATCCAGTGACTTGCCCACAGTACACAAGAAATCTATTCCAGAGCCAGGATTAGAACACAGGTGCACCTGACTTCTAGCCTGGTGCTCAAGCCCCTGGGTTATGGTGCATTCCAGGATAACAGAATAAGATTTTGGGGCTATTTTTACCCAGATTTCCTATGTTCCTGGGCATTAGAGTACTACACACTGTAGTAAACTGATGGTTTTAAATCTGCACAATGTTGCCAAATTCTGCAAGCAGTTGCACCTCAGTAGGGATCCCAAAGTGCTTTACAGTATGGATCAGTGATAGTCATAATCTTTGGGGTAGAACACAGCAGCTGTTTAGCAGTAAATAGAAACACTGTGTAAACAGTTTACAGCAGGAAGTGAAGAATAGCCTATCCAATTGAAACTGCAGGGAGTAAAGGATTTAGGTTGGCAGAATGTAAAATTACCAGAGTTTCAGTTTGACCAAAACACAGAATCAACACCCATACATCCCAAGAGATTTTTTAATGACCTCAAGTAGTCGTTTTGTATGAGTCATAAAACTAAAGGCCAGACAACAGCATCCAATAGCAGTGCCCCCGAACACCAAGTTGCCGCCTTTGGCAACACTCCCTTAACTAGCACTAGCAGTAGGTTCTTTGTTCTCTCTGTTGAGCCAGGCACAAGACATCGACATTCATACACACACAAAGCCAGTGCATTAAAATCTCTGCACAAGAGTCAAGATTAATAATAGGCCCACGCAGTGCTTGCACTAAATCTCCACTTCAAACTTTATTTTATAAATAAATTAACTCTGGGGTTTCTGGGTAGGTTCCATGGGACTTCTCTTCTGAAACCTACTGTCACGCTGCCTGAAATGGTTTGTGACTAAGGCTAAGATTTAGTCACAGGTATTTTTAGTAAAAGTCCCGGACAGGTCATGGACAATAAACAGAAATTCATGGCCCCTGACCTGTTCATGACTTTTACTATAAATACCCCTGACTAAATCTTAGCTGCTCTTAGAGTGCTGCTGCTCTGGGAAGTCCGGGACACCACTGTTCTGGGAGGTCCTGGGGGCCGATGGCTGGCCCCTGCTCTGGCGATGGGGGCTGGCTACCTCCAGCTGTCCCCAGAGCCACTGCTCAGGCCGCCTCCAGGGCAGCCCCCAGGACTGCTGCTACTCCAGCAGTCCCCAAGGCTGCCTCCCCCTTTCTTCCCCCCTCCCTCGGCTGCTCGGGCAGCCCTAGAGTCAGCCGCACTCATGACCATGGGTGCCAACCTCAGGGCAGACTGCCAAGAAACACAGCATGAACCCCAAAGTGGTTGGGTGTTTTATACTTAGAATTCACCAATCAAGTAACAAGTGTGAACTCCTCAGGCACTATAACAACCCTAATAGGGAGACACAGACGGTCCCCTTGGGTACTTCAATGTATCTTGCCACTCAGATAAGCCTGCATCTGTGACAGATGGTCCCTTACACCAAAAAAATCACAATATTCAGGTTACTCCCAGTCCCAAAGAATCAGTCACTTACCCCAGGTTATAGAATCATAGAATATCAGGGTTGGAAGGGACCTAAGGAGGTCATCTAGTCCAACCTCCTGCTCAAAGCAGGGCCAATCCCCAATTTTTGCCCCAGATCCCTAAATGTCCCCCTCAAGGATTGAACTCACAACCCTGGGTTTAAGCAGGCCAATGCTCAAATCACCAAGCTATCCCTCCCCCCACCAAGCTATCCCTCCCCCCAAACCAAAGACAACTAGAGCCCTGCAAATCCACGTATACCCACTTTATACCCAGAGATAGCCACATCTGCAGATGTGGATGAGGATATCCGCAGACTATTTTTGAAAATTGTGGACAGATGCGGATCCAAATTTTATATCTAAAGCCCTGAAAATCTGCTAATATCTGCTTTATATCCACATATCATTTTCGCGGATCACAGATCTGATGTGGATGCAAATTTTGTATCCACGCAGGGCTCTAAAGATAAAACTTGTAGTCAATCCTCTAACTCACTAAAGATTTATTAACTAGGAAAAAGAAATGAGAGTTATTGACAAAGTTGGAGAAGGTAAACATAACACCCAAATGAGAAACAGTCTTAAGTTCTGAAAGATGACAGTTGCAAGCTCTATATGTCCTTCAGGGCTAACCTAAGCTAAACAGCTGGAGACTCATCACTTATGCTTAGAAATCTTTGCCCTTCAGAGTTCAAGCCGCATCGGGATAACAATTTCTCCTTAACAGGAATTTTTATTCCCTTCCCCCAACATTCAAGATATGATGGGTAGGGTCCTATGAAATTCACAGCCATGAAAAACGTATCAAGGACTGTGAAATCTGTTCTCCCCCGATGAAATCTGGTCTTTTGCATGCTTTTACCCTATACTATACAGATTTCACAGGGGGAAACCAGCGTTTCTCAAATTGTGGGTCTTGACCCAAAATGGAGTTGTAGGGGGTCACAGTATTGCCACCCTTACTCCTGCGCTACCTTCAGAGCTGGGTGGTCAGAGAATGGTGGCTGTTGACTGAGTGCTTAGCTCTGAAGGCAGTGACCTGCCAACAGTAGTGTAGAAGTAAGGGTGGCAATACCATTCTATGCCACCCTTACTTCTGGATTGCTGCCTTTGGAGCTGGGTGGCCAGAAAGTGGCAACTGCTGACTGAGGGCTCAGCTCTGCAGGCAGCAGTGCAGAAGTAAGGGTGGTAATACCATACTATGCCATCCTTACTTCTGTGCTGCCGCTGGCGGTGGCTCTGCCTTCAGAGCTGGGCTCCCAGCCAGCAGCTGCTGCTCTCTAGCTGCCGAGCTCTGAAGGCAGCAACTCTGCCAGCAGCAGCGCAGAAGTAAGGGTAGCAGTACCGCAATCCCCTCTACAATAACCTTGTGACCCCCTCACAACTCTTTTTTGGAGTTTTTGTTATAACACCATGAAATTTCAGATTTAAATAGTTGAAATCATGAAATTTACTATTTTTAAAATGCTATGACCATGAAATTGACCAAAATGGACCAAGAATTTGGTAGGGCCCTAGTGATGGGACAAGAGCATATGCACATATCCTCTTCAGCAGTGTGCAGAAAGCAATCAACAAAGTCTTTTGTCCATAGTGGCTTGTCTGATGTCTGTAGACCTTTTGCTGGGGAGGAGAAAACACCTTGAGGTAAATTAGCATTTCGCACTTGATAATGCTTCTCCCCTGACTGTGGGTGATTTACAGTCTTAGAAAACGTTTTTATAGTTACAAGGCAAACATTTAAACATTATCTTATAACATGGGATACAGATACTATCAGCAGGATTAACACATGCAGTATCCTACAAACATTCCAAAATGTCTAAACATTATACACATTCTTATAACTCTAATATCTATTTTAACAATACTAACACACAGGTGAACCAGACTGGTTTCCAGATATGCATTTGTCAGTGATTAGTGAGGCTTGGGGCCAGGGCGTGAGCTGGCACCATGTCTGCCAGCATCGCACCTACCTATAAAAAACAAAAGCAACCAGCCTCATTTAAAAAACCAAAACCAACCAAACCTTAAACTCCCCACTTGCCTATCAAATTCTGCTGCACTAATCCAACGCACTGTCACAGCATTATTAATCCTACCCTGCCAGGATTTGGGGACAGAGAAGAAGGCCCCCGTGATAGGACCAAGGACACTACTGCTGTGGCACCACGGTAATCAATGTTACTTAAGTAAAAAGAGGGAAAAAATCAGATAAATATTTCATAGATTCTAAGACCAGAAAGGACCACAGTGATCATCTCATCTGATCTCCAGCAAAACACAGGCCATAGGACTTCCCAAAATAACTCATTTTTAAACTAGAGCATATCTTTTAGAAAAACATCCAAACTCGATTTACAAATTGTCAGTGACGGAGAATCCACCATGACCCTTAGTAAATTATTCCAATGGTTAATTACTCTTACAGTTAAAAAATTACACTTTATTTCCAGTCTTAATTTGTCTAGCATCAACTTCGAGTGAATCTTCTCATACCTTTGTCTGCTAGATAGAAGAGGCCATTATCTAATATTTGTTCCCCATGGAGGTAATTATAGCCTGTGATCAAATCACTCCTTACCCTTCTCTTTGTTAAAACTAAATAGAATTAACTCCTTGAGTGTCCCACTAATAAGTCATCTTTTCTAATCCTTCTTGTGGCTCTTCTCTGAAGCCTCTCCAATTTATTAACATCCTTCTTGAGTTGTGGACACTAGAACCAGATGCGATATTCCAATAGTGGTTGCAGCTGTGCCAAATACAGAGATAATATAACCTCTCTACTCCTATTCAAGATTTCCTTGTTAATGCATCCAAGGATCACATTCGTCCTTTTGACCACATAGTTGCATTGGACGTTCATGTTCAGTAGATCATCCAGGATGACCCCTAAGCCTCTCAGAGTAACTGCTTCCCAGGATAGAAAAGTACGGCCTACATACTTTGGCTTCTTTTGGAAATCCAGTAGACTCGGCTCCCTTCATATGGGGGTGGGAGGGACACATAGTGCTGATGATGACTTACTCAGTGACTAGCTCCAAAAGGGGTTTGCTCAATTCTACATTTGCTGCTAAGTCCTGAAAAATAACAAGAGTCCCTGGCAAGGAAACGAAGCAGGAATTTCATCTTCAAACACGTCAGAAGGCAGGGAAATCATTTGCGTGAACCAAGCTGGAGCCAGAGAGATAAAGAAAGCTGCTCGTAAGATACCAACTTCGCTGAATCGCAAAGGCTCCAGTTTGATTAGAGGCTGTTTGAGCTGGGAGATTTGACATAGCTTTAATCTCTTCTCTCACATCAAAATCATGCTGCTGGAATTTACAAATGGCAGGTGTGAGGCTTAATTCTCTGAATGGCTGTTGTGTCGTGATAAGTATTTTTTGGAGTGACTATTCACTTCCCAAATTCAATTTACCATATAGAGATGGCATAAAGCTTTGCATTCATGCAAAATTCATGCCTAGTGTAACTCTATTGGACGAAGTTGCAGGGATAAAGTTAGACCATTCACTTTAAAGCTTGCCAAAAATTATTTGATTTTGCTGTGTATTTTGTTCTGGTGATATAAGTATCCAACTCCAGTTGCATTATAGAATCATAGAATATCAGGGCTGAAAGGGACCTCAGGAAGTCATCTAGTCCAACCCCCTGCTCAAAGCAGGACCAATCCCCAACTAAATCATCCCAGCCGGGGCTTTGTCAAGCCTGACCTTAAAAACTTCTAAGGAAGGAGATTCCACCACCTCCCTAGGTAACGCATTCCAGAGTTTCACCATCCTCCTAGTGAAAAAGTTTTTCCTAATATCCAACCTAAACCTCCCCCACTGCAACTTGAGACCATTACTCCTTGTTCTGTCATCTGCTACCACTGAGAACAGTCTAGAGCCATCCTCTTTGGAACCCCCTTTCAGGTAGTTGAAAGCAGCTATCAAATCCCCCCTCCTTCTTCTCTTCCGCAGACTAAACAATCCCAGTTCCCTCAGCCTCTCCTCATAAGTCATGTGTTCCAGTCCCCTAAGCATTTTTGTTGCCCTTTGCTGGACTCTTTCCAATTTTTCCACATCCTTTTTGTAGTGTGGGGCCCAAAACTGGACACAGTACTCCAGATGAGGCCTCACCAATGTCAAATAGAGGGGAACAATCACGTCCCTCCATCTGCTGACAATGCCCCTACTTATATATCCCAAAATGCCATTGGCCTTATTGGCAACAAGTGCACACTGTTGACTCATATCCAGCTTCTCGTCCACTGTAACCCCTAGGTCCTTTTCTGCAGAACTGCTTCCAAGCCATTCGGTCCCTAGTCTGTAGCGGTGCATGGGATTCTTCCGTCCTGAGTGCAGGACTCTGCACTTGGTCCTTGTTGAACCTCATCAGATTTCTTTTGGCCCAATCCTCTAATTTGTCTAGGTCCCTCTGTATCCTATCCCTACCGTCCAGCATATCTACCTCTCCTCCCAGTTTAGTGTCATCTGCAAACTTGCTGAGAGTGCAATCCACAGCATCCTCCAGATCATTTATGAAGATATTTGACAAAACCGGCCCGAGGACCAACCCTTGGGGCACTCCTCTTGATACCAGCTACCAACTAGACATGGAGCCATTGATCACTACCCGTTGAGCCCAACAATCTAGCCAACTTTCTATACTTCTTTAACTTGCTGGCAAGAATACTGTGGGAGACTGTCAAAAGCTTCGCTAAAGTCAAGGAACAACACGTCCACTGCTTTCCCCTCATCCACAGTCAGTTATCTCATCATAGAAGGCAATTAGATTAGTCAGGCATGACTTGCCCTTGTTGAATCCATGCTGACTGTTCCTGATCACTTTCCTCTCCTCTAAGTGCTTTAGAATTGTTTATATTACCAGACCATCAAAGAATCAACTCTTTATCTTTCAGGTTTCTTCAACAATATTCCCTATTTTGGTTCTTTTTAACTGCTAATCTTTAAAACCCAGAAGATACCTTTATTTCTGTAACAATATTTCCCCTTTTGTCATATGGGTATATTGACCAATTTCTCAATATAATCTCAAGTGATTTAGTTCCTTTCTTTTCTCCTTAGTATCTCAGCTACAACTTGCCTAATGCTTGAAGTTACTGTAGCAGGGCATATTTGCATCTCAATAATATTTAAGTGAATCTTAGATCTCTTTGGAAATTGGACTTGCATGATCACTGAAGCAAATACAGGACATAAAGCAAAATAATTTAGGGTAATCTTTGCAGTGTCAAGTATAATTTCACTGGAAATAAACCCTCTTGACTTTCTGTTATTATGAAGAGCTTTTCTCTCTTCCATTAGGAAATGACAGACAGCTGTTTCCCGGAGTGATCATTCAAAATCTTCAAGAGCCTGCCTCACATGCCACAGAGCCTCATGCTTAAATATTTCTTTATCTTTATTCCTTACCAAAATCCTTTTAGTAAAACATTTAAAGTTTTTAAAAAAAGAAAAAGAAGAAAAATCTTGGATTTCAGCAATATCCTCTTGTGTAACTCCTAGATTCCCCAAGCAAGCATGTCTGAAATGCTTACTTTGATGAATAACCCATTACAGCCAACTGAAATGTGGGAAGGCAAAAGGAGATCAAAGACATTCCTTTTGCTCCACTACTTAAATACTTTCCTGAGCAGTATTTTTAAAATAATTAATTCGTGGTTGGGTTAAAGCAATAGTAATAATAAATCTTCTTTTGTATGGCAAGAGGGGTGATCCACGACATTCAAATAACCAAATCCAGATTAGTGAATCACTGAATAGGTTTGGAAGTGACTGGGTGTAAGTCTGAGATGCCACTGGCAAATGATTGAAGCGGGCGCTGATTTTTATTTTTCTTGGCATGGGAAGGAAAAAGCCAGTGTGCACAGAGTTCAAGATGCTAAACAAAACTAGAGCAGATTTCATTTTTATTTTCCAGTTAGGCAGCAGGTATGCAGTGACAGCTGTCTGTCATGCTGACCAATTATGTTTGTTATATCCACCTGTTGTCTCTCATTGTATACTTAAGATTGTAAGTTGTTTGGGGCAGGGACCATCTCTATTATATTTTGTACAGTGCCTAGCACAAGGGGGTCATGATTCAAAACTAGGCGCTAATGTAATATAATTAGCAATACAAATATTTCAGCATTTAACATTTTTATTTGATAAAGTTTGATGATGAGTTCTAGAGATAGTCAAAAAGCTGGAGGGGAAAAAAAATCACTAAAATTTCAAAATGCCTTTATTTTTGAAACTCAAACAAAGCCAACTAGCTCTAATCAGAACTGTACATGGGCCAAGGAGGTAGTGTTCAGGTCCAGCTCAGAATCAAGCATAAACTGTAGTTCAAGGTTCAGAGTCAGGATTTATCTTCACTACCAAAAAAGTTGCATTTCTGTGGAATAGCTAATGCGCATTAAAACCCTAGTGGAAACACAGCACTATAGTTTTACCACAAGATAAACTAGGTAAGGTCAAGCATGGGTGGAGTGGAGTGCTGACCTCACCTACCTTCCTCCCAGTAAAAACTACAAATGCCTGCTTTCATTAGGATTTTACAGTCGGATAGCTAACATGTGTTGTTATCCCACAGTAAAAACACACCTTTTTTGGCAGTGAAAACAAAGAGTTAGATGTGGGTAGTGCTGGCACTGAAATCTCACAAACTTTTCTCACAAGATCCACTGATCCTGTGGAATTTCTGTGATCTTGAGTTAAAATTTTGTCAGAACGCTTCGAGCTTCTGTCTGTGTCCCAACCAAACACAACAGAGGTTTCCTTCCAGCTTTGACTAAAGGCCAATATTTTACAGAAGCTTCAGATCCAGGGATTTGAATCTGAACCTACACATCTAGAAAGTCAAAGGAGTAGAGATTGACAGTTCCAATTTTGGTCTAACTCTAGACTGGACCACTTAAAAGCTGGAGCTGTGTACATTTTATGTGTTTGTGGGGTGCACGTCTAACTTGGTTAATGCATTTGAGCAGAAGTGACCCATAGAATAATAATGGGAGGGGGAGAGAAAGCTGTAACCTATAGATTACCGTGGGGGGGCGAGGGGAACAAGAGAATGAGCCTGGGAGTACATAGAAAAGCAGGAATGTTAGAAGAATAAGAATGTCTATGCCTAAATAGATTAGTGCCTGAAGAATGCTACATTGCAGAAGAGGCTAATAGTAATGGACTAATGTGAAATGTAATAAATGCAACCCCCGTAGCTAACACATGTTAGTTGTCTGCTTTAGGCAATGCCTTTGGGGCTAAGATTGAAAATAGCAATTTCTCACCCTTGGGTGGTTTAAAACTATTTTTGTCAGATTTCACATCAATAACTGTACGGCACTTTCTGGCTCCATCTGATTTGAACTTCCTAAACCATCTGCCATGACTTAAAAACATATTTCTGAACTGAAGGCCAAATTCAGGCCTGATGTAAGCAGGCACAATTTCTGTTGGCTCCAATCTGAAATGCACCAATTTACACCCAGCCACTTGGTCTTAATCTTTTCCTTGAAATTAAATTCTAGGTTTGTTGTTTGGTTGTGCTAAGGAAAGAAGAGTATCAGGTTTAGTCCAACTACCAAACATGATTTTTAGCCTCTTAGGCACTAACTAGTATTTTAGCTAACTCAACAGGCATGCAAATCTCATTTTACTTTCTCAGTGATTTAAGCTAACCTACTATGTCTTTTACATGGCATTACAGTATGTCAAATTAAAGACACATATTCACAATACAGGCTCAGTCTTGACCCTGCAAATATGATTTTAACAGCTTGTCTACTCAAGAAAATTTGGTGGCATAATTATACACATTTCTGTATTCTGTATTACATTGGTGGCATAATTATACACATTCCTGTATTCAGGAATAAGAATGTCCACACAGAAAGTTATACCGGTATGACTACAGTGGTATTGGTAGAGTGGAAAATTTCCCCATGTAGACATGACTGTATGGACATACAAGCGTGGAAAGCAGCCTCAGCTACCGCAAAGTCAGATTTCCAAGCAAGTGGACAAGTGCAGTGCAAACTCCTATGGATAATTATGTGGCAGTCAGTTAAAAGAATCCATCTGTTATTCTGAGAATGAAGAATTCTGTCATGAAAACCCAAGTCTTGGAAGTGTATAAGGATGTTTATTTTAAGGAATGCAATAGTATCCTTCAAAATAGCAATTTTTATCTTGAAGGACCCTGTCTCCATGAAAGTTATTAAATATTATTATTGTAACACTGCAGGCAATGCCTGGGAAAAGAAAAAAAATTAGAAGTGAAAGGAATCCATATTCACTTGTCGTTATTGGTTGTGTCCAAGCCACTGGGAGTTTTCCAGCATCATAAGACGGTTGAGAACATGATGTTCCCAGATGGCTGACTTGACCAGCAACAATTGACAGATCTTTGCAACTGCTGTGAAAAGGCCTTTTAAAAAACCATCTTATCTAATGGTAATTGAAAGAGGAGGTTTCTCTGGCAGATATGGGACTGACATTCCACCTCCTCAGCCCCAGCCACTGAAATATGTTCCTTGTTTACCCAGATGACTGTCATAATTGGAGGATTTCCACCTTCTCTTTAGAGAGTGGGAGAAAGAGGATCCAGCTATTCACCAAATCCATCCAGAGAAATTCAGAAATTCTCTATACCTCCACCATAGTTTTAAACTCACTCATGGACTTTCAAGCAACACCAAGTGAATTCAGCTGGGGAAATCAGCTGTGCACTGATAAACTGGTGGTCATTATGGAGATGAAAACAAGCAAGCTATGTGGAAGAGACATTGCAAATGTAGTTGTATGCAGCCTGTTCCTAAACAGGCTGATGATTTTACTTACTATATCTGCAGTCAGAATACATGTCAAACAAATTTCAAGTTGAGGAGGAATTTCTGAAGCCCAGACTGTCAGGTTTTTCTTTATTGGAGGGACTTCATCATATTGTTGTCACAATCCTTCTATTATTAATTATTATTATTATTACTATTATTATTTAGAAGCCCCTTATTACTACATGCCATACAGGGAAGCCAACAGTTTGTTGTAGAAAGTCGCATTACAGAATGGGTGAAACTTACTTTTTTTAAAGGGTTCACAGGCAGCTATTAATTACACCCAGAAAACCCAAGGCAATACTTTATTGACATTGACATCACACATCAGGAAAGCCATGACTTATTGTTTATGAACTAGTTTACTCTGATGTTTGAATGCCACAAAATACCCTGGGATGAATTCCCAGGGACTGTCTCATGCTAGGTGAGCAGGGAACTCATTCTTGTGTTATTCAACAATGCGTCCTCCAACCAGTTTCTCTTCTTTCCTCCTGCCTGGAAAGCCCATAATAAAGATGGGTCTGAACCAAATACCCATACCCCAAAACAGTTGAATTATGGGAAGTTCAAATCCACATCCAAACTTTGCAACTGGCCCTAATTTCTATATTGGCCCATACCAGAAACCCAAATCCCAATAACCCCAAATTCTGGGAAAATTTGGATTTCAACTTTGCAGCACAAGCAGCTAATAGAAGCCACTGGCATCAAAGAACACTGACCACTGTGATGTGGCAGCAGTATTAACCATTCTGACAGTCACCCACCCATACAGTGGGTCCATTAGCTTGAGCCAGGAGGGGGAGCTGTCCCCACCCCAGCTAAGGAGTACAGGGAGCTGCAGGGAATTGCTGTTAATCCAAGACAAGACAGGCAGAAAAGGGAGGGCTCCCCTTAGCTTTAGTATAAAAAGGGGAGCTGCATAGCCCCCTGTTACTCCTTGTTTTATACCCCAGGCCCAGATCAGGAAGGTGCAGCCAGGAAATAAACAAACTGAAATGTATTACCTATATATCTGTGCCTCACAGGTTTATTACTAGAGGATACTAGTGTTTACATACTGTGTTGCTTATGTAGGCTGAGCTGTGTGTTATCAGGGCTGGCCAGAGCTGGGGGCAAAGGGCCTGGCTAGGAAGGCTGGCCATAGTGGGGCAAGGGCCCAGCTGGGCTAACAGCTCAGCCTACATAAGCAATGAGATGTGCAATCCTCTCACAAGCTGATGGCTGTGATGTATAAGCAGCAGTGGAGGGCTTCCTCTGCCTGCAGCAAAGTCCAAATGGGCACTCTGTGGGCCTGATGTCAGTGGAGATCAGGCTTTGCCAGTGTTCTGGCTTTCTCAGCCAACAAGATCCATCTCTAACAAGAAATAAATTTTCCAAAAAGTGGGCATATTACAAGAGTTCACACCATCCCCCCGGTCTGGGGACCATGTAACTGGCCCATCTACAGTCAGGAAAGGAAATGTTCTTCTGCCCTCGTTTTCTCTCTCCATTCAAGATCATTTGCAGCTTATCTGTGCAATATCCTCCTGTGTAATACCACCACTTTCCTTTGTTTCTTTTTTTTTAAAATCACACAGAGTATATATCAATTATTCCCCATGGAACATCAAGGGGGAAAACAAATGCATAAAATCTACACTGTCTTTTCTTCCTGAGTTACATTCTTAGAAGGAAATGGAGTATTTTCTATATAAGGGTTCAAAAGCTAAGGGACATAATAACCCAAAGCTAAGAGTAAATGGGAAGCTTCTGCAGAATCACTTCAAGCAAAGGGTAATAAACAGATGTAATAAGATACTGGCCTAGGTGCAACCAGAGAAAATATTTGCAGGTGAAGTCAGGAGGGAAGAGAGAGACCAGGAGAAGGAATTTTGTTCAGAGTAAGAAAGACAAAAATCATGGGAAAGAGGCAGGACAGCTAGTCAGTGCTGACCCTTAGCAAGTTTCCAGTCACCCTCACAGCCCATTTAATCCCATCCATTTTCTTTTTTAAAAACTTCCAATATTTTGTTACTGATTATATTGTCTTAGCATTTATATTTTCTATTAAGTAAACACTTTAAACGTGACTTTGTCTCCCTTACATTCATCTTTTTTCTTCCTTCACTTTGTTAGTTCCCTTATTATCTTCTCTGTCTTTCCAGTCTATTATCTCCTCCATATTATTTCTATATTGTGAACATTGTTCCTTCTCCTCCCACACATCTCTTGTTTTCTTGTGCTGAGTTCTCTTCCTCCATTCACCAATGGTTCTCTCTCTCTCCCAGGGCGGTCCTTTCAGGTGGGCGATGTGGGCAACCACCCAAGGCATTGTGGTCAGAGGGAGCTGTGGTCAAGAGGCAAGGAGCAGAGTGGGCCTGGGGTGTGATGCCGTGAAAGGGAGCTCATGCCAATTGGGGGAGAGGAATGGGAGAAAGGCAGGGGAGCCAGGTTTGATGAGGGGATGGATGGAGAGGCAGCAGAGACTAGTGGCGCAAAAATACAAGTTCACCGAGGGTGCCATTTTCCCTGAAGCTGGCCCTGCTCTTTCCCCACTCTTTTCCTCTGTCTTGTACTCCCATTCCCACTTTCTCACACATGCACTACTACCTTCCCCCAAATTCCAGCAAAATACACAAACACCTGAAGATCCCCCAGACTCCACTCACACCTGTGGGCTGCCTCCCCCACACATCCATTCACACATACATGTAGGCTCCCTAACCACACAAGACTCATTACACAGGCTCCCCCAAGAGAGTCCACATACACATACATTCAGCTTCACCTTACAGACTCATGCAGCCTCCTCTTCTCTACCTTTCTCCTCTTCCATTCCTATCCCCAGCACCAAGAATTTTTATACTTATTATCCCCTCCTTCTTTCCTTTTCACTCATTCATGCCCATACATGTCCTCTCTTCTCCTTGTGACTGAGTGCTGGGAACCAACAGATGAATCAGCACTTTGGTCCCTTAAACACCAATTAATTCCCTGCAGGGTGGGCATGATGGGGCCTAATAAGTGGATTAGAATGGGCTGGGGGAGGAGTAATGAGCAAATTGGCCCATTAACATAGTAAGCATAAGAACCAGGCAGGGCAGGGCAGAGAAGAGAAGAGAAAGGCGCAGGCGCAGGCGCAGGCTAAGGCTAGCAGAGCCAGAACTGAAAAGGATAGCTGAGTAGAGAGATCTTTTCCTTTTCCTCTCCTTGGCAGAGAACTGAGGAGAAACTCAAAGTGTAAATAATTATGGGGTATGGCTCAGTAAGGTGGTAGGAAGAGCAAATGAAAATACAACTGCACTACAGTGCTTGACAAATGAAGGTCTCCAAGTCTGCATAAACAGAGCAGAAGAAAGATGTCACACTCCTTACCTCCTTCTTCTCCCCTCCACGTGCTCTCTATCCCCAGATTTCTTCCTGTCCAGGTGCTCTCTTCCCCACGCCCTGCTCAACCTCCTGGTGCTTTGTAGTCCTTCCACGGTGGAGGAAAGGAGCCTGTTGTGGGGCCCCAAAAGGAAGTGCGGAAGCATCTGTGCTTCTTCCTCCTCCAGCATCAAGAGAGCAGTTCCAAGCAGAGCAGGAAGTGGATGAGAGACTCAAGGGAGCTTTGACAGCAGCTTTGACTCTCAACCCTTCTAACAGGTCAAGAAGACTCTTCTGGTGCACACAAGGAGGACTGGCACCCCCAGAGACAGTTGGTAATTCCAACTAAGTACAGGGAAAAGCTCTTAAGCTTAGCCCATGATCATCCTACTGGCCATGCTGGGGTGAACAGGACCAAGGACTGTTTGGGCAAGTCATTCCACTGGGAGGGGATGGGCAAGGACGTTTCTACCTATGTCCAGTATAGTGAGGTGTGCCAGAGGGTGGGAAAGCCCCAAGATTAGGTCATGGCCCCTCTCCAGCCAGACCCCATCATTGAGGTTCCATTTCAGCATATAGCTGTGGATATTCTGGGTCTTTTCCCTAAGAAGACACCCAGAGGAAAGCTGTACATACTGACTTTCATGGATTTTGCCACCCGATGGCCAGAAGCAGTAGCTCTAAGCAACACCAGGGCTAAAACCATGAGCCAGGCATTGACAGACATTTTTGGCAAGGTAGGTTGGCCCTTTGATATCCTTACAGATCCGGAACTAACTTCCTGGCAGGGACCATGAAAAGTCTTTGGGAAGCTCATGGGGTAAACCATTTGGTTGCCACCCCTACCACCATCAAACAAATGGCCTAGTGGAAAAGTTTAATGGGACTTTGGGGGCCATGATATGTAAATTTGTGAATGAGCACTCCAATAATTGGGACCTAGTGTTGCAGCAGTTGCTCTTTGCCTATAGGGCTGTACCACATCCCAGTTTGGGATTTTTACCCTTTGAACTCATTTATGGCTACAAAATTAAGGGGCCATTACAGTGGGTGAAACAGCAATGGGAGAGGGTTACATCTTCTCCAGGAACTAACATTTTGGACTTTGTAACCAATTTGGAAAACACCCTCAAAGACTCTCTAGCTCTTGCTCGAGAAAACCTAGAGGATGCTCAGCAAGAGCAAAAGGTCTGGTATGATAAACATGCCAGAGAGCGTTCCTTCAAAGTAGGTGACCAAGTCATGGTCCTGAAAATGCTCCAGGCCAATAAGATGGAAGCTTCGTGGGAAGGGCCATTTATGGTCCAAGAGTGCCTGGGAGCTGTTAATTATCTCACAGTGTTCCCAGACCCTACCCGAAAACCTAAAGTATACCATGTTAATTCTAACAGATTTATTTGAGCATAAGCTTTCATGAGCTACAGCTTACTTAATTGGCTGTAGCTCACGAAAGCTTATGCTCAAATAAATTTGTTAGTCTCTAAGGTGCCACAAGTACTCCTTTTCTTTTTCTGAATACAGACTAACACGGCTGCTACTTTGAAACATGTTAATTCTCTAAAGCTCTTTTATTCCTGAGAAATCAAGGTTCTCCAGTTTACAGCCCAGGAGAGAGATGACACTGAGTGACCTGAAGGAGTCTACTATGAAGGAACAAGCAATGGTGGCGTGGAAGAAGCGAGCCTTTCTATGGCCCTTGGGCATAAGCAGCGACAGCAAATCCAGGAGCTGTGCACCAACTTTGTGCCAATGTTTTCAGCCAACCCAGGACAGACAGACCGGGCGTACCACTCCATTGACACAGGTGATGCTCGCCCAATTAGACCTTACTGGAGGGCTCCTCAAGCCAAAACTGCAATAGAAAGGGAGATCAAGTACATGTTACAGATGGGTGTAATCCACCCCTCTGAGAGTGCATGGGCCTCTCTAGTGGTTCTGGTTCCTGAACCAGATGGGGAAATCTGTTTTTATGTGGACTACTGTAAGCTAAATGCTGTAACTCACCCAGAAAACTATCCAATGCCATGCACAGATGAGCTATTGGAGAAACTGTGTCATGCCCAGTTCATCTCCACCTAAGACTTAATTAATGGGTACTGGCAAGTTCTGCTAGATGACCCAACCAAGGAAAGGTCTTCATCACCTACATAGGGCTGTATGAATTTAATGTGCTCCCTGTCGGACTGTGAAATGCACCCGCCACCTTCCAGAGACTGGTAGATAACCTTCTGGCTGAATTTGGGGAATTTGCAGTCCCTACCTCAACGATGTGGCTATATTCTCAGATTCATGGGCAGAATACCTGGAACACCTCCAAGCTGTCTTCCAGCACATAAGGGAGGCAGGATTAACCGTTACAGCCAAAAATGTCAAATAGGCCTAAACAGAGTAACGTATCTTGGACACTAGGTGGGTCAAGGTACTATCAACCCCCTACAAGTTAAGGTAAATGCTATCCAAAATTGGCCTGTCCCTAAGTCAAAGAAGCAGGTCCAAACCTTCTTGGGCTTGGCTGGGTATTACTGACTATTTGTACCACACTACAGCCAAATTGCCACCGCACTAATAGACCTGACCAGGAAAAAACTGTCAAATGCAGTTCAGTGGACTGAAAAGTGTCAGAAAGCCTTTAACCAGCTTAAGGCAGCCCTTATGTCTAACCTGTACTGAGGGACCCGGACTTCAACCAATCATTCATTGCACCACAGATGCATCCGAGCGTGGTGTAGGACCAGTTTTAATGCAGGAAGGACCAGATCAACAATTCCATCCTGTCATTTTCCTCAGCAAAAAACTTTCTCAGAGGGAAAGCCACTGGACAGTCTCAAAAAAAAATGCTATGCCATTGTGTATGCTCTAGAGAAGCTATACCCATACATCTGAGGATGGTGGTTCCAACTACAGACTGACCATGCTGCACTGAAGTGGCTTCACAAAGGAGACTAATAAAAACCATCTTCGGTGGAGTTTAGCTCTTCAAGACTTTGATTTTGAAATACAACACATTTCAGGAGCCTCTAATAAAGTGGCTGATGCACTCTCTCAGGAATGTTTCCCAGAATCAGTCAAGTAAAAATGTCCCTCCATTCTAAGTCATTGGTCCTTGAAATGTAAAAAGTACAGTTTAGTTCGTCATGTAATTATTAGTAAAATTTGAGGTGCATGTATCTTATTAACTCTGTTTTCCTAAAGCTCCAGGAAGAAATCCCAGCCAGTGTGGACCGGACTTGAACCAGGCTGCCCAATACCGTCTATGATGGGGGGGAGGGTGATCAATAAACGGTGGGATAGCTCCCTTTGATGGATACCCAGCCAGCCAGTTAGCTATAAAATTCCTCTTGGTAGCCGTTCTTTACTTGCTTTCCCTGTAAAGAATTAAAAGTCCCCCAAGTAAAGAAAAAAAAGTGGGTACCTGACCAAAAGAGCCAATGGGAAGGCTAAACTTTTTTTAAATGGTAAAAGAAACTTTCCCTTTGTCTGTTGCTCTCTGGGCTGCAGGGATGGAGCAGCAATGCTGCAAGCAGAAATGCTGTTTAAGGTTTGAATAATTTGGATAGAGAATGTTTAGTTAGACACTATCAGGTTTATTTCTTATTTTGGCTTGTGGATCTCTTCTGTGTTAACCTCTGATGCTTTTGTTTGCTTGTAACCTTTAAGCTGAACCCCCAAGAAAGCTAGTTTGGGAGCTTAATTTTTGGAATTACTCTTTTAAAATCTAGCAAATGCCTAAATTCCAGGTGTATTTTCTTTCTTTTCTTTTCTTTTCTTTTCTTTTCTTTTTCAGAGTGACAGAGTGGGGATTCAGCCTTGACAGGGGCCTTTCAGGGAACGGTTTCAAGATCTTTCCATTTTTAACTCTCCATCCACAGGGCATGCAGAGTTGGGTGTGGACTTCACCAAGGGAAGGAAAACACATGTTTGCTCCAGCAGTGGTTGCACCTGGGTTATGGGAGGAGGGCAATCAAAGATGAGTGTAGACATAAATAAGAAGAAAGGGATTAGGTGGTAAAGCAGGAAGGTGAGGTTAAGATAACCACAGAAGTGGCAAGTATGCTGGTCTTAAAACATCTTCCTGTTCTATCTCTTCAGTAGCTTATGTTCTCATGAAACACATTCGTGTAATTAAAGGGATATGGTCTAGTTCAGGAATGAGGTTAGCCTTGAACTTGTATCCAAACAGAAATGGCATCTCTGAGGATATGTTGTAATTGCTGAGTTAGTAATAGTAACGGCAGATCACGGTTGAAGCGCATGTAGCCAAATGATCTTGGTAGAATTTTCACCATTTCTGTCTATCTCTACCCATCCTGTGAATGTATAAAAGAGCTTTAGTCTTCTGGACTGTCAATATGTGAGCAATGAGTTCTCTTTAAAATTTTATTAAGGGGAGGAAAAAATCATGCATGGTGATGTTAGCTATGAACCTACATTACTTAGCCAGCACTCTTAACTTGAAAACTTAATTACAAGACAGAACATTGACTTTAAACATTCAAACACTTAAAGAGTGACTCACAGCATGAAGATGGTTGACATTTAAATTTTTAGGAAATTGAACTTTACTGCCTAAACAGTAAACTGCCTTTACTGGCCCATATAACAACACTTAACATTTACATAGTATCTATCATCAAAGAATCATAAAGGATTGTACAAACAGTGTTGCCAATTGTCTCCATTTCTTCTGGAGTTGTCACAATATTTGGTATTTTTCTTAAAGCTCCAGTTCCTGGATTCAAGTGATTAGGTGAGATTCTCAGTTTGCTTTCTTTTTTCTTTTTATAAAGTAAGTTTCTAGCCCTTCTAGTTGCATAATAAAACTTGAAAATGTGACCAGAGAGCAACCTAAAATCTCAAAAATCAGAAGGCAAATAATTCTAACTTTATTTTTTTTAAATCATTTTTTTTTAAATCCAGTTATGATTTTGATGGCCTGAGTCATTATACTTGAATGCTTGGGATTGGCAATGCTGCAAATTATTCAGAAAGCATCACATCCCCGTGTGAGGCAGGTAAGTATTATATTCATTTTTCAAAAAGGGAAAATTGAGGCACATAGAGATTAAGTGACTCACCCAGTGACAGAGTAGAATCAGTGGGGGAGTTTGGAACATAACCCAGGAATTCCGGCTCCCAATCTAACCACTAGATAACACTGCCTCTTAGCTGTCCACTATTTTCCTATTAAGTAAAAATCATTAAATTCTCAACAATTATGTTTTTAGCAGGGGTGTCATGCAATTCTTTTCAGTGGGATGATTACTGTATTCTGTATTTGTTGCTGCTAGTAATTAACCCTTAAAGAAAGCCCAATGCCACATCAAAGAAGTTAATACAAAATTACCGGGGGTTTAAAGCAAAAGAAGGAGATGCTGATCTCCTGGGCTGTATGCTGCTCTACCAGAACAAAGGGGCCTCCTTGTTGTCCATTGTTTCAGTGTGTATATAGAATAGAGTGACCAGATGTCCCGAGTTTATAGGGACAGTCCTGATATTTGTGGCTTTGTCTTATATAGGTGCCTGTTACCCCCCACTCCCTATCCCGATTTTTCACCCTTGCTCTCTGGTCACCCTAGTATAGAAAATCCAAATGTGAAACATCAAAGCATAATGCAGAGGAGAGTTTATAATGTTCTTCACTTCTAATAGTATAAAATAATTTTAACTGCACTATATGAAGCAGAACTTTACTTTAGGGATATAATTGATAAAGGTTCTATTAAAGAGCACTGTACATCATACAATATTAGAATGGAACTTGCCTGTCTGGGTAACAATATTGTAAAAGTGATGAATTAGGAACTGCCTTTGTGGTAATATAAATACATGAGACAGGACACAAGGAAGCCAGAGAGAAAGCTCATACATTTTTAGTATCACTGTGACTATGTGTGGCACGTAATTGCTGAAGTATCAACTGGCAGGGCTGGAAGAGGTTATTGTTTGATGGCTCCATTCCTTCCTGTGTTGTGTCAAAGGTCGGTGTTGACAGCTCCTCACTCACCCCAAAGATTTTCTCATACAAAGTCCCTAAGGTTGGATTCTGTCACCCTTCCCGTGCAAATATGTAGGCCACCAGAAAAGACCAAAAGATATTTGGGAATACCATGTTGTCAGTAATTTTTAAGATTTCAAACATTTGCCCATTCCTCACTGCAATGAAATTTTTCTCAAGAAGTGAGACACAGAGAGACTCTCTAGCCTGGTGGAACTCCTCTGGAATGTGGCAGACCTAAGCTCAAGTCCTTGCTCTGCCTGATTCAAAACAGGGACTTGAAGCTGACTCTCCCATGCCCCAGGTGTAGGCCATAACCACCAGGCTCTAGAATCAATCTCTTTGGGCCACTGAATATTTAATTATTAATACAAAGTAGAATAGCTCCTACAGGAGAGTTTGAGAAAGAGCCACCCAGAATAAGCTGATGGTTAGGGAAATCACCTGGGATGTGAGAGACTCAGTTTCAGGTCCCTGCTCCAAATCAGGTGAATCATGGGTGGCTCCCTTTCTTTCCCTCTCCCCATTTAGTCAAAAAAAATTCCAGACCAGCTCTAACCCTGATGATGTACAACTTATATCCCCTTTCCTGCAAACCTAGACAGCACAGCTTCCTTGTTTTCCTAGTAATTGGCCAAGATAGAGACTTCAATGAGAATGACCTGGCTGAAGGACAGTCTGGAAAAGATGGCGACCCTGCTGGTTGTCAGTGGCAATATTGCTCATAAGTGAGCTGTGCTGTCAAAGAAGCTGGGGAAGGAAGAGAGGTCAAGGAGTTGACAATCCTTGTGGATGCCCCAATATCTAGAGAGCTAGGATCAAGATTCTCCACTGACTCTCACGCTCCTTCGGGGGTAAGTACTCTTTATCCATTGAACAGGCACAACAATGGTAGTGCAGACTTCCCCATTTACTGGAAAGATATTTGATAAAAAGATCTTTTGTATTTAGAAGAAAAATCAACTTTAAAACACGGGATCCATTTTATAATTGAATTAAGACATTCTAGGGGTGAATTAACATACACCTTGTGTGGTTGAAGATGCAAATCTAGTTCACAAATCACTGTAACTGTTTCCAGGTAAGACATCTACCCTCCATGCCATTGCTAAAGAAATAGGTGAGGCATAATATGTGAAAAATACTTACCTGCTCATATATGGCCAGTTACTAAAGTACACTGTTTACCTGCAATGAACTATTGACTTCCCTATCGGCACAGAACTTTAAGACATCCCCCTTCTGCTCTTTTCATCCACCTCCAAAGTTAAGCCTATGCAGGTTGACAAAAATTAAAGAAAGCCAGAGCTTAAAGGAGTTAGCTGTCTATCAGCCATTGAATTCAAGGAGTTGAGTACCTAACTCTCTCAGATGCCTTTGAAAATCCAAGCATAAACTACTAAAAATTGAATTCCAATAAAATTAAATCTATACCAGCAAGAAAATACAGAATGATTAATAACAAAATTATATATATACACACAGCACCTTCCACTGGAAGATCTCAAAGCATTTTGAAGATATAAATTGACCAAGACCACATGCAGCATCCCTGAGAATTTAGTTGTATTATCCACATGTAACAGATAGGAAACTGAGGCATAGACAGATATAAATCACTTGCCCAGTAATCACATAGTGAGTCATCAGCAGAGCTAGGCACAGAACACAGGATTCATGAATCATACCTTCTTGCTGTTATCGCTCCTTATCTTCAATTAAAACTGAAATGCCAGCTTTAATCCATATCACTGTGCCAAGGTACGTAGGATTAATAACTGCCCCCATAATGTCTAGGCACAACATGGGGAGGGGGAAATGCATCATAAATAATCAGTGCTGGAACTAGGGGTGCTGCCACACCCAATGGCTTGAAGGGGGTTCCATCATATACAGGGTTTACAGTTCGGTTCACTGGCTCTCAGCACCCCCACTATAAAAGTTGTTCCAGCACCACTGTCACAAATATAACTGCAAATGTATATTTGTTGTTATTAAGTCAGGCTCAGAACTATATGAATGTAATTTTTAAGGATTAATGTTTTTCCCCCCTCTCCCTCCTCTCTCTGAAAAGAATATGACATTAAATATAAGGGAAAGGAATGTGGATTGTCATGCTCTGGGGTCTTATTCTCCTGCCCCAGGGTATGAGTAACTCCCATTGATTTGAAAGATTGTTACTTTTGCCATGCCAGAGAACTAGGCCAATGGAGTCCTCTGTTTGGACCTAAGATTGTAGCAAAATACCCCATATGCTTAGGTGATGTTATGTTATTCTTTATGCAAGCACTGAATAAGCCTACTAGCTCTCTACATATATATTCCATATTGTGAAATGAGTTTTGTCCATTAAAATTGTATTCTTAATATAGTCTTACATAGTACTGAGTGCTAAATACTGTTATGCATTCACAGGACACACTCCATTAATGCCAAAGAAACATGGTGGTGTGATCTCAAATTGTGTACAATTAATTAATGTTAATAGTACAGTACTTTGTATTTATGAATTGTTACTAAGTTGTACTATTAAAAAAAACATTTTGAAAAAAGCCATGCTCTGCATTGATAACATAGCCTTTAATGTGACAAACCTGAGAGCATAAGCATCTTTCATCTTAAAACATTTGAAAGAGGATGGCCTCACGTGTGGATGTTCAAATACAGTAATCTGAAGCGAGTGTCAAGGTTGTAGGACTTTGTATAAGGGAGTTGCATTTCAAGTGGCTGGGAATAAACATCAATTTAGACATCTTGGGTCACATTCAGTCCAAGTGTAACTTCACTGAAATCAATGGAATTATACCAGGGATGAGTGTGGCACCTTAAATCCTGTTGGGAACTCAAAAAGACTTAACATATCTTAGATAAATGTTAACGTGCCAGCGGAACTCCAGCTGAGGGTAGTAGCGTAAGGACAAAGAGTAATCCTGATTTGGACAGTTGGAAAGTTGCTTAAAAGGAGCAGCAATGAGAGCTGAGATTTAGGAGGAGATAGAGTTAGCTTTGATCTTTAGTGAAGAGGATGATCTTGTTCTATTGGGTTAATAACTAAATCAGAAAAATCTACAGAACTATACAGCAAATGGACCAAATTCTGCTATCAGATACACTATGCAACTCTACTGAAGTCAGCTGAGTTGCAAGAGTGCAGCTGAGAGCAGAATTTGGCCAAATATATATATATGGAGGCTATTTCAGATAGTAATTCAAAATACAGGGATATATTCTAGTTTGCTACATTTTTGCAATGTCTTACAATCCCATAGAGTATATCTTGATGGGCAAAGGTGAGTTTTGCAGTTGAGTTATCTCAATCAAATTAGATTAACATGACTAAAAAGCCCCATTAAAATGCAGGCTAACACAATTGAAGCCAGGTTCCCACCAGACAACAACACGGCAACCTAACATGGCTTCATAAATGATAGCCTACTTCTTAATAGGATTTTTTTCAATCATGTTAACACAATTGAGCTAATTGGACATACCCATACAGAGTCTGTATGGACATTCAGAATTATTTTTGTAATTTGTTATATCGGACATTTATTATCTATGGGCCAAATTGCCCTACTCTTCCTTACACTGAGTAGTACCTTACTCCACGTGAAGTCCCACTGAATTCAAAGTAACTATTCAAGGAGTAAGGTACAACAAAACATAAGCAAGTGTCTCACAATCTGGCCCTATAAGAGATCTTGAACAAGCTCTGGGAAATACTTTAGGACCAGGGTAGGTTAACCTTATGAAAAAGACATATAGAATTTGAAAAGGACTCTAAGCCACTAGGGATCTGTAAAACTTACTCTAAACATCAACAGAATTTCACAGAAAATGCTAACCTTTCCATAGACTATTTTTAATCATCATATAGCAGGAATATAACTTTCTACTAAATTCTATAAAATGATTAAAAGAAACTTATAGAGAAGTCATCTTCTCTTCCATCTTCTCTAGTACTTTTCCACAAGAGCAGGATAGAGTGTCCATAATAAAGAATGACTTTAATACTATGTTATTCCAAATAAAAATAATCTGAGAGGTGTGATGATTGCCATGCCATGGAGACCTGGATTTAAGTCTTAGTATTATGAAGTGCATTGACAGTGTGAATTTTCAGTACTTTTTCATCACTAATTTAGCATCAGTGAAATTTCAATAGTGATAACAACAGTATCACTAGTGTAAACCATGCACAGGATTTGTTTGAATCAATGGGTCATCTAACTAGAGAATTCTTTCCATGCAAGCAGACATTGGGAGTATTGCAGGGACAGTGCACTCAGCCCTTAGGTAGGAAAGATAGTATTGACCCTTCCAGATAATTAACAGAATTTCTGAAGTCCACATTGCATCTAGATTTTATTTACACACACATCAAATAATTTACTTTAAATACTATATACCTTTATTAGATCTCCCTCACTAGGATGCTGCAAGTATTAATGTGTCTACAGAACTTTTAGCATCTCAGATAAAAAGCACTATGGAAGTAAAAAATAAATAAAAAATAACACAATAACCTTTATTAGTCTTTGCTTTTATTTCGGTTTCACAGTTCCTAGGTACTACAGTAACACTAATAATAATTATACAAACCATTATTACAGTTTGACGTGTTTAGCATGAGGTACAGGATGAAAATGAGAACTTTAATTTTATTCTGAACCACTATGGATTCATTCTAAAAACTTCCCGAAGACTCAAATTTTAGATCTGGCTCTGAACGCCACCACAAAGTCTGAATATGGAATTTTGTTCTGGTTCTTTAAAATAATTCCAGAATTAAGATTCAGGTTCAGTTTTTGAATCTCCCAACCCCTTTCAAACATTAGTGAGTATTTGGGTGTTGAGTCAATCTTCAGTTTAGTCATAGTAGCCAAACTGCCTAAAGAGACTTACAATTTGAGAATCCATTTGGAATACATCAACTCTCCATTATAAATATATAAGAACCAAAGTCAGATTCTGGGAAAAAGATGGGAAGGTTTCTGCACTGACATATTTAGAATAAAAGACTAAATATATTGCATCATATACCCTCATCTTCCAGTGAAATCTCATAAGAAATTGGAGTATTACTGTTCTCACTATGAGAATAATAAAAGCTCTGTCAGGTTTATATATATATATATATATATATATATATATATATATATATATATATATATATATATATATATATATACGGAAGGCACCTTTAAAAGTTGGTGTGATGTTTAATCTTCTGTTATTCTATTACTTTCATAAACTGCTTACTTAAGTAATATTATTTGTTATCATTCTACAAGAAGAAACTAGGCTAATTTCAGTTCTATTACACTGGAGAAAACTGAGCAGTTCTACTGATTTACACCAGTTCATCAGAACAATTTGGCCCAGTAGCTGCAGGTGCTCTATGTTTTTATAGAGGTAGCGCCTGTCACAAAACTTTTACAGTTGCATTAACACATAGACCCCCTTGTTACTGCACCTGTATTAGGTTAGAATGATCAGGTTTCAAAAATTGTTTGGACTATATAGACGCGTTTATCTTTTCACTTAATATTCCTGAAATGCTTAGACAGACCTAAATTAGCAGCTGTATCCTTCCCATGTTTCATTAATAATAAATCCTAAATCCCTCTATCCTGCTCCATCTGACATCTGTTCCATAAGCGCTATATGATGTTTTCTCCCTTTTCCAAGTTATTTTGCTTTCTCCTATTTGGTCCCAGTGTAGTTCTTTTATGTCATTAAGGAAATTATTAATTATTATTCATAAAGCACATCTTCATTCCAAAAGATTCCAAAACATGTAATAATTTTAAATTGATGGACAAATTATATATAGGGTTAACTATAACCCATTACTGAAACGCACCCTCCCTTCCATCTCCCCCTCATCCACCCCTAGCTGTTTAACACTACACAGTTAGGATAGGACATGAAGAACCCCATATCCATAATTGCGGAAGAATTAAAAGAAGGTGGAGAAAGGGGGCAATCTCATGTTAAATAAAATCACATTTTAACACAAATGTCCTCATCTATGTAGCTAGTGACACATTAGATTATTAAAACGGAAAAAAATGGAAACAATCTAATTTACTTTTCTTTATGTTCCCCCATTCCTCCTTTCCTGGACAATGAAAATGACTAGCACTTTACTTCCCAGTTCTCATGGATTAGCATGATCAATGGGCCCAAGCCAGACACGGAGCCATTGAGCGCCCTTGATTTCCATAAAAGCCCCTGGGCCTGCAGAGTGCTCAGCACTTTACAGGATCAGGCCCAGCATTCAGGGGACATGCCTTTCAAAGATCTCCTACTGTAATTTAAAAAAAAAAAAAAAAATCCTGAGGATCTTTTCACGGGTCTTTGGCTTCCTAAAAGCTTGTTTTATACAAACCCAACTCTAGGGGCACCTTTATCCTGAGGTTGCCTCTTTAGCCGAGTTGGGATTTGGATATGAAACAAAGGTGCGCACCCCTGCCCCAGCAAAAAGTACCAGGGGGTCTTTAACCAGGGGTCAGGCCCTCGGCTTTACTGCTCGGCCAGCAAAGGGCTGGCTCCGTCTCCGCTCATCTCCTGCTTGTGCAGCATCCCGGACTGCGCGCTGTAAGCTACCCTCCTCTTCCGCCAACGGGCCCCCCTTCCCCCCCGTACCCCGGGCAGACCGTCGCTCTCAGCAGGGCGGCGGCTGGAGCGCGGACGAGCCCCCGATCTCACTTTCCTACTCGGCAAAGTACCCGCCACTCGCCCCCACCCTGCTCCGTGTTTTCCCGCCTCCGTGGCTCCGCCACGCCGCGGGCGCTGAGCCCGGGGCCTCGGGACTTCCCCCAGCGCCCAGGCCAACAAAGCCACGCCTGGGAGGCACGAAGGGAAACGGAGGACGGGGGGGGGGGCTGTAAAGTCCCGTTTTCTTCAGCCCAAGGGTCCCACTTATCCCTCTGCGGTGGTCACCCGCTTCCTCGCCCGCCCCCCCCCCCGCGCTCATCGGTTGCTTCCTTCCCGGTGTCGGGAATCGTTTCTAAACCCGCCCACCACCGCGGCCGGCATTTCCAGCGTCTCCTCGTTATCGCTCCGTGACCCGTCGCAGCCCCGGGCGGGGGGGGGGGGGTGGCTGGGGCTCTGAGCTGTCTCCTGCGCTCCCAGGAGCCGAGCCGGGCCGGGATCTTGGCAGGGGGAGAGGGCGAGGGTGGGGCGGCTCCTGTCCCGGGCTTTGGGGGGGGGGGAGGGAGGGAGGGGAGGGGCGGGCGTGTCGGATACTCACATGCCAGACGGCGAAGAAGATGAGGGCGGCGCACAGCACCAGGGACAGCATGTAGCAAAAGGCAGCGAACGTGAAGGCCATGGTGAGGGGAGACCCCCCCCCGCCGCCGCCGCCCCCCCCCCAATCAGGCAGCGAGGACCCCGGCGCCGCAGAGGAGAGACGACCCCAGAAATTCAAGGAGGGGGTGACTCTTCCCTGCCCCCGCTCACTGCCGGGGCGCCCCCAAGCCCAGGAGACCCCGCTGCCCCCAGAATAGAGATGGGAGAGGGTCTCACCCCCGCAAGGAAACAGCAGCGAGGGGAGACTCTCCGCCCTGCTAAACACAGGCGGAGCCCGGCTTGGGAAAGCGGGGATCGGACCTCGGGAAAGGAGACGGGGAGCCAGGACAGGCAGGGAGCGGAGATTTCCCCCCCCCCCCCAATGTCCCGGGGCCTTCCCAACGCGAGGCGGCGCTCAGCGACCCCCACGGAACCCAGAGGACAGGACGGGGACCCCCAGAGCGGCCGGGGGCCCCCCAAGGCAGAGGGCGAACCCGGAGCTGAGGGGGCCCCAGCGCACGGAAGAAGCCGCCGATCCGGGTGGGCGGTCTGGGGTGGGTCTCTCTGCTCCCCACGGATCCGGACTGCGAGCGGTGCCCCCGCCGCTGCCCTCTCCTCCCGCTCCGCAGCTTTTCTCCGTTCCCCTCGGTCCCGCTCCGGCTCCGCTCCCCCGACGCTCAATCGCGCCCCCACTGGCCTCTCCTGTTACAATCCCAGACTGGGGGCGCAGGGGGACCCCCGCTCTGAGTCCCCCCGCTCAGTCCGCAGCAGCTGCTTTGAAGGAAATTCTCCACCTGCTGCTGGGGGAGGAGGAGATGCGAGAGCCCTGGGATCTCCTCCTCTTCTCTCCTCCTTCCACCCGCAGCCCTGCTCCTCGCACCCCACGGCAGCGGGGAACTGGGCTCTCAGCACGGCCATCAGCAACCCACCCACCCACCGCCCACCGCGTGCAGATCTCTGGAGTTTTCATAAATCCCCAGGAAACCACGTGCAGTCCTGCAGGCTGCTGCTTTTTCCACGATTCGTTGCTTCTCCTCTCTCCCCCTTCTCTCCCCACGACCCTGTGTCTCTCTTCACTTCCAGGCTAGTTCAGGCTGTGGCGAGCTGCATGAGGAATGTTAATAAAACCAGACCATAAGTGAGGTTTTAAATGTCTCACTAAAACATGCATAGCAAAATCCACCACCCCCAGCGGGAGGTATTTTAAATAATACTTTTAAATGATTCCCCTGAGGGCCCCTCCCTCGCGGATAAGAGGGAGCTTTAAAAAGACGATCCTGAAATAAGGAAGAATAAGGAATCCAATGATGGTAATTAGAGCATGGGGCATTTTACATGATGGAAGGCTGGGGAGTCATCTGCCTAACACAGCAATATTTTCTGTCACTGCTGCATCCTGACCCAGTTCTGCTGATGTGAATAGTTTATGATGCAAATAGAATAAGAACATTCCTATTAATAGGCAGCAGGTTTAAAACAAACAGAAGTATTTTTTTCACACAATTCACAGTCAACCTGTAGAATTCCTTTACAGAGAATGTTGTGAAGGCCAAGGCTATAAAAGCATTCAAAAAAGAACTAAATAAGTTCATGCAGGATAGGTCCATCAATTGCTATTAGCCAGGATGGGCAGAGATGGTGTCCTTAGCCTCTGTTTGCCAGAAGCTGGGGATGGGCAATGGGTGGATCACTTGATGATTACCTGTTCTGTTCATTCCCTCTGGGGCACCTGGCATTGGTCAGTATTGGAAGACAGAATACTAGGCTAGATGGACCTTTGGTCTGACCCAGTGTGGCTATTCTTATGTTGATCATAGTAAAGGTCCCCATCCTGCATAAATGCACATGCTTATGAGCACCTGCATAAGTGTTTGCAGGGTCTGGATCTAAGTTTTGTTCTAAGACCAGGTGTACCGCTTGTGGAGATGGGTTCCCCTTCCCCCACATGCCATGAATGCTACACTTCAAACACTTTCCTGTGTTTCAAAATCTGAACCAGGATGTGAGCCTAAATTAGCCAGTAGGTTAACTCAAAGTGGGCTTCTTTATAAGGGATGGAACAAAGCAGGGGTCTGGGACCTAGCCCAATATAATGAGTAAGGGTAATAAACAAGAAGGGTGGTGGAGTGAGGTGACATTAAGAAGATCACAGAATTACTCACTTTTGGAAAGTACTACTAAGCCATCCCTGCCATGCTTATTTCTTATCTGTCAAAGGTGCTTCAAGAGCATTCCCGCCTTTCCCCCCCACTTTGGAATGCATCTATTTATACAAAATGGCAGGTATTTTCAAAACCTTTTCTGGAGAAGATCCTCTGAGAAGGGGTTGTTTTAACAGTACTTTGAAATCCATGGCTGGAAGGTGCTATATAAATCCAAAGCACTTTACAAGACATGAAAGAACTACTGCTCCTAACCCTGCATTCATCCATTTCTACAAAAAAGAAACTGAGTGATAGAGCTGTTTACTAATTTGACCAGGGTCACTTAGCAGAAGCCAAATTCATCCCTGATGCACAGAGGGCATAACTACATCAAAGCCAAGCCAAATATAGACTTCCTTCTTCGTCAAGTGTTTACAGATATATAATTTCCTTTCTTCAAAATGAGGTTTTATTTTTAACTAATGTACACTTTTGACTCATGGAAACAGAACTGACTTGAATCCAGTGCCAATGCCAGTAATTAAAAAACTGGCCTAGGATGGCTAGCTAGAAGCAATGTTTTATAATAGAATCATAGAATCATAGAATATCAGGGTTGGAAGGGACCCCAGAAGGTCATCTTGTCCAACCCCCTGCTCAAAGCAGGACCAAGTCCCAGTTAAATCATCCTAGCCAGGGCTTTGTCAAGCCTGACCTTAAAAACCTCTAAGGAAGGAGATTCTACCACCTCCCTAGGTAACGCATTCCAGTGTTTCACCACCCTCTTAGTGAAAAAGTTTTTCCTAATATCCAATCTAAACCTCCCCCATTGCAACTTGAGACCATTACTCCTCGTTCTGTCATCTGCTACCATTGAGAACAGTCTAGAGCCATCCTCTTTGAAACCCCCTTTCAGGTAGTTGAAAGCGGCTATCAAATCCCCCCTCATTCTTCTCTTCTGCAGACTAAACAATCCCAGCTCCCTCAGCCTCTCCTCGTAAGTCATGTGCTCTAGACCCCTAATCATTTTTGTTGCCCTTCGCTGTACTCTTTCCAATTTATCCACATCCTTCTTGTAGTGTGGGGCCCAAAACTGGACACAGTACTCCAGATGAGGCCTCACCAGTGTCGAATAGAGGGGAACGATCACGTCCCTCGATCTGCTCGCTATGCCCCTACTTATACATCCCAAAATGCCATTGGCCTTCTTGGCAACAAGGGCACACTGCTGACTCATATCCAGCTTCTCGTCCACTGTCACCCCTAGGTCCTTTTCCGCAGAACTGCTGCCGAGCCATTCGGTCCCTAGTCTGTAGCGGTGCATTGGATTCTTCCATCCTAAGTGCAGGACCCTGCACTTATCCTTATTGAACCTCATTAGATTTCTTTTGGCCCAATCTTCCAATTTGTCTAGGTCCTTCTGTATCCTATCCCTCCCCTCCAGCGTATCTACCACTCCTCCCAGTTTAGTATCATCCGCAAATTTGCTGAGAGTGCAATCCACACCATCCTCCAGATCATTTATGAAGATATTGAACAAAACGGGCCCCAGGACCGACCCCTGGGGCACTCCACTTGACACCGGCTGCCAACTAGACATGGAGCCATTGATCACTACCCGTTGAGCCCGACAATCTAGCCAGCTTTCTACCCACCTTATAGTGCATTCATCCAGCCCATACTTCCTTAACTTGCTGACAAGAATGCTGTGGGAGACCGTGTCAAAAGCTTTGCTAAAGTCAAGAAACAATACATCCACTGCTTTCCCTTCATCCACAGAACCAGTAATCTCATCATAAAAGGCGATTAGATTAGTCAGGCATGACCTTCCCTTGGTGAATCCATGCTGACTGTTCCTGATCACTTTCCTCTCCTCTAAGTGCTTCAGGATTGATTCTTTGAGGACCTGCTCCATGATTTTTCCAGGGACTGAGGTGAGGCTGACCGGCCTGTAGTTCCCAGGATCCTCCTTCTTCCCTTTTTTAAAGATGGGCACTACATTAGCCTTTTTCCAGTCATCCGGGACTTCCCCCGTTCGCCACGAGTTTTCAAAGATAATGGCCAAGGGCTCTGCAATCACAGCCGCCAATTCCCTCAGCACTCTCGGATGCAATTCGTCCGGCCCCATGGACTTGTGCACGTCCAGCTTTTCTAAATAGTCCCTAACCACCTCTATCTCTACAGAGGGCTGGCCATCTCTTCCCCATTTTGTGATGCCCAGCACAGCAGTCTGGGAGCTGACCTTGTTAGTGAAAACAGAGGCAAAAAAAGCATTGAGTACATTAGCTTTTTCCACATCCTCTGTCACTAGCTTGCCTCCCTCATTCAGTAAGGGGCCCACACTTTCCTTGGCTTTCTTCTTGTTGCCAACATACCTGAAGAAACCCTTCTTGTTACTCTTGACATCTCTTGCTAGCTGCAGCTCCAGGTGCGATTTGGCCCTCCTGATATCTTTCCTACATGCCCGAGCAATATTTTTATACTCTTCCCTGGTCATATGTCCAACCTTCCACTTCTTGTAAGCTTCTTTTTTATGTTTAAGATCCGCTAAGATTTCACCATTAAGCCAAGCTGGTCGCCTGCCATATTTACTATTCTTTCGACTCATCGGGATGGTTTGTCCCTGTAACCTCAACAGGGATTCCTTGAAATACAGCCAGCTCTCCTGGACTCCCTTCCCTTTCATGTTAGTCCCCCAGGGGATCCTGGCCATCTGTTCCCTGAGGGAGTCAAAGTCTGCTTTCCTGAAGTCCAGGGTCCGTATCCTGCTGCTTACCTTTCTTCCCTGCGTCAGGATCCTGAACTCAACCAACTCATGGTCACTGCCTCCCAGATTCCCATCCACTTTTGCTTCCCCCACTAATTCTACCCGGTTTGTGAGCAGCAGGTCAAGAAAAGCGCTCCCCCTAGTTGGCTCCCCTAGCACTTGCACCAGGAAATTGTCCCCTACGCTTTCCAAAAACTTCCTGGATTGTCTATGCACCGCTGTATTGCTCTCCCAGCAGATATCAGGAAAATTAAAGTCACCCATGAGAATCAGGGCATGCGATCTAGTAGCTTCCGTGAGTTGCCGGAAGAAAGCCTCATCCACCTCATCCCCCTGGTCCGGTGGTCTATAGCAGACTCCCACCATGACATCACTCTTGTTGCACACACTTCTAAACTTAATCCAGAGACACTCAGGTTTTTCCACAGTTTCGTACCGGAGCTCTGAGCAGTCATACTGCTCCCTTACATACAGTGCTACTCCCCCACCTTTTCTGCCCTGCCTGTCCTTCCTGAACAGTTTATAACCATCCATGACTGTACTCCAGTCATGTGAGTTATCCCACCAAGTCTCTGTTATTCCAATCACGTCATAATTCCTTGACATCACCAGGACCTCCAGTTCTCCCTGCTTGTTTCCAAGGCTTTGTGCATTTGTATATAAGCACTTGAGATAACCTGTTGATCGCCCCTCATTCCCAGTATGAGGCAGGAGCCCTCCCCTCACAGACCTTCCTGCCTGTGCTTCCTCCCGGTATCCCGCTTTCCCACTTACCTCAGGGCTTTGGTCTCCTTCCCCCGGTGAACCTAGTTTAAAGCCCTCCTCACTAGGTTAGCCAGCCTGCTGGCAAAGATGTTCTTCCCTCTCTTCGTAAGATGGAGCCCGTCTCTGCCCAGCACTCCTCCTTCATGGAACACCATCCCATGGTCAAAGAATCCAAAGCCTTCTCTCCGACACCACCTGCGTAGCCATTCGTTGACCTCCACGATTCGACGGTCCCTACCCAGGCCTTTTCCTTCCACGGGGAGGATGGACGAGAACACCACTTGCGCCTCCAACTCCTTTATCCTTCTTCCCAGAGCCACGTAGTCCGCAGTGATCCGCTCAAGGATCACTCAATACAGAGTCTCAGTAAAGTACTTGTGATTTGATGATTTCATTAAGTAGGGCAAGTTGCTGTAAATGATAATGGGCTTTACAGTTATGCTAGACTGCAGTAAAATTTTACATTGCAATCCTTTTGACCTTCTTATCCTTTTGTATTTAAAAGCCATTTCCCCCTGAAATGTAGCAGTGTCTTTAGAAATTAAAGGGTTTATTAATAACAGCACATTTTGAACAGAGGCTGTAAATAGATTGCAGAACAATAGGTCTTTGTTTTAAAAAAACCCTCTCATACTTTGTATTGTGTCACGGTTCCTCCAACACCTGAATATTTATCATCCACTTTAGCACTGATTAAAGAACAGCTGATGCCTCATAGAAAGCATAGGGAAAACATTTTGTTCTGAAGCAATTCTGCAAATACATACATTACTGTGATAAAGAACCATACAAGACATTAGATCTCACTCAGTCTTTTCCCTGTTACTGCAGGATTGTTCCCCACAGTATATGGTGTAGTATATTGTCAAATTTATTATTATTGCCACCATCATCATTTGTGTGCCAGCCATGCACTCAGGGCACATGTCCAAAGAAATAGGGTTTCCACTACTTCTCTTTAGAGACTGTTCCACAGTCAAATACCTCCATTGATAACAAAGTTTTTCCTGGTTTCAGAGTAGCAGCCATGTTAGTCTGTATCCACAAAAAGAAAAGGAGTACTTGTGGCACCTTAGAGACTAACAAATTTATTAGAGCATAAGCTTTCGTGAGCTACAGCTCACTTCATCAGATGCATGCAGTGGATAATATAGTGGGGAGATTTTATATACACACAGAACATGAAACAATGGGTATTACCATACACATTGTAATGAGAGTGATCAGGTAAGGTGAGCCACTACCAGCAGGAGAGAAAAAAACAAAACAAACAAAAACAAAAAACCTTTTGTAGTGATAATCAAGGTGGGCCATTTCCAGCAGTTGACAAGAACGTGTGAGGAAGCGTGGGAGAGTGTGGGGGAAATAAACATGGGGAAATAATTTTACTTTGTGTAATGACACATCCACTCCCAGTCTTTATTCAAGCCTATGTTAATGATGTCCAGTTTGCAAATTAATTCCAATTCAGCAGTCTCTCGTTAGAGTCTGTTTTTGAACTTTTTTTGTTGAAGAATTGCCACTTTTAGGTCTGTAATCAAGTGACCAGAAAGATTGAAGTGTTCTCTGACTGGTTTTTGAATGTTATAATTCTTGACGTCTGATTTGTGTCCATTTATTCTTTTACGTAGAGACTGTCTAGTTTGGCCAATGTACATGCCAGAGGAACATTGCTGGCACATGATGGCATATATCACATTGGTAGATGCGCAGGTGAACGAGCCTCTGATAGTGTGGCTGATGTGATTAGACCCTATGATGGTGTCCCCTGAATAGATATGTGGACACAGTTGGCAACGGGCTTTGTTGCAAGAATAGGTTCCTGGGTTAGTGGTTCTGTTGTGTGGTGTGTGGTTGCTGGTGAGTATTTGCTTCAGATTGGGGGGCTATTCCCCACACTATTACTGAAACATTGCTTACTTTCTCATTTTTAACCTTATAATTATAAAATAAATCAGCTGGAATATAAATAGTGTATTTACATTTCAGTGTACAGTATATAGAGCAATATAAACAAGTTATTATCTGTATGAAATTTTTGTTTGCACTGACTTTGCTAGTGCTTTTTATGTAGCCTTCTGTAAAACTAGGCAAATATATAGCTGAGTTGATAAACCTCTGCATACCCGCAGAGGTACACGTACCCCTTGTTGAGAACCACTAGACTAGGGGATCCAGCTTTCACAGGCTCACAGGATAGGGGGATATGGGGGAGGTTTAGATTGGATATTAGGAAAAACTTTTTCACTAAGAGGGTGGTGAAACACTGGAATGCGTTACCTAGGGAGGTGGTAGAATCTCCTTCCTTAGAGGTTTTTAAGGTCAGGCTTGACAAAGCCCTGGCTGGGATGATTTAACTGGGACTTGGTCCTGCTTTGAGCAGGGGGTTGGACTAGATGACCTTCTGGGGTCCCTTCCAACCCTGATATTCTATGATTCTATGATTCTATGATACTGTTCCCTATGTCCCCTAAGTGGTGGATCACTAAAAGGTCTCTTTACTCTCCTTATATTACTCAGAGTCCATTGTCTCTGTCACAAGAGAAGGCAGGCTTTCTGGGAGGCAGATTGTGTTCCCAGGAGTGATTGTTAAATGGTCTTCTCCCCTGCTTGTTTAACTTGATGGCTTTGTTTACCTTATATGTAAAGGTTTCAGAATAGCAGCCATGTTAGTTTGTAGCCGCAAAAAGAAAAGGAGTACTTGTGGCACCTTAGAGACTAACAAATTTATTGGAGCTATAGCTCACGAAAGCTTATGCTCAAATAAATTTGTTGAGATTAACAAATTTATTTGAGCATAAGCTTTCGTGAGCTATAGCTCCAATAAATTTGTTAGTCTCTAAGGTGCCACAAGTACTCCTTTCCTTTTTGCTTATATGTAAAAGTACTTTCATTGTCCTCTGGCTTACAAAGCTTGACCCAGACAGATGAATCCCCATTCCTTTGTCTAAGCCAAACTCATTTATCAAGTCAGTCCCCCAAAACGAACACATTTCTAGCACACATACATAACTCTTTACATACTATCTGTAAACACACCACACAATATTCATGACCAGTGTGCTACCAGTTTACATTGGATACATTACATGACACCTTTGAGGCATATAGTATGACAACAGCGTGTTGGGGCAATGAGTGTGTCAGGCCTGGGTGTGAGTTACAGTTTTGGGTGACCTCTGCCAGTTGGCATTGAGGAGCACCTGGGATCACACCTCTCCTCTTACAATGCTGCAAAAGGTTCAGCCACTGGCTGAACTGTAGGCATCAGGTCAAAACCCTCTTCCCTGTCTGGGAGTGTAGTGGTCCCTCCTGGTCAGGCTCAGAGGGAGGCCACTCTGCCTTTTTGTGTCAGGCAGCAAAACCATCATTAATTAGTATTCTATAGGCCCTGGCTCTCTGTGTGGGGCTGAGTAACTAGCAGTCTTTAGCCTAGTCTCCTGGCTCTGGCAGACAACAAACACAGTTGAGGCCCACTGCCTCGTGTCTGGGGCAAGCCACAAACAAGGCTCAGCTCTTACAGCCTAGGGTGAGTTGGCTACTACCCCAAGGTTGTCAGTGGGGGACCTGGGCCCACCCTACTTCACCAGCTTTTAGATCGGGGCCCTAACAGTGGCGGGTGGTCCCACCACCAGTTCAGCAAGGATCCCACAAAAAACCCGACTCACTTCCCGGCAGCACAACCGGACTAATGTCTTGTTCCCCTGGACTATCTCCTACCATCCTCCATTGGCATGGCTCCATAGTCTGTGAGTCCTCAGTCTCTTCCAGGTAAATGTCAGAGAGCAGTGCCAGCAGCTCTCTCCACACTGTCTCCTCCATGGGCAGGGCACTATATTGCTTGTCAGCAAGCCCAGAATCCTGCAGCAAGCTAGAGACAACTGGCTCCCACTTCACTGAGCTGAAGAGCCCGCCTCTTATACTTCTTGTCCTACCCCTCTGCTTCCAGCACAGGGAACGAAGCCAGCATGGCTCCTACCACCAAAAGGAGTGCAGTGGTCCCTCCCGGTCAGGCTCAGAAGGAGAAGACTTGTTTCTCCCTTTATTTGGTCACAAACTTTAAAGCATACTATTAGTAGGTATCCACAACTCCTTATATAGTGTTAATACATACATTTCACAATGGTATTAATCACCAGTGTGTCATCAGTTTCATAAAAGACCTTACTTGACACACTTTTATACTACAAAATATTGTATAGAGTCAGTTGATTCAATTGCTTATTCTTTGGGGTTCAGCCCCTCAGTTCTCCCTCTCAGGAGTCTGGATGCTAATTGTCAAACACAAAGAAAGGCTAATAGAAACAGTGACTGTGATGTATCAAAACAAAAAAAAATGTGCCCTTCATAATGCTTTTTATTAAGGAAATACAAAGTATTTCATACCTGTTCTGTTGCATTCTTTCCTTGTTCCGTATTGTTTTCATCTCTCATTCTTTTGTCATTCCCATTTCATGCCTATTATCCCTGGTATTCATCTGTAATGGCAGAGTCAAGGTTTATCTGCTTTTTTAGACTGGTTCCCACTTTCATTTGTGAGACACAAGAAGCTCAGCAGTAATAAGTGTCAGCTGTTTCATCTTGTTCTCGCTGTTTCATCCTGTTCTCTCCCAATGTACCCATCTTACTTCGTTTCCTGGAGACATGCTACTTGTCGCTTAGATCTCTGAAGCAATTGTTGACTGGGAGATCAATGAAATATAATGTGAAGAGATTACTGGAGAAATGGAATAGCTAAATGTGATCTTAACTAATCATATCATGGATGAGAATAATGACATGTGTCAAATTGAGATAGCTGAACAGTCAATATCAAAATACCATGACTCACAAGAACGTCAAATATATTTTTTCCACTGAGAATTGTACAAAGAAACACTATTTTGCAATACAATATTATTTAGTTCTTTTAAAGGGAAACATTGAGCCAGATTGTTATCTAATTTATACCAGTTTTGCATTGATATAATGTTGATGACATCAATGCAGTTATTTGATTTAGGAAGGTGTAAGTAAGATCAGAATCCATCCAATATATATATTATGGGCCTGGTCCTATGAATTATTGAGCTACAAAGTAGCTATGAAATAGTATGAAGGAGCATGTGATTGGAGTGGGTTTTTACTTATTTCCCATACCATATATTAGAGGAGACTGCTATCAATTGCATTTTAAATCAATCCTCAAAACAATATCAACTCAGAGCTATATATACTTTCATAGGGTGATTCTGTCCTTGTACGCTTTACATGCTGCAATAGTATCTCAATGACTAGCCAGATTTATTTTTTTTTCAGAATTAATTTCAGCGGCAACTTGTAATGCCATGCTCTTGAGTCATTGTCAGTGTGGGCGTTGAACTTGGACTTCTCAATTTAAATGTACAAACCTCTACTGTCTGAGCAAAAAGATTCAGCTGTGCTAGCCAAGGCTGCAGCAGGACTCATCAACCTCTAGCTGTGGCCCAGGCACCAGCAGAGTGAGACACCGTACCTTTGCTCCCTTTTCATATCTATTTACTGCAGATATTCTAGCATACCAGTTTACTGACAGGAACATTCACTCATACTGCAAATATCACGCAAATATTTCAGGATATTTGAAGAAAGCAAATTTCAACTTCATTATCACGAGCGGTGGCACAGGGTGTCTATCCCAGACAGATGACCAAAGATTAATGGCAGTCAGAGAGAGTCAGAGCCCACCCGCTTGCCCCTGGAGGGTATAACAGGCCTAATTAATGATGAAATCCAGATGGGGAGGTGCTGGATGGTGTTATAAACAGAAGAAGTTTGGAGCAGAAGTAGGGGCTGTAAGGAGAAACTCTGCATTCACTCTCCTGATAGTAAGAGGAGTCCTTGTGGCACCTTAGAAACTAACAAATTTATTTGGGCATAAGCTTTTGTGGGCTAAAACCCTGATAGTAAGAGTGAAGGCTACGTAGGGAGGCCAGAAAGAGGCTGTGGGAAAGACCTGCTGACAGGCCCAGGTGGGAAGAAGTGTATGGAGGTAGCAGGAGGCAGATCTGAATATAGACACCCCTTTTCTGCTCATTACAGGGAGCCCAGAGTTTTAAAGGTATTTAAGCATTGCTGCTTGGAGTTTTGCAACACCTAACTGATTTAAGAGCCTACTTCATTTTCTAAAAGGATGTAGGCACTTAAAAACCTAAATCCCATTGACAAATGCTGAGTGTAGCAACACCTATCTATCTTTTTAAATTCTGGGCCTGTGTCCTAGGACTGAAACCCAGAGGAAAGGAAGGGCCTGGTTTCCCTTAACTGCACTGGGGATGGTGGTGCGAAAAACCTCACCCTGCCCCCTGAGATAAGAGGGATAAGGACCTTTGAAAGCCCTGGGATGAGAGGATGTAAGGAATATGGGGCCCACGATCAGGGGTGGAAAATCTGATGTAAGCATATCATCCAACACAATAAAAGTCCATCCCATAACCAGGAAGGGGTGAAAACAAAACGTGACTTGGCTGGAGGACTGAGTCATGAAAAGAGGTAGACAACTGAGGGACCAGAGCAATCATTGCCAGGGGGCACTAGAGGAGAAAAGCCTGCTATGCCACACCCAGCCACGAGCCATTTGCCTGTGATGAGTCTCCTCTTCTATACAAGCCTGCATTATCCACCCATGTAAATATCTCTATGATTGAGAAATATGGTCCCAGTCCATTCAGATGTCAATTTACTCATTTGAATAGTCCCCTTGGCTCCAATGGAACTATATCATAGAATAAAAGAACTATAGAAATGTAGGGCTGAAAGGGACGCCGAGACCATCTAGTGCAATGGCAAGGCAGGATCAAGTATACCTAGACTATCCCTGAGAAGTGGTTTGATGAGGATTCCACAACCTGCATTAGAAGTCTATTCCAGAGCTTAACTATCCTGATAGTTAAAAGTTTTTCCCAATCTCTAATCTAAATCTCCCTTGCCGCACATTAAACCCATCACTTCTTGTCCTCCCTTCAGTGGCCATGGAGAACAAGTGATCACTGTCGTCTTTGTAACAGCCCCTAACATATTTGAAGACTGTTATCAGGCGGGTCCCCCCTCAGCCTTCTTTTCTCAAGACTAAACATGCCCAGTTTTTTTTAACCTTCCTTCTTAGGTCAGGGTTTCTAAACCTTTTATCCTGTAAGGGACCCTCAAAGCTGCTTGCCCCCTACTACTACAAGCAACCCCATTCTACAATTCCACTCATATATTTGTCAAGCTGTATCTTAACACTAAGTAGGTTATTGGCCTCCCTAACTCCTACCAGGAAACAGTTTCAGATGAAGAGTCCTCTGATGAAAACTTGAAAATTGTTTAAACCACCTTGCTCAGATTGCTAATTTTGACAGTACATCCATGTGATAGGGTTGATGAACCTCACACAAGATTTCGCAAGGAAAGGGTTAAACTCCCCTTTCCCAGCCATAACCCCATCCGCTCCAGAAATGTGTATGAGGTGGGGAGAGAGGGAGAAATCAGCAGATGAGAACTTGGAGTTTATGACTCTCTAGGCTTTTCTGTTTTGGGACTATTAAGCTGTGCTCTGCTGGTGTGTGCCCTACAACATTCACTGCACTTGTTCCTTACCTAATGGGAATAGCAGCTCCATTGGCTGACTCCTCTCATTTAGGCTAAATTATAGGTATGGGAAACCTTCGGGGCAAGGAATGGGTGGTGAGTGGATAAAACTGCTACCTTTCAGGATTTTGAGGGAAAACCTTTTAAATAGAAACCTTTTATAGAAATGAGTCTGAGCCAAAATCCTGCATCTAGACACCCCTGGTCTTTGGATCTGGCTCTGCCTATGGTTCAGGCTCATCTTTACTTTTCCCTTTTGGGGATTGTTTGGGGTTATGAATTACTCAAACTACATTATTGTTCATCATCATCATCTCATTAAAATGTCAAATACAAAAGGCCCTAATTTACTCCATATCTAGTCAATGACTGAACAGCTTCATGAAAATTGCTTCAGATGCAGCACAATCAAGTGCAATTTACAAATCATTCTGAAGATGAGAATTCTGTGCATAATATTAAATAAAAGTGGCCCCAAACAAGAACAATTTCTCAGCAACCTTTTCCCCTGAACTTTGAGAGATAGGTAAAATGGGGCCTGGACCTAAGGCATCCTTGCAAAAACACCTAATCACCACTGTTGCTCCTTTTTATTGAGCACTCCTATGAAATCTTTGGTTCAGCTTTGTAGTAGGTTTACTAAATCAGCATTTCTGTGGTCACACACCTCTGTGTTAAGGTACCACTCAATCACTCAAATCACTAGTTATGTACATGACAGGAAAATGTGTTTCCCTGTCAAGCATGGCCTAAAAGGGTCTGTGAGGGCCAGGGCTGGCTCCAGCTTTTTTGCCGTCCCAAGCGGCGAAGAAAAAAAAGAAAAAGAAAAACCCGACTGAACTGCTGCCGAATTGCCACGGAAGCGGAAGAGAGGGAATGAAGGACCCACAGCCGAATTGCTGCCAAAGACCCGGATGTGCCGCCCCAATAACTCACGGAGTGTTGCCCCTTTCTATTGGCCACTCCAGGCACCTGCTTCCTTTGCTGGTGAGGGCATTTATCAGGCATACTCTGCCCTAGGAGGTATGGGCACCCTGACATCCCCTGCTCAAGGAAAACACAGTCAGACTGGGCTACCTTCAAGACAGTCCTCCAGATGCCTAGAAGGGCCAGGAGCAAACACTGACCAATCAGGAGCCAGCAAGACATAAAAAAGACAAACAAGCTATAAACAAGACAAATAAATTGAAACACAAAGATAGGTCAGTTATGAAGCAAAATTATGTACGTTTTACCACTTAAAAAGGCTGAGTAACATCCCAGTAGGACTAAAACAGAGTCATAGTATTAAACAGAAGTGGCCCCAAACAAGAGCCAGCCAGTTAAGAAGGCTTGCCTATTCCTGCTCAGTAGTAGAGCTGGGTGAGGCTGGGATCAGTGGCACTGGAACAATTTGTATAGTGGGGGTACTGAAAGCCATTGAACAAAACTTTAAACTCTATATATGATGGAAACCACTTCAAGCCAGGGGTTGAGGCAGCATCCCCAGCACCCCTAGTTCCAGCATCTATGGCTAGCATGACCAAGCGTCCGATTTTTGACTGGAATACCCAGTCAAAAAGGGATCCTGGAGGCTCCGGTCAGCACCACTGACCGGGCCGTTGACTGTCCGGTTGGCAGCACCACACTGTGGGGCTGGCAGGCTCCCTGCTAGCCTCCGTGCCATGCAGTTCCCGGGAAGCAGCCAGCATGTCCCTTCTCCATCTCCTACACATAGGGGCAGCCAGGAGACTCTGCATTCTGCCCCCACCCAAGTGCCCCCACCCCCGCAGCTCCTATTGGCTGGGAACTGGGGCCAATGGGATCTTCAGGGGTGGCATCTGCGGACAGGGCAGCATGCAGAACCCGGCATGCAGAACCTGGCCACCTCTCTGAGTAGGAGTCGGAGGGGAGACATGCCATGGCTTCTGGGAGCTGCTTGAGGTAAGTGCTGCCTGGAGCCTGCACCCTTGACCCCTGCTCAGGCCCCAACTCCCTACCCCTGCCCCAGACCTGATCCCTCTACCACCCTCCAAACCCCTTGATCCCAGCCCAGAGCACCGTCTTGCACCCCAAACCCATCCCCAGCCCCACCCCAGAGCACACACCCCAGTAGGAGCCCTCACCCCCTCCAACCACCTGCCCCAGCCCTGATATCCCTCTCACACTCCAAACCCTTCAGTCCCAGCACGAAGCACCCTCCTACACCCCAAACCCCTCATCCTCAGCCCCACCACAGAGTCTGCAGCCCCAGCCAGAGCCCTTATACCCCCCTGCACCCTAACCCCCTGTCCCAGCCTGGAGACCCCTCCTGTTCTCCGAACCCCTCAGTCCCAGCCTGGAGCACCCTCCTACACTCCAAATCCCTCATCCCTGGCCCCACCCCAGAGTCCACACTCCCAGCCGGAGCCCTCACCTGCTCCCGCACCCCAGCTCCCTGAGCCAGCCTGGTGAAAATGGGGCAAGTGAGTGAGTGTGGGGACAGTGGGGGACAGAGGGAGGGGGAAATGGAGTGAGCGGGGGTGGGGCCTCGGAGAACGGGTGGGGCAAGGGTGTTCGGTCTTATGCGACTAGAAAGTTGGCAACCCTACCTATGGCTGGGATTGAGGAGGAAGTCCTTGTGCCAGCCCAAACCCTAGGGCCTGGCCTTCAAGTACTACAACTAAGTGCTTGCCTTTGAATTTTGTTTCTTTATTTAAAGATGCAGACAGCCAAATTCCGAGCTTTGTTATTTTGTTACTTAACTGTTTAGAAAATGTTGCTGAATTTAGGTCACAGGCCACCCTGTGCCAAGCAAGCGGCCAAATGTCTAGATTAAGGCAGGGGAGGCCTGCAGTACCACACTTTGCCCTACAGGGGGTACCATGGAGCAGCCTCTGCCACAGGGTTTCATTTCTAAAGGTTTTCTTTTCTGTCAAGCAAACTTGATTTACAAATACTCCCAGTTTGTTATCAAAGTGACAGTCACCTAGGTTATATGTGTCAGTACTTTAGTAGATTGCAAATTAAGAATGCAATTTAGCAACCACTCTGCACTGAACTGACTCAGAAATGGAGGATGTAGTGGGGGTGAGAGTATATACAGTGTCTTGAAAGACTTAAGATCCACTACTTTCTATTCACCTAACTCTAACAAATAATAATAGCATGGAAACACCTACAGGGTGCTTATCTCTGTTCAAAGTACTAAAGAAGATGTAGTTCTTGCCCTCAGGAGGTTTACTAACTAGCTGGAGAATCTAATTCAAAAATACATCTAAATGTATTTACCAGGAAATTGTTCAGAAGTAGCAATGTATCATATGGTTTAACAGCTAGATATGTAGTGAAACAAATATTATAGCAGTAATACAGTCAGACCAGTCCCCCTAAGTGGGGGAAAGGCGGGAAGAGGTTGGAAAGTGATAGAATCCAAGCATATTACAAACTCCCACTCTAACCAAATTGATTGTTGGTTAAGTATATGTTTCTGTATTTTTGTTTTATTTGAAGTGGGAGAAGGAGGAAATGTGAAGGTATGAAGTAATGTGACATAAAACCAAAGGACTTGATAAGACACAGAGTCAACTGATCGAGAAGGGAAGATCTGTGAAGGACAAAAAATATGTGGAATATGTGGAAAAGGAGAAGCTAAGGGAGGCTTTCACCATAAGAACAACAGACAGGGAAGATGCCATTGCATGAGGTAGTGTTTTGGATGGCTGAAGAAGTTGAGAGGGAGACCACCAAAAAGTAGATTGAAAGATGATCGGGATGGGAGATGAGGAGGGCCTGGATGAGAGTTTTAGCTCTATGAACAACCCACAGGGTCCCAGAACCTGGGCTCCAGCCCAAACCCAGAAGTCTACACAGCAATGAAACAGCCCCACTGCCCAAGACCCAGTTGGCTGGCACGGGCCAGCTGCATGTTTTTCTTTGTTGTGTAGACATACTCTCAGGAGTCAGAGGAGAGCAGGAAACAGGATGGGGAAGTTCAGGAAACTGCAGCATGAAAAAGGCTCATGCAGAGAAGACCCTGCCACCAGGGGAGTTTGGGTCTACAGAGAGTAAAGAAAGTGCAACCCAGCTCCAGGAAAAATGGGGATGCCCTGGGGAAAGAGAGACATTGAACTGGGACCAATATGTGTCATGACTCCAGAAGGGGAGTATTTTAATTACCTTTGGACTGCAATGTGGAGTCCAAGAAGGGAAATTGAGGCAGGGTGCTGCAGTGCAGACTGACTTCTGGGTAAAAGAGGGCACTCGGATGGCAGTCACCCTGTTAAACTAACATCAAAACTGCTCTGAATTGCTAGTCTATATGAATTCCTAGTCACAACAACAATAATAGAACTTTTGTTACTACTTTTAAATTCTTACTCAAATGCGGGGAGGGTGGAAGGGGTTGTAATAATTAGTGTAAACAGCAGCTCCGCCAAACGTGGTGCTGTATCTTTATCATAATGCTAAATTATTGTCTTGTTTTGATATTATGTTGTATTTGACAGAGGGAGGTGGTTGTAGGAAACTTTAGTCCAGCCTGTGTGTGCTAGAGTTGTTACTTGCAGTGTCCTAATAAATCCTTTGATTCCTATAAGCGAGTATTACAATACCCCTCATATAAACAAACAAAATCGCTTATAAGCTGCATTTTGCATCAGTGGTGCTCACCCCTGCATAAAAGAAAGGTGGTTGCACCAGAGCAAATTGCTGCTTTGCCTGTCTATGCTTGGGGATTGCACCAATGCAGCTACATCAGCGGCTGGCTACTGATAGCTGTAATTTGGGCCATTTGGCTACTCTGTCTCTCTCCAGAATAGACAAGGCCTAAGGCACTCAAGTGTTAAACAGCTGTAAAGAGGGCAAGTAAGTGAACCTCTAGCTGGCAAGCTGAAATGGTGGTGTGGGAAGGAAATAACCATTTCAAAATATTTAAAAGGGTTGCACTGTACACAAGGGAAACTTTAGCATACACCAGCAGGGTCTGCATGGGCCAATTAATGCTCAACACGGTAGTGTACTTTAGAAATCATACCCCCATGATGCGCATTATCCCACCACGTAAACAAGCCCTTAATTTGTGCTCATGCGCTACCAAAGTTAGGACCCAGTCCTGCAGCACTTCCTTACACAAATAGCTCTTCTTCACACCAGTGTTCCCAGAGATGTTATATGAGTACAGGCTACTCATGTGAAGAAGGGTTCCAGATTAAGACCCGTATTTATGTCTTTAAATCTCACACAGATACAAGTAGGTGAAACTTTTTGAGGGGGGTGGGAGGGGAAGCTATTCAAAACAAAAACTTGGGGTTTTTTTGCAGGTATTTTTGTTCAAAATAGATAACACCCACAATCTTCAATCTGTACAAAAGAACAGAGCCTAAGTAAAAGTGTCCCAATATGCTAGCCCATGACAGTTCATACATTCCTTATGATAGCAAAGTGCTCAGTGAAGTCTGAGTTTGATTTAATTAGAGGTCTTGCCTGTATCTTTCAGTCTCCAACTACTTATTCCTCATTTGCCACCCTGGTACCTGCACACTTAAAGGCTGCAGGATCAGACCATTAATGAACCCAATACCACCTGCACAAGTGCCTGCTGGATTGTATCTGGGAAAGACCATCTTCCCCAGTTTGGTTTCTGGAACCTACCTCTTCCTCTACAGAAGGGAGAAAGACTGAAATGCAAGAAGTTTTGTGGAGAATAGCCATTCACTCCAGCCATGGTACCTGCTGGGAAATAAAGTTTATTTTTGTAGAAAAAGCAGCTTTTGGAAGAAATTCCAGGAGCCAAACTGAGTGTGGAAAGTTATATTATATACACAAGAGCTGTCATTTTATGAATGGGGCCCTAAATTCTTTTAAGATCTCATCTTAGTAGAATTATGCAGATTTGGTGCCCCCTGCTGTCCCTTCTTTTGACATCTGAGCTGTCAACTAAAAGCATGTATAAGCACTGCAGATGTGAAAGTGCATAAGACACCTCAATAAGGCAGATAGGGCAGCCTATACAAAAGGACACATTTAAACCACAATTTTACTCCATAGCCGGTCTATGGAAGGAGAAGAGCCCTGGAGAGGCAGATAAAAATATAAAAAGCTGTATCATGATAGAATAAGAACCAAAGAAAAATAATGTAATTGTCCATTGCCAAGGGACGCTGCATAGCAGCCTGAGCCTCTGGTTTGGAAAAATCTAGACTCTCTGGAACTACAGTTTCAAATCTCAGCAGGATCAGGCCTGCATTCTTCTGAGGTAGCATAACGCGCAAGCTCTGCATGCTACATTGGCTCTTCATTCAATACTGGATCCAGCATAAGGTCCTGGCCCTCCTCTTCAAAACCAAACACCTTCTTATTTGTATGATGGTAGAACCTAAAGGCCCCAAGAGATATTGGGACCCTGTTGTGCTAGGCACTGTGCATACACAAAGAAAAACAGTCCCTGCTACCTGAAAAGCTTGCAGTCTAAATAGTCAAGACAGACAAATGTTTGGAAGGGAAACAAAGCCATAAAGACATCAGGAGAGTTTCCCAAGCTCACACAGCAAATCAGTGGCAGTGCCAGGAATAGAATCCTGGGTGAAATTCTGGCACTACTAAAGTCAATAGAATTTTGCCACTGACTTCAATGGGACCAGGATTTCAGCCCCAGTCTGTAGATTCCCAAACCAGTGCCCTAGCCACTAAACGAGTGGTTCTCTACCTTTCCAGACTACTGTACCCCTTTCAAAAGTCCAATTTGTCCTGCATACCTCAGGTTTCACTTCACTTAAAGATTACTTGCTTACAAAATCAGACATAAAAATACAAAAGTGCCACAGCACACTATTACTAAAACAGTGCTAACTTTTTCATTTTGTCTGTATGAAATTTTAGTTTGTACTGACTTCGCTAGTGCTTTTTATGAAGCCTTTTGTAAAACTAGGCAAATATCTAGATGAGTTGATGTACCCCCTGGAAGATCTCTGCATAGTCCTTGGTTGAGAACCACTGACCTAAACAACATTACCCCTACTTTCAGGTCTGCCCTGCTTGCTCTCTCCTCTCTCTCTAAACCACTCCAAAAATACTAGGGTACATGGGATGATGAAGCTGATCTACAATACCCCAGGTGAACCTCCACAGAGTTGCAAGCAAAGTATTTTTGATGAAAGGTGTCCATCTACAAAATTTCCTATTGCTAGAGAGCTGGATAATTCCATGTCTTTATTCTTTGAAAGAGGCAAGACATGGCATTTCTTTGCATGGGCCTTTGTTTAACACAAGAAGCAATAAACTAATCAGTTAGTTTTCTTTCTCCCTTTGGTATCTTTGTCTACAGATGACCAAAAGAAAAAAATTTCCATTGAAAAGACAACACTGAGGCATTTAAAATCTTGCCTACACACCATGGTGATTGGCATCCTGGAACTATGTAGATCAATTTTGCAAGACCTTTTCTTGACTCATAGATAGCTAAAAATATCCAATTCTTGATTTACAGGCTTTCCCACAAGTCAGTCCAAGAAATGTACTAGTGTTTTCTAGCTGTAACCTCCTGTGCTCTCTGATTGCAAATTACCCACTTCTCTTGTTGACTAACATACCTCAGTTCAGAAATCCATGCACTGGATTTGCACTGGGTGTAATTCTGATTCAAACTGGTTTGTTAGCAGCTATAGCTTTGCATGTGCTGATATCCATATCCCAGGGAGCAAGGCTCTTTCAGGACACGTTTGTATCTCCTTGTAGAAGGAGCTAGAATGAAAATGGTCATATTGGTGCTATTAAAATATTGTAGTGAACTTGTCAATAGATTTCAGAGTAGCAGCCGTGTTAGTCTGTATTCACAAAAAGAAAAAGGAGTACTTGTGGCACCTTAGAGACTAACAAATTTATTTGAGCATAAGCTTTCGTGAGCTACAGCTCACTTCATCGGATGTCAATAGATGGTTTTGTTACGGCAAAATCCTTCAAGTATCCAAATTCAAGTCTGAAAGAGGATGATAGGGCTCAACTTCACAACACATCACTGGCTGTTCTGGGGTGGTTTGATGGTGCTGACTGATGAACATGATGAGTTCAATGTTCATTATTTCTGGGATCTGGGAGGGGTTTTGCCACATTCAAAAAAAAAGCCAGATCCATGTCCTTATCAGGCTGATCAAAAGGGAGAGTGTGGTCTCTATTACAGGCAGCTTTAGATTGGCCACGGTTTCTGGTGCTTGTTAAATACTAAGGTTTCAAGAACCATTTTCAAGGTGCAGGCTTGGAAGCCCAGTGTCCTATGGAGTTGGTATGATTTATATTTAAATTACTGACACAGCATTAAAGAAGATACAGCAACAATAGTGGTTCTCCCCCATCCTCTCCAGGAGAGGTATATTGTACCTCCAGGTGCATAGTTTTATCCCTCAACACTCAAGATATCATGCAGAATGAATCTGGCCTGTTCTCTCTCAATGCTGCATATAGGTAAGAAGTCAACTTGGTTTTTGTTTCTGTTATATTTGTTAGTTTACTTGATGCAACAGCAGCCTTGGCTCTGGAGGCTGGTTTGGATTTTCCTTTCTATCTCCTCTAACAGTTATGTGCATCAACAGTCCGCCTCCTGTTGCCTCTTCTTGTGGGAGGATCTTTTCGAACCAGTTTCACATACAGCCATGCCAAGGGTTGTGTGAGAAGAAGATTAAAAGGGTGGAGCCATTTGTTCTGGTCTCTCTGCAGGGCAACGTAGCTCACCCTGTTGCTATGCTCTGGAGGTGGCTGCTGGCAGTCTCTCCTTGCTTCTTGTATTTGCTCCCCTTTTTCACCTTTATTTTCCCCCTGCATGACTTCACAGCCAATGAGTGCCTTGAGTGTCCAGTAATTGCAAGAGCAGCCCCTGACACTCAGAAGGGTGAAATTCTAGTAGGTGGGATAACAGTAATTTTGGAAGTGAAGAGACTCTTTAATCCACTATTGAAATTAACATGAGCACAGGTGGCTCAGTTTACATCTTTGAAGGGAGAGGGGTCCAGGAGGAAATGAAAAGGACTAGTAATCACCAGATCTTAGGGCACAAGCTAATCACCAGTAATACATTATCACAGAAATACGTGCATTATGTGAGATCTTTATCTGAAGCATCTGGCATTGCCCACTGTCAGAAAGGTTGCATGGATCATTGGTCTCTCCAATATGGCAATTACTAAGTAAGTATTACAAGCAGATTCATTTTCAGTAATTGCACAGCAGACCCCACTGCCCAAGATACCTTGCAGGAGACAGTACAGTATACATACATGTACCCACACACCTCACACTCATCTCCCTCCAAAATGTAGATTTCCTTCATTCTCCTACGAAGAAAAGGAGTACTTGTGGCACCTTAGAGACTAACAAATTTATTTGAGCTGTAGCTCACGAAAGCTCATGCTCAAATAAATTTGTTAGTCTCTAAGGTGCCACAAGTACTCCTTTTCTTTTTGCAGATACAGACTAACATGGCTGCTACTCTGAAGCCTTCACTCTCCTATACACTCTTCCCCAGGTAGATATTGACACACACATCCCTTGAACTCACACACACTCCTTCCCCTCCCCCAGCACATTCTCACCCATATTCAATCAATCAGTCAGACACACTTCCTCTAGAACACATACACCTATCCTCACCGGTATACATGTACCAACACAGGCAACAAACACACATTCATACAAATGTTCACACGCTCTGAGAGTCTTTTAAAAACTTTTCTTCAAAAATTTAGCTTTTGTACTGGAGGGCTGGGAACACGCTCCTAGAATAGAGAGCAAGAAGTGGAGCAGCACAAGTTAAACAAACACCATGACATTTATTGTAGCAATCCTCCCAAGCTGGTACTGGGATCTGCCTGTCACCTAAGGCCTTCTTCATGCTGGCTAATGAATGAGTTGTAAACACCTTGGCAGAGAAATCAGTTTCTGACATGAGTTGTCCAGCCTGTGTGGACCAAAGATAAACTTTGTTAAACTCATGTTTTAAAAAAACCACAAACAAGTGTGAGTCTAGATTTAATAGAGCTATTTTAAACATTAAAAAAAAAGAGAGAAACAATGATGACCATAAGCCAGAACTATACTGTACTAGAACATTCAGTCATTCAATTTACATACAAAATAGGTAACAGAGGACTGCTAAGCAGAAAGTAATATTTTTACACCAAATACCCATGTTTCTACTGCACCATCTACTTCTGGGGCCATCAGCATAGAATAAGATTGTACTACGTACCTATGAATAACAACACAGTACTATGTACTATATATACCTTTGTAGAACAATGTTGTACCAAGTGTCTGTATTCTTATCTGTATTCCAAAAAAAACCAAACAACCCATCCCCCCACCCCAAAACAACAAAAACTGTATAACAAAGAGTTAAGTGTGCTAAGTGATAATTACTTCCTTCTTACAACATTTACAAAATCCAAGCATTTAAAAGCAACAAAACGAACAGTTAATAACAGCAAAATCCCTATGCTGCCTACACAATAAGCAAACATGTTCTTATCAAGTGTAAAGAAATGCATATTCCATCACCACAGCTTTAAGTCTAACCCATGGGAAGTTACTTTATCATCTTGATTTTAATATCCAAATATCTTAATTGTAGCAGCTAATTTTTTTAAGTGATGTTGTTAAATGTTAAACCATCAGTTATTTATCAACTAACAGTAGAACTTTGGGGGGAAATACTTGAAATTGAGAATAATGCTGTATATATGATTCAACCAAAAAAAATGCAAAACATTATTGGTTTATTGTAACATACATATATGTGAGTGTATATTTGAGGCTGATCAATATGGATCATTAATGTATAAATTTGCAACGTTCACGTTACCTTTTCAAAAGGATTGTGTGTCTTGTTTATATTTTGAAGTTACTCATGAAATACAGTTTATTCTGGATCACAGTTAAGGTTGTGGCATTACATTAAGGAATTTGAGGAGAATACAGTAATGTATTTATTATGTTGGCAGTGTGAGAGTTATAATGTCTTTAACTATTAATTTCCTTGTTAATAAGGGAATGGATTTTGTAAGTGATTTAATATGTTACTCTTGTCATTCAGCAACCTCCCCCGGCCCCTTTTTTAAGCAAAGTTTGTTTTTGGAATTGTCTGGGGTTATTTTATTAAATATGTTTCCTCTCTTGACCTCCCTGCACACCATTTGTTTAGGTAAAAGAAGATACTGGGGTGAAATCCTAACCCTATTGAAGCCAATGGGATTTTTGCCATGGACTTCAATGGGACCAGGATTTCAACATTAGTTTTTAAATAAATGGGATGGATGGGTCAACCAAATTATATAATTAAAGGAGTGAGCAGTGGTGATCAACTGAATAATGGATCATGCACGGCCCTGTCTTGTTCCATGCACACATGCCAAAATGCACACATTCACTAGCACAGCTTACCTTCCTCCTGAACATTAGTAACGCGTTCTAAACAAAAAAAAAACCCATTGAACATCGAGACCCAGGGAGTGTGTTTCTTGAGGATTGTTATGCTCTTTGGTTATTGGCAGAAATTCAAAACCCAAGTGAGTTTAACTCTGCTGAGAAATTCAATATATAACCTCAATGTGCCCTGTGGGGAATACCTTGTTGCTGTTATGAAACTGAATTCACTAGTCCAGAAGACGACACGGGTTGCCTTCTACTCCCTCTCCCTGTGGCTGATCCTGCACCACTGGGATTTTTAGTATAGACTTCAATGACATCAGATTCATGGCTGCTGTGTGTGTTATGCTCCACTACTTTCTTCATCTCATTTGCTGTTTTCCATCTGCATGCTTTTTCTGAATCACCCCTTACACCGAGCACAGCCTTCCAATTAATGTTCACCTCCCTATCTTTCTCTTTTTAAGAAACTCCAGAAAATCAGCATCTGTCATGAAGATTCCCGCTATAATACCCACATGCCATTTGGTTCACTGCTATTACATTCAAAGCATATCTGGCAAGGATTCTTCTCTTTGTTTAACACATTTCACCTATAGTAAAGCATTGTACATATACCTATGTGGTTATATATGAATAATAAGCTTAGATTTCTGTATTCACTGGGTACTATCAACATGCATATGATGCTACCGAGAAACTTCTGTCCAGTGCTCTAAAGCCACATAGTAATCCAACACAGTATATACTTTATACTATCATAATTTATAAAGTAAGTATGAAATATATTAACACAGTATATAAGGCAGTCATTCTTGATGTTTGTATGGTTGGATGTGAATGCTTCCTGGGCTACTAATAATCACACTGCACTTTTATAGAACGTCCCATCTGAATTTCTCAGAGGTACTTGACAAACATTAACTAATTCTCAACATCCCTGTGAGGTAATTGTCATCCCCCAACATACAGACATTGAGGCACGAGATGGTGAAGGGACTAGCCCAAAGTCACACAGTGAGTGGCAGTGCCAGGAACAGAACACAAACCTCCTAGTCTTACAGGCTTGTGAGCTAATCTCTAACCATTAGGAATGAAAGGACCTGCCACATGTCAGAGGGGCAAGGTAATTTTCAGTATTTTTACAATTATTTCTTTGAGTTGGCTTGTGACATACAAGTAAGTACAAGCAGACACAGGATTTTTTGAATATTTGTTAAGTGTTAATATTTTACAGGGGTGAACTAAATTAACAACATTCTTAGAAACAATTTATTTACACTGAATAGAATCATTCCTCATACAGGGAGTCCTACTCTTAAAATATAAATTTAAAATAATTAATACTCAGTATTTTAAATAATGTTTTTTAAGGCTGTACTACCTTATGGTTCTGCAAATGACCAGTAGGTGTCAGAGTTATCAACAGTATACTCTGCACTTGCAAGATTTTCCCAGCTCCCATCAGTTTATATTTTATTTTCGAGCAAGACATAAACATTAGAGATGGAAAAAATCGTATAAGATCATAAACTCCTCATCTCTGCAAGGGTAGGATTAGTAAAGGAGATATCAGTTACCGCTGAAGTAGCATGCGGACTGTGGTCCTCCAATGCTCAACAGAAAAAGTGTTAAAAATTTTGCATACAAGTAAGAGTTTCTCAAACTGTGTCTCAGAAAGCCATTGTCATTGCTGGTATGGAATAAGGTGATTCTAAGCTTCATGGATTCAGAGACTAATTCCCACAGGCCTACTTTTTTTAAGCATTCTTTGACAGAAGGGTCTTTAATTTCTTTAAATTTTTGAAAACAGGTTAATTAGAAGAGAATTTAAAAGTTTGGGGAAGGGGAGATGGGCCGGATTAAGACATAGGCACTATAAACCCAGGACTACAGCCCCTGTTCCTGAAGTCGTGTCCGAGTCTGAGATTTCATTCAAATTGTTGCTTTAAAAGTAAATTTCTAGTCCACGTGGTAGCAAAGAAAATATTGAAAATGTGACGAGCGTTCCCAGTGCAGCAATGGCTGCCCAAGTCTGCAGACAGTCTGAAACAGTATCTCTAAGAGATCTGAACTGCCCCAGGCATCACGATGGGGGTATTAGCTCCCAGGCTTACTGCTGTGGTGCAAGCTGCCATTATCATCCCAGCAGAGGACTCTGTACCGGAGGAGAATGCAGTGGGCCTGGCCCACCCACACAAGGATATGCAATCCAGCTGCCGCTGTAAACACTTTGCTGTTGTACACACACTAGCTGCCAAGTTGTGTGCAACTCCATGTGTGACAATGTATACCAATTATTTGCAGCAATATAAAATAGCTTATTAAATCATTTGCAAGTAATCACAGACTGCAGCTTAGGACCCTTCAACAAGTACTGGTGGGGATAGGACACAGAGCTGTACAAACCTGGCAGCTGAGGCTCAGGCAGATAGAGGGTGGGTATCCTGCTGTGATACGATAGGTGGGGGCGGTCTGGTGGGTGTCTGAGTTGGCTGGGTGCTGCCAGGGGTTGAGGTGCTGTTGGTGAGTTTGGGGATGGGCGCGAGGGGTTGGGAATCTGGATAAGGGTCTCTGAGGGCTAGGGGGGGCTCTGAGGGTTTGGCTGGGAGGCAGGCATCTGAGGGCTGGCTAGAGGAGCCTGAATCTAGTACTGAGCCCCCTCACCTACTGTCCCCACCAGCTGGGCCTTCTGCTGCTGCCACCGCTTCCTCCCCACCTCTTGATCCAGCAGATGGAGCAGCCAGAAGGGAGGCAGACATACACCAGGGCTTCCTAAGGCCAGGCTCCACAGAAACATCTAATGGTTGGCACGGGAAGTACAGCTCCTGACTACAGCTCAGCCAGATGTAGGAGATTCAGGCTAAACTGCAGGCAGGTGTGATGGGGCTGCCAAATGCTTGAGTATCATGAGATGCGCATACACTTGGCAACAAAACTCTCCAGCCCAAGAGGTATGTTTAGGGACCCAAAGTGCCTTATTCTCACTGATGGATCTCCACTCACTTTGCAAATAAAATTATTCACAATGAATAATTCAGCTGTTCTTCCATGTTTAATTGCAAACAGGGAATTATCATCGAGGGTGTGTGTTTCTAGTGGAGTCCAGCAGGGATTAATTCTTGGGCCTATGCTATTTAACATTTTATCAATTACCTGGAAGAGAACACAGAATCATCACTGATAATGTTTGCTGATGAAACAGAGACTGGGGGAGTGGTGAATAATGAAGGGGACAGGTCACTGACACAGAGTGATCTGGATTGCTTGGTAAGCTGGACACAAGCAAACAATACGCATTTCAGTATAGCCAAGTGTAAAGTCGTAAGTACAAAGATTACAGGCCACACTTATAGGACAGAGGACTCTATCCTGAGAAGCTATTATTCTGAAAAAGATTTGGGGGTCCTGGTGGATAATCAGCAGAGCATGAGCCCCCCCATGTGACACTGTGGCCAAAAGGGCTAATGCAATTCTTGGATGTATTAACATGGCATATTGAGTAGGAGTAGAGAGTAATACATTACTTCTGTATTTAGTACTGGTGCGAATATGGCTGGAATACCTCATGTTCACAATTCAAGAATGATATTGAAAAATTGGAGAGGGTTCAAAGAAAAGCCATGAGAATGAAAGACATGACTTATAGTGAGAGACTGAAGGAGCTCAATCTATTTAGCTTAACAAAGAGAAGGTTAAGGGGTGACGATCACAATCTGTAAGTGCCTACATAGGGAAAGAAATTTGATAAGAGGGCTCTTCAATCTATCAGTCAAAAGGTATAACAAGATCCAGTGGCTGCACGTTGAAACTAGATAGGTTTAGGCTAGAAATAAAGTCAAAATTTTTAATAGTGAGGGGAATCAACCACGGGAACAATGTACCAAGAGTCATGGTGGATTCTCCATCTCTGGCAATTTTTAAATCAAGATTGGATGTTTTCCTAAAAAATATGCTCCTGTTCAAGCAGGAATTAATTCAAGGAAGTTCTATGGCCTGTATTATACAGGAGGTCAGACTAGAGGATCACAACAATCTCTTCTGGCATTATAATTTCCAAGTCTCCTATGCTCAAAATGCTATTAGCAAAAATAGCAGTGATTACCAGAATGTAGCTTGCAATTTGAAAGCTGTACTTTCATTCACTATGTTGCTGGTCCCCCTTGCCCTCCCCTCTATACAGTGCCTCCATAATTTTCTAGAGTAGACCGCTTATAATACAAACTATGATCATTAACACAGTAGATGCAATTGTTAAGAAAGGGTCTGAATCTGGTCTCACTTTCCTGATTCTCATTAGTGTGTGATTCCTCTGAAATCAATAGGTAGAACATCAACAGACAGTGGGAGAGGATTTGCGTATGAAACAACCGCTCTGAGATCCCCATGTGAAGGGGTTCACTCACTGCAAGAGCGCCTCCTTGTGGCCAGGCATGGCATACTGGCTCTCTCCCTGTATAGCACCCTCTGACTACAACTGCTCTGTCACTACAGTGGTCTCTCTTCCCGTTACTTAGCCCTCCCCTTCCAAAGTAACCGAAAGTCCAACATAAAAGAATCCAGTGTCCCCACAAGAGGGTCTTTGGACCTAACTCTGCACCCCTGGTCCTCACACCCTTGCCTCAGGGCTTTCCAATGTCCTTGTCCCTTTATCCAGACTCATGCCAGGAACTGATACGGGAACCCGGGTCCTCCCTGTACACTGGATTGCAGCCCAGGGACCGTATAACCAGCAGCTAGGGTCTGCACAGTGCCACTCCTTGCTGCTCTTTCCCATAGCTCATTCCTACCATTAACCTTTTCTCAGGCCATGGATGGTAGGTAGCATAGGCCGGGAAAGGCTGTGCCTCCCCAAACAGCCTGTCTGCTTCCAGTTGCCTTCCCACTCTTCCGTGTCTGAGAAGCTGGGGCAGGCAGGCTGGGGCCAGTGCTCACAGGGCCCAGGGCTGGGGGCGCTGGGGCTGGGGCCATGCTGGCCAACCCAGCACTCCAGGGCTGGGGGTGCTCTGGCCGCGCCACCCACCCGGCGCTCTGGGGCTGAGGGCACGTGGGGTGGATGCTCTGGGCTCTGGAGGAGCCAGGGGTGGTGGAAGGGGAGGGGCAGGGCCTCAGGCAGAGGGGGCAGAGCCGGTGGCTTGCCTCCTCCAACAGCTCATTCACCCCCACCCATGCCTCAGGCTTTTTCCCCCAGCCCCTTTCTGGGCTCTTTGTAATGAGCAACACTCCCAGGGCTTCTCACTAGAGCAGGGGTGGCTGACCGGCAGATTCGCAGCTCCGTGCAGCTCTTCAGAAGATAATATGCGGCTCCTACCAGGAGCCGACTCTGGGAAAAAAATGGCGGGTGCTCAGCACCCACTGGCAGCCCTATCAGCCCTCCCTCTCTGTCCCTCCCCCAGCATCTCCCCCTCCTGCAGAGTTGAGGAGGCTGGGAGGGGGAGAAGCAAGGATGCAGCGCCTAGTCCACCCTCACTTCCCCAGCACCTCCTCCTCCCTCCCCTTGCCTCCTACCTGCTATGATCAGCTGTTTTGCAGCCGGCAGAAGGCTCTGGGGGGGGGGAGGAGTGAGGACACAGCTCACTCAGGGGAAGGGTGGAATAGGGCGAGAAGAGGTGGGGCAGAGGTGGGGCAGGAAGAGACGGGGTGGGGACTTGGTGAAAGAGGTGGAGTGGGAGGCGGGGCCTGGGGCAGAGCCAGGGGTCCAGCAACCCCTGGCCCACGCCTATGTCTCCTTGAATAAAGCACACTGTGACTAGCTGGTGTGGAAATTTTTAATAAAAATTTCTTACACCATCTAACAATGGAAGGCAAGTGCAAACAGAAAAGAAAATACACAGATGAAAAATCGAGGCTTCTACAGGAGTGGGAGAATAAGTACTTTTTCGTTGAATGTAATGGTAAGGCCATGTGTCTTCTTTGCCAGACATGTATCTCTCAGTTCAAATCTTCAAACTTGCAGTGTCATTTCACTTCTAGCCATGCACATATGGATCAAGAATTCCCACAAGGTTCTGAACTCCACACTTTAAAACTGAAAACTTTGAAAAAACAAATAGATGTAAAAGCCCAGTTCTTCATGAGATTTGCCAACCAGTCATAGACTGTAATGTTAGCCTGGCACATAGCCCATGCAAAAAAGCCCGAGTTTATAAAAACATGCCTCACTGATGTGATTTCAATCTTGTCACAAGAGAACGAGAATCTACAGAAGAAAATTTCTGGCCTGCAGCTTTCATGCCACACAACAGAACGCAGAATCTCCAACCTGAACAGTGACATCGAATCGCAACTGTACTTGCAACTTCAGCAGTGTGAGTATTTGAGCATCATTTTGGATGAGTCATGCGATGTACAGGATAAACCTCAATTATTGTCTGACGATTGTGTTGTAAGGGTAGAACTCCTCGATATCATGCCACTAAAGGATAGAACTCACGGACGAGATCTGAAGGAGGCATTGCTGTTGTTAGTTGCAAAACACCACTTCCTTTTACAGAAGCTCACTGCCATTGCAACAGATGGGGTTCCATCCATGTGGGGATCTGTGAACGGATTAGTAGGGCTTTGTAAACCTGACAAGAGCTTTCCCAAATTTTGGACATTTCACTATTATTCATTATTATTCATTATTCATCAGGAGCAACTGGTATCTAAAAATATCAAATTTGATCACGTCATGAAACCTGTCTTGCACAGTGCAAATTTAATTCACTCAAACGCACCCAATCCCGGACAATTTAAAAATCTAATCAAAGAACTGGATGAAGACTACTTCCTTGCCAATTAGCCATTTCACTGCGCAGTTCAATTGCTCTCAAGAGATAAAGTTATTTCGCATTTTTTCGAGCTCCTGGAACCAGTAAAATTGCTTATGGAGGAGAAGCACAGAATACACCCTGAGCTTACAGCTCCTGGGTGGGTTCTAGATTTGGCATTTTTTGCAGATATGCTGCTGCATTTGGATAAACTAACTATGTACTTACAAGGAAAATTCCAGTTGCTGTCTGATCTAGTGCAAAGCGTATTTGAGTTCATGAACAAACTGCAGTTGTTTCACAGACAAATGCTTGAGGGAGAGCTGACACACTTTCCCTTAATGTCGCAACTTCAAGCTGATCAAAAGAAGATGCAGCAGAACCCCTAAAACGGAGCACAATTAGATATGTGAGCATGATTAAAGATCTTAAAGACAGTTTTGAGGAAAGATTCCAAAATTTGCAGCAGAAAAGACCTCAAATCAGATTTCTAATTGACCCTTTTAGTGCTAAAGCCAATTGCCTGAAGCCCCCTTTAGTCACTGACGAAGCAACATCCCAGATGGAAATAGAACTTTTGGAAGATGACAGATTGAAATCTGTTCAGAAGACAGAGGGACCCTTACTTTCTGGAAATCTGTACTAAATACCCCAACATCTGAGATGCAGCCCTAAAATAAATCTCGATGTTTGCCTCAACCTATCTTTGTAAGTCTGTTTTCTTGACACTCAAACATGGGGAATCCAAGCACTGATACATTTTGACAGACAGCCACTTAAGAGAACTGCTGTGTGTGAGCACAACTGAACACAAACCAAAACTTCATCGGAATTGTTGAAAGCTAAGATTGGCAGAAGTCCCACTAAATAAAAGGTTAAGACAAGTTGTCATTATCATCGTTAACTATTAGGACTGTCAAGCAATTAAATAAATTAATCGTGATAATAGAATACATTTATTTAAATATTTTTGGGTGTTTTCTATATTTTGAAATATACTGATTTAAATTACAACACAGAATAAAAAGTGTACAATGCTCACTTAATATTTTTATTTTAAATATTTGCACCGTAAAAAAATAAAATAGTATTTTTCAATTCACCAATACAAGTACTGTAGTGCAATGTCTTTATCATGAAAGTTAAATTTACAAATGTAGAATTATGTACCAAAAATAACTGCATTCAAAAATAAAACAATGTAAAATTTTAGAACTTACAAGTCCACTCAGTCCTACTTCAGCCAATCGCTCAGACAAAACAAGTTTGGTTACAATTTGCAGGAGATAATGCTGCCTGCTTCTTGTTTACAATGTCACCTGAAAGGGAGAACAGGCGTTTGCATGGCATTGTTGTAGCCGGCGTCGCAAGATATTTGTGTGCCAGATGTGCTCGTATGTCCCTTCAGGCTTCAATGACCATTCCAGAGGACATACGTGCATGCTCATGATGGGTTCTGCTCAATAATGATCCAAAGCAGAGCGGACTGACATATGTTCATTTTCATCATCTGAGTCAGATGCCACCAGCAGAAGGTTGATTCCCTTTTTTGGTGGTTCGGGTTCTGTAGTTTCCGCATTGGAATGTTGATCTTTTAAGACTTCTGAAAGCATGCTCCACACCTGGTCCCTCTCAGATTTTGGAAGGCACTTCAGATTCTTAAACCTTGGGTTGAGTGATGTAGCTATTTTTAGAAATCTCACATTGGTACCTTCTTTGCGTTTTGTCAAATCTGCAGTGAAAGTGTTCTTAAAACAAACATGTGCTGGGTCATCATTCGAGACTGCTATAACATGAAATACCCGCATTCTGCCATATAAAACAGAGCAGGGGACATACAATTCTCCCCCAAGGAGTTCAGTCACAAATTTAATTATTTTTTTTAACAAGCATTATCTGCACGTCCTCTGGAATGGTGGCCGAAGGATGAAGGGGCATACGAATGTTTCACATATCTGGCATGTAAATACCTTGCAAAGCTGTCTACAAAAGTGCCATGTGAACACCTGTTCTCACATTATAAATAAGCAGCAGGCAGCATTATCTCCCGTAAATGTAAACAAACTTGTTTGTCTTAGCAATTGGCTGAACAAGTAGGATCAAGTGGACTTGTAATCTCTAAAGTTTTCCATTGTTTTGTTTTTGAGTGCAGTTACGTAAAAAAACAAAAATCTACATTTGTAAGTTACACTTTCACAATAAAGAGATTGTACTACAGTACTTGTATGAGGCGAATTGAAAAATACTATTTCTTTTATCATTTTTTAGAGTGCAAATATTTGTAATAAAAATATAAAGTGAGCACTGTACACTTTGTATTCTGTGTTGTAATAGAAATCAATGTATTTGAAAATGTAGAAAAAAATCCAAATATTTAATAAATTTCAATGAGTTTTCTATCGTTTAAAAGTGCAATTAATCGTGATTAATTTTTTTAATCCCAGCAATTAATTTTTTTGAGTTAATCGCGCGAGTTAACTGCGATCAATCAACAGCCCTATTAACTATACATTATAAATGCATAATAAATATACATTATCAAATTATATATGATATAGATGTATACACACACACACACACACACACACACACGTATATAATCATTACTGTGGCTCTTTGGCAATGTACATTGGTAACTTCTGGCTCCTTCTCAGGCTCAGGTTGTCCACCCCTGCCTTAGAGGCTAGAGGTTCCTCCCTTTGGGTTGGGTCAGTCACAGGAGCTTGCTCCAGTCCTGTGTCTTCCAGATATCTCCACATTCTAGTGCCCAGTCAGTGACTGCAGACTCTCTCCCTGCAACCCCCTTTGTCTTTGTCTCTCTTTGTTGATTGGTGCAGCAGCCTCAACATACAAAGCTGTGACCATCACTTTCTTCATTCATTTTTAGCCACTTTATATCTCCTTTCACTCAGGCTAGTATCCTTAAGAAATACAGCAAGGCTTCTTTTGCGCTGTTGCATTTCTATGACATTTTCACGAGTCCCTTTAGGGAGAAATCCTTTCTTATAAAGTAACTTTCTTTCCATAGAATTTTGCCCACAATGCCACAGTATGTGATCAACAGTTTCTTTGGTTTTGCACACATTACACAGTCCATCTTTATTTCTTTTTAATAAGTTTAACCTATTTATAGCATGACTACCACCCTTTTTCTATCATAACCGTAGAGTGTAGTATTATCTTTGATTTTTGAGCATACATCTTTTGTTTCATTAGTCCATAGTTCTTCCTTCACTAGCTCCTTCTTTATCATAATTTTAAATTCTTGTCTGTTTAAGGGTATCTTAATAACTGCCTCCTCATTTTATAGAGCTTGTTTTACTGCTTTGTCAACCATCTCATTTCCAGGTATTCCGATATGTGCCAGAATCCATGCTATTGTTACACAGGCACCAGCTTGCATTATTTCCATAGTTAGGAATATTATTTCACTTATTATGTCATGTCTGCATTCTGTAGTCCCGTTCTGATTGTCATAATGCCTGAAAAGGAGTAAGATAAAATTACAGGTGCAGCTGGTTGCCCATCTTTTACTTGGCTAGTGCCAACATTATCCCTATTAGTTCATCTATCAGAATGGTTACATAATTCTATAGCCTTTTAGATTTCTGGATTCCATGACTAGGAACACAGAAGGCTGTTCCCACTCAATCCATGCTGTCATCTCTTGATCCGTCTGTATAGACTTGGCAAAACTGGCCCCATTTTTCATAAGTAAATTCAGAAATTTTATTGGTCATAATGTCTGTTTTTCCCCCCCTTTCTCTCATTTTTTCATACAATTCCAAATCCTCAAATGGGGGAACAACTGTCCAGCTGTAATTTGATTATCCATGACTAAACATTTTTCTTTTTCTTTTTTACATATCCCTTTTACCTATTTTGACCCAATAGCATGAGGAAGTCTGTGGCAATCCATATCATTTTGTCTACTAAGATCCCTCTGTGTCCTCATAAATCTGTTGTGCACTTCTATTTTCCATTATTCCCTTTTACCTTTGGCCGAAAGGTTAGCTCCAATAGTTTCTTCCTCAGATGTATCAGTGCTTCTGCAGCAGCTATTTGCAGCATACATTCTGGTGTTATCATTGCACCACATGCCAGTAGCAGAGCTTGCAGCCCCCCTCTGCTACAAACATCCTCAGTGTATACTAAGCAGCCTGTTCCTGCCCAGCTGGGTTTCATGAACAGTTAAGCCTGGCTCTCCCTCGGGTGCAGCCAGATAACATAACTGGCTTCTCAGGCTCACATTAGCCCTTTCAGGGCCTGTATGGGGGTACACACATCTTACACCTACTGTCTAGAACATTAGGTCTCATGCAATCTCCTCCTAGGCCTAGCCACATGAGCTGGGAGTGAAACTCCAAATCAATTCAGCCCTTGGGAAGAATGAGATTCCCCTCCTCCAGGAGCCAAGGGACATGTTGCCACTTCTGGGGAGCCACCTGAGGTAAGCACCGCCTGGAGCTCACATCCCCCTGCCTCAGCCCTGAACTCCCTCCCGGAGCCCAGAGCCCGCACCCCAACCCCTTGCCCCAGCCCTGAGCCCCGCTCCTGCACCCAAACTCTCTCCTGGAGCCAAACCACCTCCCACACCCCAACCCCCTGCCCCAGCTCAGACCTCCCTTCCACACTCTGAACTCCTTGGCCCCAGGCCAGAGCCCCCCCCATACCCCGAGCCCCTCATCACCAACCCCAGTCCAGAACCTGCATCCCCAGCTGGAGCCTTCACTCCCGCCCCGGTACCGCAACCCTCTCCTGCACCCCAAACACCTCATCCCCGGACCCACCCCTTAGCCCACAACTCCAGCCACAGCCCTTACCCCCTCCCGCATCCCAACCCCCTGCCCCAGCTTGGAGCCCCCTTCTGCACTCTGAAACCCTCATTTCTGGGCCCACCCTGGAGCTCACACCCCCAGTCGGAGCTCTCACCCCATCCCGCACCCCAACCCCCTGCCCCAGCCCAGTGAAAATGAGCAAGTGAGTGAGGGTGGGGGATAGCGAGCGACCGAGGGAAGGGTGATGCACTGAGCAAGGCCTCAGAGAAGGGGTGGGGCAGGGGCCTTTGGGTGCTATTGGAATACAAATAATAACAGAACAGTATTAACCCAGTATGAGATCAGAAGCCACCCCACGGTGTGTCAGTGAGGGAATGAAGAAGGAACCAAACTCCCACAAAACTTCATGAGAAATTATGTCCCTGGGAAATTTAAAAATGAACAAAAATATAGTGTATGTGACCCCAAACATGGCCTGCGCTATCTACATCCATACATGTCAGACAATATTGATGTGCAGCATTTGTGTTACATATTCTCTTTGAATACAACTTGGTTAATCAAGCTGATTCATTGCTCATGTAAACCTATTATATTTAAGTCTCTATGCCAAGTGTAACATCTCTCTTCTTCTCACAAATCTATGGAGAAATTTGATCCTTATAGTATCTATAAAATTTAAGAAAGTAGTGAAACACCTGCTTCCCTAACATAGGATCCCAATCAAGCTAGATCAGATTCTCCTCTTATTTACATTGGTGTAAATCCCTTACTGTCAGTAGAGTTACAGAATCAAGCCCAATACAGTGACAATTCTCTAGTAGCAAGCACACTTTTCCATGTGTCTTTTTACTACATTGCCCCTTAACTCCTGCCTTCAGGTAGATGTTCAGTTGTTTCAATGGACCTGATTCTGATCTCACACCAGTGGGATTCAGGAGTAACTACACTGAATTCAGTGGAGTTACACAGATATAAAATCTGTGTGAGATCAGAATCAGGAGTTCAACCAATGTCAAGCCAGTATACGTAAGAGGATAATCATGCCCAATATATTTTATACCTAAAGCTACTAAAATGGCTAACGCTAAAAAGAGGATCATTTTGGGCAACCACTATGGACCATATCCAGAGAACCCTATTCTGTTTTTACTCAGTTTTCCACAGGCAAAATTCCCATAAAGATTTCAGGATTAGGCCCTATGATTCCATGGACTTTCCAACTCAGACACATGTATGAAAATAAAGCAAGTTCAGGACAGGTTATACTTGGCTCTAATTAATACTCCTACAAGTTTCAGCACTATTTATCTGCATGCAAGTGTCACTCAAAATGATGAGTCATTCTTTCCTGCCTCTGAAAAGGTCTAAGAAAATCAGTGAAATATTTCTAATCTGATCTTTCTAAGTCAAAGTCCACCTCACTGATCAATAAGAGTAAGGACTGAATATCCCAACTCTGATCAGAGCCAAGTATGGAAAGAAAGATTTGATCCATCTGTTGTACTCAATGATCAAAAAAACAAAGATCAATAAAAACTGAATTCCACTAACTAATGGTTTGTGGGCCTTACACTGACTTCAATATGTTTGTACTGACTGGACCCTGGATATCCTCCTTTTTTGGATCACTGGTAGTGCTGTTGCTTAAGGACTGCAGAGGCCTAGAACTAGCATTCAGCAGGTCTGATTGCAGATGGGAGGTTCCATTAACAGATTAAGTCTTTCCTTTGTGCTGACAGACAGAGCTATATCCATCTATGGAATGTGGGGATAGTGCCTGGTTGTAGGTTTAGAGATAAGTTATTTCAAAACTAGGGCAAGAGAGCAGTTCTGGTGGCAATCAGGACTCACCTGAATGTATTGCATTCATGGCGACTGTACCCCATGAATTCAGATTCAGTAGTCAGAGGGTGATTGGCACCTTACAAAGAATGTCATGATGGGTGTATTTCATTTCTAATATTTGTCTGGATTTTAATGATTCACAGTGCTTTCCTATTTTTCAGACACTTGTGTTTTTAGAACAGGGATTTTTCATCTGACAATGTTGATATAGGGCCTGATCCTCCACTCCATTACAGCAGATTTATGCCACTGTGACACTACTGTAGTCAAGCAGTACCAAATTGCCTAGCATGTATGTGTACCATTACCCCTTGCAAAATGGAATCAGAACTGTTCAACTGTGTCATAGGCCCCATACTTCTAACAGCTAATGGAGATTCTCTTAGCTCAAGTGACAGGGGCCTGTGCTTTTAAAAAAGATTTGAGTTTATTCCAGATATTACTGAAAAGTTTTGAGTGGCTATGGTCAGCATAGCAACAACCATGATATGCCAGGTGACAGACTTGTTGCAATACATATTTATAATCTTAGGTTCCCAATCCTGCATTTAGTCAATGGTATTATTTTTCAGGAGCAAAATTATACATGTGCTTAAGTATTTGTAAGATCAAGGCCTTAATTCCAATTTAACAAAGCTGGTATTTTTCCTTGGAATATTTCCTACTCATGAGGATCTGCCTCCAATTCCATGCCCTAACCACTAACCCAAACTTTTTTCATGGAAACAGCATTTCTATTTGTTAAAACTCTAAGGTAAACTGTTAATATTTAAAGAAAACTATAGCCAAATTTAGGTATTTCTAGAGAAACAATACTTGGAGCATAGTGATTTCTATTGTCACCTGCACATATATTGTGCTAACATATATTGATAGGTAACAAGAGGACTGGCAATATATTGTGTGTGTATCTCTCTATCTGTCTGTCTGATTACTCACATTATACATGAGTAATATAGCCATCCCAAATTCACGTCAATAAAGCCTTCATACCATACCATGGTGTCACCTATCCTCCCTGTGTTCTTTTTTCAGAGACAATAGTATAAAGGTTTCATTAGCCTATATTTGAGATGACTACATTACTTATGCGAGGCAAAGACTCAAATGAGTTATGCAACTCATCCCAAACAAGTGCTAATAACACCTCCATGTCATACCACTCCTTGTGTGTATGCCACAGGCTTTACAGAACTTTTAAAAACACATTTAAAAATTCTAATATTTCTAAGTCTTCTCTTGGTAAAAATCAGTGTCTTAGTACCAAGAGTCCAACTGTATAGGTGGAAGAAGAAGAAAGAGTTATTTAAGAGTAGGAACATTTGGAAAGGCTCTAAATTAGCTTTTCTGTAAGTCAGAATGTTATGATTATAAGGTCCAATTTCTCAGGGCCTCCCAGGCTACAGAGGGAACTGTATTCTACTGGATTCCCAGATTCCCAGCAGCATAAGTGCCATTTTCCTGACAGCTTGAGTGATCAGACCTTAAAATTATTGCACCATGACTCCATATGTCCCATCCTGTGCCTTGGGCCAGAGTAAATTTGGAGAGGGCTTCAACTTGGGGATGGGGGAAGAAATATTTGTATGCCAGGTAGTTTTAAATTTTTTTTAAAAAACAGCAATTCCAAAGCTGCTGAGAGGCAGAAGTAGTTCCAGGATTGATGGATAAGAGGGCGGACCGCGGATGAGATGGTCAAAGGGGCAAGGTATCACATAAGTGTCCCATATATATAGGACAAATTTCTTTCTAGTTTTCAATAATGTATATTACTTTGGTCATAAGCACTAGAACTCTTAGCTGTTTGTTTGCTTTCAAATGTTAACACACAGACGCTTCCTTTACCATCCTGATATTTCAAACAGAGAGAAGAGGCCAGGAAAGATGGGGGCGGGGGGATAAATATATCACAGGAAATGGAGCAGGGACTAAGTGGAAGGAGAGAGGATGAAGGTAGCAAAAGCCAAAGTATAGACAGACAAAGTGAGAGTCAGAGAAATGGTGAGTGTCAGGTCTATGGGAACAGAAAGAGGGACCATGGGTGAGACAGAAGAGAGGAGAAAGGGAGAATTACAAAAAGATGCTGTTAAAGGGGATAAAGAGGGTGGGCAGAAAAATATGCGAGACAGAAGCATCTCTCTCAATCTGCCAAGGCCTCAGTGTGGGGCACAAGGGGAGAGACTAAGGAAGCACACAAAAATTACACATGTAAAAAACTTAAAACGCTGTGGGATTCCTTTCTTTAGTATAGCTAGCTCTTGTTATGACCTCATGATTTTTTATTTCTGATGTAAATAATTTTCAGCAATGAAAGCTGGAGAGACATCAAGTTTGTGTGGAATGTAGGTAAATTTTCAACTCAAAATGAAGGACCTTTAGGTTCTATGCATTGAGGTACTGTTAAGAGACTTCTGGTCCCAGAAAAGAAGGATGATCTTGTGGCTAATATACTGAATTGGCACACAAGAGATCAGAGTGAAATTCAGAGTTCTGCCACAGCCTTCCTGGGTGACCTTGGGCAGATCACCCAAGACTTAACTCAGGAAAGCACTTTAGCATTTGAGTAATCGCTGAATTCAAATGGGACTACTCATGTACTTTAAGAAATAATCCCCACATCATCAAATAACTAATCTCAGTGTCTCAATTCCCCAAAATGGGGATAATAGCTTCCTTTCTGTGCAGTTCTGTTTAAATTGTAAAATGTTTGTCTCTTACTATGTGTCTGAACAGGGCCTAATACAATAGGATCTGGATCTTAATTGGAGCCTCCAAGTGCTGCTGTAATATAAATTGTGGTCAGGGTTATAAACGGTTATACCCCTGTTACAGGGCAGGGATCAGTATCTATACTGGCATGATATAGGCCCATAACACAGCCTTGTTGTGTTGTTGATAATTCTTCACCCTGCACTAGCAGATCAACAATTATGTCCACACCATCCATCCCCTTATAGTTCTGGGACATGATGCTTTGGTACACCTCAGGCCCTTAAGACATTCTGAAAGGAAAGTCAGTTAGATATGTTTACTAAAAGAGAAGACCAATATGCCGAGTTTTGCACTTTCGCTATCAGCTTGGATCTGTCAGAAACCTTGACTTACATCCAAAACTAAAAGTAATCTTGCCTATTGAAATCCAGACAGCACTACTTCAACTGATCTCATGAGACACTCTTTTGTTTGATGGCCTTAACCAAATTTTTTGGACCTATACAAGTTCTTAATTAGTTTGGGGTTTACTGTGACTATACTGTTAACCCAGTACATTGATGACTGAATTCATACAACATCTAATTTTACCATCCTGTCTAAGTCATCTTCTAATGTATTACTCAATGCTAATGAGACTATGTGGTGCATGTAGTTTGCTGACACAGTAGATCTATATTAATGTGGTGTATTATATTCTTAATGCAGTCCATTGTGTTAAACAGTTTAGATTATTTAAGAATATATTTTGTTCAGTGTACCAGGTATATACCCATTTGATTATCTGCCTTTGAGGACTACTTAATTTTAGCATGAATAGGATTTCTTGTTCTACTATTTGAGACTCGCCTGCCCTTATTCCAACATGCCAGTATGTGATTATAGGTCCATATTGTGTATGCCAATTAAAAATAGTTGTTACATTTTTAAAATTGGGCAATCACTAATCTTTTTGAATACTGTTGGTGTGATTGTGTTGCAATCATCATCATCAGTATCAATTTTGAAATTTACATTCTGTTCATTTATCCCCACTACCAACCAAATCTGTTGTAAACCCTTGCTCTTTAACCTTTCTAATGTATAGGTCTACACACAGTTTTTGTATGGCTATAGTTAAAGCAGTAAAACACCCTCATGTGGGTGCAGTTGTACTGGCAGAATTTATCCCCATATATGTATGGGAATAAGGTAAATTGATATAAGCACCTTCACATGACCACACCAGTACCAATTTATCTATTTTGTTATCAAATCACCTGCTAACTGAAATTTAAAATTTGTACAAAAACTATTTAGACCAGGTCCAAGAGACCCACTGAAAAACTCTGTTTCTGTAGCAGAGCTTCGTCCTTTACCTATGTATTACTGAATGAAGTTTGCTTTTGTATACTTTTTCAATTTCTTATAAGGATGCACAATGGTTGCATGAATGACATTGCATCCTTGTGCTGGACACCTTTGCAGCATGCTCCGATTGCCTCCACCTTGACTACAAATAAATCCATTCTTTGCCATTTGTTTGCCACTGTAGTTTGTTTTAATGCTGTCTTAAGCGTTTTTAAATTATATGTACCTGATTGCTTTCATTTCTTGCTAAACACTTTAGTTAGGAATTGCAGTTTTCACTAGCTCTGCAAATACCCATTGTTTGCAAAGTCTAGTGCATTTTTCACAATAATGTTACTCTGAGTCTTAGTTATCTCAGATAATTTGGTATCTACTTAGTCCAGCTGCTAGCTGTTCACATTCAGCTTTATTATGTAGATCTATAAAATAATGGTCAATGGTTTCTCACGGCAGCTGGCTTCTTGTAGGTAATTGGGCCTTTTACAAGTGACATTCTTGAGCGATTTAAAACTATTCTTGAATGACTTTATTTAATACTTTATAGTCCTTCATGTTCCTGCTGAACTGCACAGTAGTACTCTGATCGCTCACATGCGTCCACATGTAGCAGTGTGGAGGAAAACTTTTCCAATATCGCTTGCTTCCAGGAAAGTTTGAAAGCACTGCAGCCACCTTCAATAGTTGTCTGCTGGGTTCCTTTCCAGATTAAGGCAGCTTCATTTGTTCCATTTTTGCAGAGATTTTAATTAACTTCTGACACTATGTAATAAGGTGACACACAAGCACCTGACCTTTTCTCCCCCCCATGAATAGTGTTTGCAGGACCAGACCCTAAAAAATTAATTACAATATACAGATCTAGGTTTTCATAAGGTCACTTCTCTCCAGTCCCTACCCTGCCAGTTTATAGCTGGATAACCTTTAAGGCCCTCCAGTTCCGGTTTTTATTTTGTTTAAAATTTCAGTGTTTAGTACAAAATTTAAAAATGGGTGAAAAAAATCAGTGTACAAAATTACACTTCAGTTTTCCAAGTAACTATTGGGGTGCAGGAATATGGGGGGTGGGGGGCGGAGGGAAATGGAGAAAAGTAAAAGTAGTGAAAATAAAAGCAGTTTAATGCTGTGGGGTGGGTGTGGGTGTATGTGTGTGTGTGTTAACACACACACACACACACACACACACACACACACTTCATGGTTGTGATGCTTTGATATAAGGGGCTTCAGTCTAAATTTCTAAGTCCTGGGTAGTGTAGGCTCACAGCAGTTGTTTTGCCAGTGTCTTTTCCTAGGCTTGTTCTCCTGCAATCTTGGATGTAGCTGAATTTAGAAAATATTCCTTCCAAAGCAGCTCAGCCAAGAGGGATATTGAGGATGTGGGAAGCAGTGTGGCTCAAAACACATCTACCTACAGTGAATGTGTTTAGGGTAGCCACTCATGAATCCCTGAAATACCAGACATTCTGGTACTTCCAAGAACAGTGTGGGTCCGCCCCTGCCTGCATGAGCTGCAGGTGCAGAGAGTGGTGTGCTCTTCAAAATGTCATCCCCCATGCAATATTGGACAAATACATGTCCAGTTTTGTCTCAGGACTAGAGGAGACAAACCATAGAAAAGCAGGACTGTCCATTTTAAAACCAGATGAATGGCCTAATTGTATTAGATTTTCTTAACATAATCAGTATTTTCATCTACTTGTGTGGTCCAAAATTTGGGTGAAAGTTGGTAAAACAGCTTTTTACAAAACCATTCCTTGGTTTTACAAAGTCACTGAAACAAAAGGTCTTGGTAATCCTAGATCAGGGGTAAACAACCTATAGCATATGTGCCAAAGGCAGCACACGAGCGGATTTTCAGTGGCATTCACACTGCTCTGGTCCTGGCCACCAGTCCCCGGGGTTCCAGCTGCTGCTGGCCCCCCTGCCAGCCTGGGGGGGCTCTGCTGCTGTCCTGGGGCTCTGCAGCTGCCCCTAGCTGTGGCTTACTGGCCCCAGCCTGGGGCAGTGAGGGGTGCAGATGGGGCAGTGAGGGAGTGCAGCTCAGCACTCCCACCTTAAAAATTATTCCAGCGCCACTGTACTGGTTCTGATTTGCTGATTACATCACTATCACACCACGTTGAACAGTGCACTGCATTTGACGTTGAGATTAGAATGTCCATGCAAGAACTGGAATCAGAATTTTCTGACAGATTTCAAATGATTTGGCCCAATGCTTTCTTTTTCTAATTAAACCTGAAAAGTTCCACAAAAGTGACTTGGATTTGTCTGTATTCCAGTGGATGGGTGTTGAAGATTTCGAAATGCAGCTCATTTCAGTTAAAAAGCTCAGAATTGTGGGCATCAAAGTTTGGAGATCTGTGGAGTGCAACCGAGAGAGATCATGGGGCCTCTATTCTGACCTGCTGCATGTCCCTGCCAGTGAAATTTAACTGTTTGAAGAAAATTGTGTTTGCAATGCTTTCAGCATTTGGAGCCACATACCTGTGTAAACAGGTATTTTCACACATGAAATCTGTCCTCTGTCCCTCTTGGAGCTAGATAACAACTGATCACTCAGAAGCCTGTGTGCAGCTTAAAGTATCCAAATACATGCCAGACATAGGAAAACTCAGCAAGGAAAGGGCAAGGATCACACTAAACTGATAAGATCTGCATTTTAATTAAATTTTAAATGAAGCTTCTTAAACATTTTAAAAACCTTATTTACATACAACAATAGTTTAGTTATATATTATAGACTTCTAGAAAGAGCCCTTTTAAAAAACATTAAAATGTATTACTGGCACGCGAAACCTTAAATTAGAGTGAATAAATGAAGACTTGGCACACCAGTTCTGAAAGGTTGCCGACCCCTGGTCTAGAATAATTGGAGGTAAAGAAGTTCACGTCATTGTTGGAGCGGCAGGGAGTCAATTCAACATCTGGGCAACAGAGGGCCCAGAGTCACCCATAGTGACCAGGAAAAAAAAAAAAAGTGGTGATCAAGCTCAAGGAGAGACATAAGAGGCTGGTAGCTGTGAGCAGAAGCTTGGGAGATGGCTGCTAAGGAAAGGCCAGGTTTACTGCCTACAAGTAGTAAATGTGAGGCATGTGCTGCAGTCGGATAATAAGAGGACAAAGCTAACCATTCCCCCGCCCCCAACTAGGAATGAACAACTGTTCATTCCTAGTTGGGGGTGGGGGAATGATTAGCTTTGTACCCCTCTATTGGACTCTCCCCCCTTCCCCCCCCCAGCTAGGAAGAACTGTGTTTGTCTTTAACCACCCAATCCTTTGTACTGAGGATATTTGCATCTTCTCCTTTCTGACAGCATTTTACTTAGTGTGTGAGTGCTGGAAACCCACCGGGGCTCAAGAGTATGCTGTTCTACCATTTGGAACACCTACCTTGCTTGCCTCTACACTTGTAATACACATAGCATCCTAATATATCTTAAATAGGAGCAGTATACCACAGCGCTCAATGACATCCTACATTCTCAAGTGCCATCATCTGCAGGATGAAATCCGATGGCTGTTTATCACCACAGGGCAGCATTACACAAGGTTAATGGCAGGAAGTGGAGGAGAATACTGTATCCCATTGAAATTACAGAGGTTATTTAGATAGGGTGTAGATTGAATGTAATTACCCAAAATTAATTGTCCTGGCCAAGTTCAAACACCCCTGTTTTTGTAAGAAGCATCACAGGATCTTTACTGAAAAGTGGTCAAGACCACAATTTGATGTCTCATCCAAAAGGTGAGATGCCCCTTTTGACTTCCCTGAAGCATTGCATCAATGACAGATGCAGCCATGGCATGTATTGAGAGTCTAAAGTACAGTTTGTGTGATTCCTAGCCCTTGTCACAAGCTAACACAGTAGTCTGCTTGAAAACTGCTTTTTGGAAAAGGACAAGCCTCTTAAAAGTGGTGTTTGTTCTCAGTCCATGTTTCATCTTTTGGAGACTACAAATGTATCTCTGGCAAGTAAATGAATGTTTAGAATCTGGATAGTGCCATCATTCTGATACTCATTTCTTTTCAATCATCTTGGTTTTTGTTTGTTTCCTATGAGCTATGGGTGGCGAAGAAAAGCAAGCATGCACACACACAAACTTAATTTATCATGCATGTTTGACTGACAAGCTGCTCAGGGGTTTGGAATGTTAGAAGTCCTAGTGAGATGGATTAGTGAGCAGAGTGCAAGTGAAGTGGTCAGTCACCATTTACAAAAAACAAAACAAAACGCCTCAAATGTAGAATCCCACAACAAAAAACAAACATGCAAAAGAATTTACAGGCCCAGACAGGCAATATTCAGCCCTGCACAGGTGACAAGAAGGATGGATATTTTTTGGCCTTGCAGGTCTACAAGTGAGAGCTGTATGCTTTCGAGGGGGGAAAAAAGGGGGGGGGGAGGGGATTCAGTTTTCCAGCTGGACAAGGGACATTACAGGGCGAGCTGCAAATGCTCAAGATAGCGCTTTTAAACATAAAAATGTCAGAACTCCAAAGTATTCTATTTTAGGTGTTTTTTTACTGGTGTCTTAGGTGTATTGTTTTAATTTTCCTCTCCTCAGTCTGAAAAGCCTTAATGCTCTTCACTTACCATTAACAGTGGAGGAGCATAGAAATTAGTTTCAATCCTGCATTTCTAAAATATTGTTTATGAACTATGTGACTATATAGAATAGTTGACCAGTTGCTAATAAAAATATTTATTCCACACCATCATGTATTCTGTTTGTACATCTATCATAGCTAGAGCTGTTGCGACAGCTGTTAATGTTGCCCAGCACTTTTCCTTCAAACTCCATTTTCAGCTGTTTATAACTTTGTCAATTATCTTTTGGATTAAATCTGGTGCATTTGTTCTTCAAAATATTACTTCTGGTTTGAGAAGCCTGAGTGTATGCAGAGCACCAGCTCCACTATAGTTAAGGTTGAGCAGTGCTTTCTGTTTAAAGGTCTACTCTCCTAAGTGCTCAAAACCTACGTACTCACTGGGATTGTCTTGAAATTTGCTATGTCTCTTTGTGGGTGCAGGATAATGTTAGTTGTCCAAATTTGGGATCAATTGACCAAGCCCCCTGAAACAAAAACAACCCCCTCCCCCTGCCTCACACACACCTGGTTCTTATCATCCCAGTTATTGAGAAAACTGCACTTTTGAGTCCTCCCCTTGATGGCACCACACAATGCTTAGGGATCTGGCCATCACCTTTCTTTGGGTGGAAACCTGTGTTACACTCTCTCCCCACAGACTGGGGATTTAGGCTGTGATTCCTCCTGCAATTCACTGTGATCACCTTAACAAGTCTAAGTTGCTTAAGCAGTTGTACATAGGACGTCCTGCAGTTTGATTACTGAGCCAGCCAACCTGTGCTTTCCACACTGCCACTAGGTGGGCCACACCATCCCTGCTTAGGCACACCTCCTGAGGCATGCCCTGGCCACATTCACTGGATTCCCCTCCACCCTGGCCCACTCCCCACAACTGTACCCAGCCCACCCACCCCCCACTGCAAGCATTTCCCTGAAGTCTTCACTCCCTGCTATACAAACATTTCTATTGCTGATACTTCCCCACCCACTCCCTATTCCTATAACCCAACTCACATGCAGTCCCTGGAGCAAAGGCCTCCTAGGAGTATGTCTACTGTGCAGTGTAAAACCCAGGCGCAGACTCAGGTTTGAGCCCAAATCCCCACATCTTCCACACACATCTTTCTGATTTGTCAGCTAACCCTTGAGGCCCACCTGGGGGAGTGGGCCTGAGCCCAAGACATTCAGGGACTCAGGTCCAAGCCCTGTCATTTTGCAGTGTGGACACAGCTCAAGCTTGGAGTCCTAGACTTGTCAGGGGATTCCACCAGTGCTACTCCTACAATCCTGTTTCTCATCCCTTCTAACCTAAAACTTAATTCACAGGAACTGGAAGCAACCCCCACCGGCTTCTAGTATAGTTGCTCTTCCTCTCAATGCTGAGCACTCATCTGGAAACTCATTTAACAGTCTCCTTTATTAGCTATGGCCACTGATGGGAAGAAGCCCCACAACAAGTACACTGCTTGCTGGCCAGAGGAACAGAGTCAAATTCTGGTAAGTCTCTGGTGTAAAGCAACCAAGAGCTTCAACTTCAGTAGAAGTGCAAGAGATCATGTGTAGAAAGGAATCTTGAAGTCTGTAGCACTAGGGATTCACCAGACTGCAATCAGTGAAGAGCGAGTAAAGTGGCTTAAAAGTGACTAGTGCAATGTGAGGAACAGTAACTGCCTGTCTGGAAATGCATCTTCCGCCTCCCTTGTGTACAAGCAGTTTGACCGGATTCAGGAGGATTCAGCAGCCACATTGCAAATACTATACAATATGACAGTCTGCTATGCAGGAATGGCACCCTAATAACACCAAGTTACTGGAGCTACCAGAGAGCCAGTAGCCATCAGATGAAACCTGGGAGGTGAGCCTAGTTTCCATGCCAGTAACTGAGGAGGCTAATGCCACCAGAGTAGCCAGCACATCCTGGGACCATACCCGGAGGAGCTGTTTGGGTTGCCTCCCCAAGAGCAACCAGCGGCAGAAGCATGGGAGGCAAAAGCAGCATCAAAGGCAGGTATGTTTTGCCTCCATATTGGCTATTAATATACCAATGGGAGGAATTTCTGGTTTATGACCCAATGAAATTATTATTATAACCCAGGGATTGTAGCACATTTCTGTTACTGGTGAAACTCATGCCCTTATGTCTCCAACCTAAAGCAGCAGTTTGTTCATTGGCCCATGGATTATAACCCACTCTTGGCTGGTTAGGGTTGTGTACTTCTCCCAGGACAGGGCATACTTATTAGGACCACCTATGTAGCTCACAAGCCCTCTCCATTCAGAAGCATGCTGGTCATTCACCAAATGCCTAGAAAGCTCTTTAGCATAGATGAATGGCCAGCCTCTGCTAATGGGGAGCAGAAGGTCATGCTACCAGTCAAGAATCTCCATGGCTCTAATGTTCTCCAGTTGTTGCCCTGGCTAAGGACAGTAAAACCACAAGTAGTAAAGCATAGTGAACCTCATACCCTTATGCCCCATGCAACTCCAGGATAAAATGGTGATTTATAAACAATTTAAATTCAATTTGTAAAGTACATCTTCCAATGATGTCTGGAGTCTTGCTGCTGATTGAAGCTCACAGGACTGTCTGAGCAAAGAAAAATTTTTTGTTGGGTTCTGTGCTTGTTCTACACAAAAGTAGCACCTTTTGCCCATGAGTTGCTGTAGCCCCTCCCTGTGCAGCAGATGCTATGTAATACTGTGTTTGCACTTGCCTTGGCTGGCTCTTCAACTTCTGTATGACGCATATAGGCACCAAGGAGCCTTTGGATGCCAGCTTTGGTGCAGTGGGGCATGGAGGAAATGGGTCCAAAATGAAGTAACAGCTAAGACCCTGTGGAAGGCCAACCCTCAGCTGGAATTCCAGAGAAAGAGAAAGAAAGGAGTTTGGCAGCACAGGTTTTGGAGCAAGAATGCAGGCTGAGGGAAGAAGATAGAATGCAGCAGAAAAAAAAGTTTGAAAGAATGCCTTTGCTCATGGCAGCAAGATTGCAGCCGCCAACTGCAACTCATGCTCCAGCACCATGCCCTGAAATCCCTCAATGCTAGCATGTCTTATAGCTCATGCACACTTGTGACACAGACCACCCAGCCCCAATATTGTCCAAAGTAGTTGGACTCACCAAATGTACCTCCTGCAGTGGCCCACATTCCAACACACACACTAGAATGGCCAAAGAACAGAGAGATAGCGGACTCACAGATATAATTATAGTTATTGAGTGGCCCTGAATAGAGCATGAGTGTTTTGCACTGTTGTGCATTGCATTTCCTCACAACTAATGTTCACTGGGTTTTGCACTTTTTGTTTTATTATTAGTTTTGCTGGCAGCTGGTCTGCCCCCATCAGGTTTTTAACTTTGAGAGTTTCTATTACATGACTGTTTACAAATAAAGTGTTCCATAGGGAAAGTGTCATTATCATGGGGTATTACATGTACTTCAGAGGAAATTCCTCACAGTAATCTATAAACTGGGCTTTCACGTTTATGTTTAAACATGCATAAACCACCCCTTTAATTTCAAAGCATCACACCATTAAGATGTGTGTCTAAAGAATGTGGCCAGTTTTTATGACGTGGATAACATTTTTCATACATACCCTCATAGTAAATCAAACTGTGTGATGAGAAACATGATGGGATTATACATAATGCATCATGTAAATTCATAAAACCCTCCTCTGGATCTGGCCTACACCTACAGGCTGACTGTGGCACGTATTACAAATACTATTTAATTTCCTATTACATCACTCCCCTCACCCATTGGAGGAGCAAGCCCATTAAGTAGGTGCACAAAGCATCCCCGATTTTTGTTGCACATGTGGATCCTGTCCCTGTATTGACCAGTACACACAGCCAGAAAGTGCACCTGTCTAGAAGTCTAGCAATGCATTGAGCCCATTTCTGGGGGAAGAGCTCACTCATGCTCTACAAAACATCTGTGAGGACAAAGCAGGCAACAATAATGCAGACTGTCATTGCTTACAGAATTGTTTGAATGCCAATGTCATCATTGACACCAGGACTTCAATCTGCCAAATGCACATTCAACCATCACCCTACAGGTACTGTGTGTGTGTGTATTTGAATCTTCTTTTGCCATGTTCTGTAAGGAACTCATGCAGTCCGTCTACGTCTTGCAATAGTCTTAGTATAGCTTACCCCTCGTTAGTCGTTTCCCACTAGAGGCCACTCAGACCAACCATAAGAACTCAGGGAGTGCCAGTCCGTGTCTGCTCAATGCACTGGCTGCCTGGCTCTTCACCCACTAGGTGCTCTGCTGCTATTGCAGCTGAACCAGAATCTGTTTGAGTATTTTGTTCCATGACAGGTCCTCCGAGATCAGGAGAAGGTTTCATAAGCCATGGCAAGAGGGGGTAAGCAGGGTCCCCCAGAATAATATTTGGGCAGTGACTACATTTATAACCATGTCACTGGGTGAAAACACCACCCCAGCTTGTCCATGAGGGTAAAGTTTCAATCTCCAGAACACCCTGGCATCATGCACCTTGCCACTACATCTCACATTAGTGTCCATGAACCTACCTCTCATGGTTGATAGGCCTGCATAATGAGGGTCAACTAGGGCCTGCATAAATCAAAAAGGATACTACTCCTTATGTACTCACGTGCTCCTTGTGGTGGACAAATTGAGGGCACAGGAGTTCACCAATGGCCCCACCACAAAAATTGGAAAGCCTATTCTTGCAAAACCAGATGTTATTTCAGGACATTGTTTATGCTCACTGCCTTTGGTCACATCAGTCCTGATTGCCTCACAAACTTCCACCATCACGATCCCAACGGCGGATTGCCAACACCAAACTGCTTCTCTATGGACCTGTGACCGTCTGGCATAAGCCAGCTTCCAGATAGCTCTAGCAGCCTGCTTCTGTAGCAGCCTGGCCTCCCTCATGTGTATATCCTGATGCTAGAGGGTTGAGGCAAGCTGCTCACAAATCTCCAGGAACATCTGCTTCTTCTTGTGAAAATTCTGGAGCCACTGCTGCTCATCCCATGTCTGCATGATGACTTGATCCCACCAGTCTGTGCTTATGGCCCAGCACCAGGAATAAAGCCCAGATAATTTCTCCCCGAGTGAATCATCACAATGTCCAGTAGATCACAAACTCTTGAGTCACTCATTAGACATTGCAGAGTGGGCAAAACATGATGCCAAGGCAGGTCATCTCTCCACCCAAATGAACCTGTAATCAGCAATCCCCATGTCATGGTGTATTCCTTGCTCTCCTGCAAACTTCTATAACCTAGTGATCCAGCAATCTCCCAAAATCCACACACGTGCACTCCAGGGTTGCCAATGTCTTTTCCGTTAGTGGAAAGGGGTCCCTGTGCGGTCAGTTACAAGCCTCCACAATACAAGTCTTAGAAACCACCACATTAATCTGCCCAGAGATCAGGAAATAGCCACTTGCCACTTTCTGTTCCCCAGGGTCTAGCAAAATACACAGATTTCCCCCTCAAACAGCCAATCTAAGTCTTGCCTACCACCTACCCTTATTTCTTGCTCCCTCCACAGCCGCAACCCCTATCTGACCCTCTTACCTGTCCCCCTCCCTCCCACCCACCACACAAAGTCCTCTGGCTCCAACTCCTTCCCACCTAATAGAAAAAAATTTTTTGTTTAGACCAGCTGCTGACTGTTCTGTGTTCACAGTGAACCTCTGAATAAAAACAAAACACATTAACATAAGAGGCAACTTGTAATAAGCAACATGAGTTATTCAGTTTTTATTGAACAGGTGTACAGATGTTTGAACTAGTGGCAGGGTGTTCATCGGGGGCAATGGCATCAGCACATTCCCTCGAACTACCCCAGCATGCATAAAGTGGCTGCACAGGAACCCTTTCAGATTTATTCTTTATTGGCAATGTGCACTGTAATCCATCCAGACTGCACATCTATTCAAGTGAAGAAGTGAACATTTTCTTAATTACCCATTCACAATTTGGGTCCCCCAAGATTAAGAGAATGGCATGTACTATTTTGGTAAAAATTGACCGAGTCCATTTTCACCTGCATCACAGCAATACTTTGATCTCCAGCTCAGTTTAAAAAAAAAAAATCTCAAATGACTCAAAATTTGGGTCACTATCCCCAGCATGCACCCTCCTTTGAAATTTGATGCGCCTCAAGAATCTGACTAAGCGTGTCAATTTTAGAAGGCTTAGAAAAGTCAATCTTTAAATGAAGTTGTGATGCAACCATGTCATTATAATCCTGATTCTCTACTGTCTTGTGTGATTTTCACCTGTGTAATGTGGGTTTAAAATGCTGATTGGTGTAAGCGAATGGCTCAGAGAAGCCAACAATTAATATCCCTGGTAGGAAGTGGAAGCAGAGTGGAGCACAGACTGGCCCACCTGGATTCCTTGCCCTCTTCCAGTGGCAGCAAGTCCCACCACCTGGTGTCGGTGCGGAACACAAGAGTGAGGAAGTGTATAATATGAAGAGTGAGTGCATACAGATCTTTTCCAGGCATGGTTCAGAGGTGGATCAGTTGGAAGTTGTGCAGCCAACTCAGGTGGCATGTCAGGGACAGCAGGGAGGCTCACAAGGCAGGATGACAAGATCCAGAGGGCCAGCGTGAGGAATAGTCAGGGAGCACCCTCCTGCAGCACCTGCTCAAGGAAAGTGAGAGAAGCAGGAGGCAAGGCAGCTCCTGGAGCGCACAACAGGAGACATGAAGGATGGGCAGCCTCATGTGCTGATCAAGTGCCACAGGTCTACCCAGTCCCTTTTATCATAGTCCAGGAGATCTCTAAGTCTGCTGGTACCAGCCAGGACATCCTCTGCCACACCAAGGGGATTCCACCACCTGCACATGAAAATGTGCGTGTGATAGATATGGAGTGGATGAGACAGGTGATTGCAGAAAGGACCGTATTGTGGTTAAGGCAACTGAATGCACCCTGGAGAATTGGAGTCCATCCCGGCCTCTGCAATGAGTTCCTATGTGTTGCTAGACAAGTCACCTGAAACTAATTTTTTCAGATGTGGTCACTACTCTTAAACTCCTCATTTTCTGGGTGAGCTCAATTTGAGATCCTGAGACCAGATTTACAAAACTGATGAGCAATCACAGCTACAATTGAAGTTAATGGAACTGTACTTTGAACACATAAAGTGCTATGTAATGATATGTACTCTGCAAAATTATATCCTAGGTATGTGTTTGGCATCCAAACTTATTGGGAACTTTTTACTTTTATCTCTGTGTCTCGGGAGCCCATCTGTAAAATGGGGATAATAATATCCTCTCAGCTCACAGGGATGTTGTGAAAATAAATTCATAGAGGTTTGTGAACACTATGATAAAGCCCATGAAAAATTAATAATTCTGTATTGAGAGCAGGGTTTGACTAGTATGTTACTAAACAATGAGGAGAAAACAAAATATTGATTAGTTGCTCATTAAATGAGAACTGTCTATACTATGCACTGACTGCAGTAGGCTTCTGTGGAAAAAATACTATGGGATCATGTAATTAAAGATGATCTCCTAAGGCATAGGCACAATGGGGCCAAATTAGGGTTTCACTTTAACTCTGGCATTTAACTTTTGAGTGATCACTTAGCAACCTTAATAATGTTCTTGTAGCACATTTTATGTTGGGTGTATGTGTGTGGGTGATCTAATCTATCTATCTTTGTGTGTGTGTGTGTGTATATATCATCTATATATCTATCTATGTAAGTGTGTGTGTCTATATATATATATGTGTGTGTGTGTGTGTGTGTATTTACACACTCGCCTACAGATGTACCTATAGTCTGTCCATATGTATTACAGATCAGGACACATGTACACAGTGTGTATACAGAGACATGCTAGGTAGGCACACCGGGCTGGGTGGGAGGCAGCTAGACAGGTGTGTGGCAGAGCCCCCTCTGGGTCCGTGCCCTCCCCCCATCCCCTGGCGCTGCACAAGCAGGGTGAAACCCCGCTCTTCTCTGCCCCCTACCCCATAGGCTCCATACCGGCTCCGGGCGGCGGAAGTAGGTGTAGGGGGCAGTATAGGAATTTCCTGTGACGTCCCAGCCCGGACTCCATTAGGCTGCAGCTGGGCAGAGAAGTGACAAACCCAGCGGCGCGGAGCGGAGCGGAGCAGGCCGGGCGCCTGGGGCGGCCGGGCGGGGGCTCCGGGCAGCGGCAGCAATAACAAGAGGGAGCCCAGAGCGGGCGGCGGCGCTGCCTCCGGGACCCCGGGGGGGACAGGGCCCCGCTCCTCCTCCCCTCGCCCCCCTTCCTCGCCCCCCCCCGCCCCCCGGCTTCCCACCACGGCCGCTCTCGGCGAGGAAACTCTGGCCTCCGCTTCCTCCTCCTCCGACTCGGACACCGGCGGAGCCTCCCCGCCCCCGCGGAAGAAAGCCCGGGCCTCCCCGGCGGCGGCGGAGGGAGCAGGCGAGCCCGGGGCTTCCGCGGGCAGAGCAGGCCTCACCTCGTCCCAGTCCCCCTCGCTCTCCGCCGGGCTCGCCCCCCCTGCCGCCCCGCTCAGAGGCAGCAGCAGCAGCAGCAGCAGCAGCGCCATGCAGGCCAACGGGGCAGGAGGAGGCCAGCAGCCGCCGCAGGGGCCGGCGGGCCCGGAGCTGGGCTGCTTGGGCGCCCAGAACGGCGAGGCCTCGTCGGGCTCGGCCGCCGGGGAGCAGCTGGCTCACGCCAACGGGCTGCTGCCCTCCGCCTCCGCGGCCAATAGCAGCAGCGGCGGCAGCAGCAGCCCCGGCGGCCTGAGCGTCAACAACGGGGTCCCGGTCGCCGGGGGCCCCGGCTCGGCCGCCGCGGAGCTGGGGGGCGGCGGCGGCAGCGCCCTGAAGAAGAAGAAGCGGCTCTCGCAGTCCGACGAGGACGTGATCCGGCTCATCGGGCAGCACCTCCACGGGCTGGGCCTCAAGTAAGTGCCCGCGCCTCTCAGAGGGGAGACCGACCCCTTCCTCCCCCATACGGCAAGGGGCTTGCGGGGGTAAGGGAGCCCCACCCGGCGAGGCCCCGTTTTCCTCCCCTTCCCCTCTAGCGGTGCTATGTGACCCCCCGCTTCCCCCTCCACAGGGACCAGGAGGGAGGCTGGGTGGGGATGGGGGCTCCGGGCCCCTCCCCTGCTGTAGGTCCGCGCTGATGTAGCTGAATTGCCCATCGATAAGGAGAGAGGAGTCAAAAGTGGGGGAGGGGGCTGGCTTGGTGCAGGAGTGGGCCAGGGGAAAAGAATGGTGCTGGGAGACTTGTTCTATTTTAGGGCACCATTTGTGCCCATGGGAGACAGACCAACAGATCTGTTTATGACCCACATACGTAAGATTTGGACGGTGGAGGGGAGGAAAGGGGTCGCCTTCTCCCACATACTACCTTGTCACAGCTTGATATCCCATTATATAGAGAGAGCAGTAAGTGTATATGAAGGAGAACTGTGGGGCAGACCTGATGTGTTGAAAATAATGACGTGAGGGGTCTGTCTTTAAGGCTCTTCCAACCAGCTTTGTATATTCGAGACAGACTGTCTGAACCGTGGTGGGGAACAGGTAGAGCTTCCTTTGCCAGAGATAACAGTATGAAAGCCCAATCACATCCCACTAAAGTCAAATCAATACAAATGTGGTAGTGGGGGCGAAGTGATCTGGTGAACATAATGGAGCCTGGACACTTGGAGGTTTTTGTTTTGTTTAAGTCTTAAGAGCTCAGTGGTTAATTGTAAACAAACCAACCGAAGAATTAAACCAGCATTTAGGATTCTGACTGCAGAGCCTGTGTTCGTGTAATTGGATGAAAGCTCTTGTAGGTTTGGTTTGGCCTTATGTCTAATAGCTTTTGCAAATACTGTCTATAGAGTGAAAAAATTAAAATGACAAATAGGTTGGTTCTTCCATGGCTTAGAGCACTGCAGTATTTTTGGGTCGGTATGCAGTGGAGAGAGACGAAATAAAAATACAGAGAGATGAACCATCTGGATTTTATAAACACCCCTCTCCCCCTTTTCTAAATAAAATATAATAGCAACTAGGTGGATATTGAGATTTTGGGAGGGCTCCTATAGATGATGCCCCAGAAAATAAAGCTACAAGGGAAGTACCAAAGGAGAGATGGCAAACTATTGTGAGGCTGGATTGATTCTAATGAACTTAATACATAAAATAAAACACACCACTGACAGGAGGCAGATTCTCCACAGCAGGAGACAGCTTGTGACTGTTTATAGGCTACACCACAGTAAATATGCTATTTTTAGCACAAAAGGGGGAGGGTTACAAGTTAGTGGGTTTGCTTATTTTTTTTATTTTAAGGAACAAACCTTTTAAAGTCCTGACATGAACAAAGGCTAGGACTATCTCTGCAGACATCTTAATACAGAGCAGTGGCAGTCCTCTATACCATTCTCTACTGGTGGTTATAACTTATATTTTCCTCTGTGCAGACAACTTGCTACTAGAAACTGGTTTATTTCTATCTGGACATGCTTGTCCGAGATGATTAGTTAGTCAAAGAAGACCATCTTGACACTTCATGCAAATTTTCAAACCAATTAACCACTCTTGTGGATAGAGAGCTGTCTATTGAAGTGTCTTGAGTGATTGGAGTAGTTTATCTTTTTCACATGTTTCTGAATCTGGTTATAACTCTTTTGCTTCATAAAAAGTCAGTTTTTAACTATTGCAGACTTATTGCAGTGGGTGGTGCATTTTAAGAGTAAAATTGGTCAGTTTTTTTTTACACTGTATCTCTCCTGCAGCCAGACAGTTGATCTTCTCATGCAAGAGTCAGGATGTCGTTTAGAACATCCTTCTGCTACCAAATTCCGCAATCATGTAATGGAAGGAGAATGGGATAAGGTAATGTATGTGGGGCATATAGGACTGCATAACTACTGTTAAATTAATAGTATGAGAAATGCATTTCATGGTGGTTCAAGCTTATGTTTCTTTTTTATACCAATTTTTGCAGGCTGAGAACGACTTGAATGAACTTAAGCCATTGGTGCATTCTCCTCACGCAATTGTGGTAAGAGACACATCTTGAATTGTTTCAGATGTAGTTGGGAATAATTGTAGTAATACGCTTTTTTTTTTTTTTGTACCTAGTTCAGAGTTAATGTATTTATTTTAGTAAGCAGCTTGTTGTCCCAAGCACAATACTAATTTGGTCTCCTGTCATTTTGTGGTGAGAGAGCGAGAGAGAGCCTAAAAATATTAAGACCAATACTCAATGCATTTAATGTGTAAATTTATTAAAATCTGTCTTCATGGATCAGAATTCAAATTGTGTAATCTGTATATCTAATTTAAAATCCATACAGTGGATAACTTCAGTTGAAACTGTTTGATTAATTCAGTTACTTTAAAGAAATTTGAAAAAGCTGATTTTTATGTTTTCTTAAAGAACCAAGCTTAGAGACAATGTAGAATACCTAGGTATTGTAGGAGTTTGCATACTGCAATAGAATGTCATGGGAAAATAGTCGCTCTTATAGAAAATGAACAGTACTGTTGCTTTTTCAGAGAGCTTTTAAAGAACAAGTGTGTGTGTGTGTCACTCTTTGGAATTTTTGTAGAACTTTGTCCTCTTTTTTAAATTATTTTTAAAGCAGACCAGTCTGGTAATGTATGTTCACTCTGTTCACGCTAGGGTTTCGATCCTGTGACTTGACAGAGTTACAGCTTGTTTGGTTTTAATGTATATGGTTTCAGTAACTTTGTTGACATACAAAGTGTTTCTAGTTTTATTTCTATGATCCAGGATCAAAATGGTTACATACAGCCCTAGTCTTTCTTCAAACATCTTATTTTACTGTGTTAAACGTTACTGAAATTAATTGGACATAAGCTATTCAGTGTAGTTATGTAGTATTTGGGGAGAAAAAAGTAGCAGTGCTTTTTGAAGTGCCGGTGGCTCTACACAGTGAGGAATCAGCTGATGGCTGCTTAGCTTTTTACTTCTAGCTGATTCATTTTGTTGTCAGGAGGAGAGTTTCCTGCCTGGTGGGGGAGGGGAAGAGAGAGAACAGGAAGTGAAGTAGGAAAAACAGATGTTTAACAAAACATCAGTGGCTGCCTGAAAGAAGTTACATCTTGTTCTGTAATTGTGTGAAAGTTTAACCCCTCCAAAGTCTTTTCTATTAAGCTATAGTTCCAGTACCTGTTTTTTGCTTGGCAGGCTAATATTGGAAGGCAAGCTTTTTAAAAGACAGCAGGGAAAAAACAACTGGGTCAGGACAGACTATCCAAACAGAATATACCAAAATAATGTGTACATTTTCAGTGTCTCCTGAGGAGTGAGAATTCAGAAGCCTGTTACATACCCAAGAGTGTAGCATCTATTGAAGTAAATGTTATCAGAGTTCTAACATTTTGGGGATACACATTTTCGCGATTCCATTCAAAATGGTGCTGTCCATTCTAGTTCATGAAAAAATTGTCAAACTATGAGGATTTTTGTACAATAGGTAATCTTAACAAAAGAGGAAAACAAGGGGACAATTTGCTTTTAGAGAATCCAAAGTATGAAGAACGGGAGTAGTTGTGGCACCTTAGACACTAACAAATTTATTGGAGCATAAGCTTTTGTGGGCTACAGCCCACTTCATCGGATGCATAGAATCCAACATATAGTAAGTTAGAAGTTGCCATACAAACTGTAAGAGGCTAATTAGTTAAGATGAGCTATTAGCAGCAGCCCTAACCTTGGGAAAATGTACTCCAACTGAGTAAAACTTGTAGAAATGTGAATTTCGTTTTCAGACTCTACCTTATCTAAACTAGATCAATGCTGTAAAGTATATTTTGTTCATCTAAATTGAGTCTGATGAATAAAAAAGAGTAACAAATACTGATTTTTATTTAAAAACAAGTCTGCCACATGTACAGTAGTAAGAAAATTAAGGATGTAAGGTATGGGGATAGGACTTTATCTGTTTTATCATCCATATCTTTAGAGTCAGATTTTTAGTATCTGAATTTTTTTAAAAGCCAAAAAACTTTTATAGGGGTGACCTATCAGGTTTTTTTTTTAATACTGATTGGAAGATATTTGTCTGGATTATTTTATGGTTATTGCAAGATTTCAGCCCAATTTAGAGCAATAAGTAGCAACTGGAAAAGGAAAGCTCACTCAGTCTAAGCTGTGACAATTTTTTTTTTAATTATCTATAGAGCATAATCGGATCTTATAAAAGATTAAATCTCTGGGTTTTGCACCTTCAGTGATGTTGTAGGTACTTCTATTTATTTTAAGGGGTGGGGTTATCTTTCTCCCACTCATGGCCCTAGTGGTGGGGGGAGTTAAATAATTCAGATTTTTATTTTTTTAAATCACTAGTAATCTTACTAGTGCCTGGACTTCATCTATTTCCACCCTATCATGAAAAAAGTAAAACAACTCAATTCAATGTGTACACAGTTTGGCAACTTTATGTTGATGATCTTCTGGTTTCTGTTCTTAAGTCAAACTTTTATCATTTTAGATTTTAAAAAATGTTGTGTTCATTCAGCTGATGTTGAACTGCACTTAGTAGAATAAGTGCAGTAAATTGCCATATCCTTTAGGGGAAGAAATGCTGTTTATGTTTTATGAACCAAGATCATATGGGTTTGGGTTTCTGAATCACAACCTGGCAGTTTGACCACATGTATCTGAAGTTGAGTGGGCGGGGGGGTGTGTATCTAAAAAGTCAATCTTACTGACGTTTTACTGTAAGCTTTAATAGGCTAGGGAATCTTACCTGGTCAAGGTTGATCTGGATATCAAGATGTTTTCACAACTTCTGATCAAAATGAGCTATGTGAACATAGAGTTGTATTGCATGTATATTTGTCTGTGAACATGGGCATAAGGTTCCCATAAAGTGCTTTGAGATCACAGATAGAAGTGCTATAAATGCTGCATATTAAGGTACAAACTACTGATCTAAGTTTAAAACTGTGGGTTCATTAAACAGCTGCTACATCTGGCCTGAGCGAAAAATGAAAAGTAGCCTTCCCTCTCAGTTAGTTTGTAAACACCACTGAAAGGCAATTGTGCCCTGAACTACTGTTGAGTAATATGGCTAGCCATGTCCGTACTTCATGTAACATAGTATGGGGGATGCAACTGGCTGAGGTGCCAGAGGAAAGTCTTATCCAGAGTAGTGGGCGAAACATGAAAACCAAAACTTTCTTCTGGTGTTGGGTGGGAGGTGGTCAAACTACGGCCCATGGGACCACAGGCGCCAACTTTTGTTAGCGCTGGAGGGTGCTCATGCCCGCCCCCTCCCTGCCCTTGTTGACCTCTCTCCTGAGTGTGCTGCGTTCCTCTTCCTCCCCCCTCCCAGTGCTTGCTGTGCAAAACAGCTGTTTCATGGCACAAGCGCTGGGAGGGAGGGGGGAGAAGCAGGACACAGCAGTGTGCTCAAGGGAGGAGGCAGAGGTGAACTGGGGCAGGGAGCTGCCAGTGCATGCAGAGCACCTACCAATTTTTCCCTGTGGGTGCTCCAGGATCCTTGCACAGGATCCTTTTGCCTGGACCCTGAGCTCCTGGCCTGGGAGGCTAGCCCCCAGCCCCTTCCACACTGTTTCCCCTCCCCTGCAGCTCCTGGGGCAATGCAGCAGACCCGGTGCTCTGTGCTGCGCAGTGGCGTGGCTGACTCCAACCAGGCGGCACAGCTGTACCGCCATCAACCACTGCTGCTCCAGGCAGCGCGATAAGGGAGCGGGGGCGGGGAGGTGGATAGAGGACAGGGGAGTTTGGGGAGAGTAGTTAGGGGGTGTGGAAGGGGGTGGGGTCCCCGGGGGACAGTCAGGAATGAGAGGAGGGGTTGGTTGGGATTCTGGAGGGGCCATCAGGGAAGGGGGGGCTGTCGGGGCAAGAAGCAGGAGGGGGAGCCATGCCACGCCTGGCTGTTTAGGGAGGCACAATCTCCCTTAACTGACCCTCCATACAATTTTTGAAACCCGATGTGGCCCTCAGGCCAAAAAGTTTGTCCACCCTTGTGTTAGGTGGTATTTTCAAAAAAATGTGAGGATATCCCCTTTGGTTTTTGGCCCAGGCCAACATTTCAGTCAGTGCACATGTGATTTCTAAGTGAAATTTCACTCATCTACACTTGATTTGGGGCTATTCTGTCAGATAATGGTATTCATCCTAGCTAGGTGAATTTGAGCATCACACTTTTTAAGAGAAATAGCACTTCTACTTGCAGTTTTGTTCAATGATCATTTGAATTCCAACTGGGAGCTCTCAGGTTTCCTAACTCTATGGTATCAGCTAAAGGCTTGTCTACACATGAAAATTAATCTGGAATAAACTAGAGTGTGAATTAAGAGCAGATTAACTATTCCTTATTAACTCCATGTGGAATTAGTGTGTTCACACATGGAGGTTGATCAGGAATAATTTGCTCTATAGAGAAGCCCTAAAAGATGTAATGATTCCTTATTGGAAGGGGATACACTCCAGGATCCTCTAATTTTTCCTTTTGCTCTCACTTGGAGGCCTTGTACCTGGTTACCTAAAAGAGAATGGCTAGATGCAGCTTCCTCTAGTTTCAGTCAATGTCTGTGCTGGATTGCCTAGAGGAGACTACTCAACAACAGCGTAAGACTTTCTGTCCCAGGAATGGCATGCACAGCCTCCCTGTGGACAGGAGAGCAGAGATCCAAACCAGGCTGGAATAACTTATTTTGCTGACATAAATCAAGTAACTTTTTTTTTTTTTTTTGGCTATTTAAATTGGGTTGAAGTTTTGTTAAACTTGCTTGAAAAAATTGTGCTATTGTTAAGTGCCACTATAGTAGAGTATCTTATTTGATTTTTACAAAACTGCCATAGGTGGAAAAACAGAATATTGGAAGTTAAGGCCCTGATTCTGCAAACCAGACACATAACTTTACTCACATAAATATTCTCATTGACTTCAACTGGACTATTTATACTAAGCATGTACATACATGTTGCAGCATTAGGAGGCTAAAATTGTATTTTTATTAAACCTCTCTTTTAGTGATGATGTTTGTCACTTCAAAGCAATTTTGTTTTGATAACAATGAAAAGTTATTTAGATTTTCAAGATACTAATAAAATGGTTATGAATTTGTTTTTTATATATGCAAGTCAGTTTTTCAAAAATAAAAGCCTAAAGTAAGGTTCCTAAATGACATAGGAACACACATTCCATTGACTTCAAATCACAAACAGATCAAAACACTTCAATTTTCTTGATTTCAATTTGAGGACATTCAGAATATCAAAAGATAGTGTTGCTTGTAGTTCTAGAATAGGCTATTTGCTTATCAGGTTTGTGGGGTTTTCACAGTAAGGATGTTGATGAGGCCCTGGACTTTGCTTTTTCAGCTTAGATGAGTATTTTAAGAAAAACCTCTAAAGTCCTAGTTATATAAAAATTCTATATAAAATATGAAAACTAAAAAAAAGTACAAAACATCCAGTTTCATCCCATTTTATAGTTTAAGCGCTGACAATATATATACTTAAACCAAGTAACATTTTTTTTCAATCCTGATTTTGCTCAACCCTGCTCAAAGCTTAGACCCTAGCAATTCTTTATGTAGGGTCACTTTAACATTGAACCAATTTTACTGTTAATTATGTCATACAGTATCTAGAAACAGCAGAATGCAACACTTCATCCTCAATTCGTCTTTAGTGCTATACATCAGGTTATGTAACATTTCAATGGATTAAAGTCCTCAACCTGAGAAGATCATTCCCTGTCGGGTTTCTCCACCAGATAGTACACGGAGGAATGTTTGCTATTGAAACATAGAGTAGCTGACTCTGTTGGAACTGGTTGATTTACAATGATCATTTGGAAGTGAAGTGGCTAACTGCATCTCAAACTATATTGTCAAAGTTAGGTTTGCAGTTAACTGACTTGGGGCTTTTCAGTTTTATTGATACAGGATAGAGATTGAAAGGGATCATGAAGTCTCTTCTAATACTTTCCATTTGCAAGATCATAATTATTTTTGAAGGGAAATCTGAGTAGTACCTTCTAACCACAACCAATTTAACACTCTTATTTTGTTCATATTGGATAGAAAAGTATATTGAAGACCTCCTCGTAAACATGAGATGCATCATCTGATGAACAGATATATTTTCCAGCAGGGTTTCTTTGAAGCAGTAGGATGACTATGAGCACACAGCACTGAATGAATATTATACCTTTTAAACTCCCTGCTGTCCAGTTGAGGAAGATGGCATTTGACACTAGAGGCAATAATCGGCACTACTAGTATTAGAGGGTAGCAGCAGAAGGGGAAATAGGAAAAGGGGAGGGGGAAGAGATAGAATTTAGTTTGCCCGGAATAGCCCCTCTTGTCACAAGAAGCACTGGTTGCAGAAAAGCTGATTCAGGCACAGGGAAGGTTGAATTGAATAAAGTAAGAAAACATCTTTTAAAATAACTGGGGCATAGGATCCATGACCCTTAGTGTAAAGGGTCTCTACAGCTAATTTTTCATTATTTGGGATACTGCCACTGAAATTTAATTCTACATCGTATCAAATAACTTGGGGTGTGTGGGGTCGTGTGTGTGTTGTGGTTTTTTTTGTTTTTTTTTTTTTGTTTTTTGACAAAAATACATTCATGAACCAACAACAAAAAGGTTGTGATTAAACTGTAGGCAAAATGTTCTCTGGGCCTTGATGGGGACATTAGTTGTAATTAAATCCATTCAGCATTTTTTTTCCCAACTCTCTCTGTTCTGAATAAAATATTTTTAGCATTTAGTATATGTACTGTGTCTCCATGTATGAAAACTCTGGTGCAGTATCATTCTAAGAGTTGTCCTTTTCAGTAGTATGCCTAGGACTCATGGAGTTAATGACTTTTTTTTTTTTTTTTAAAAGGAAAATATGCTCTGAACCAACTGGGAGAATGTACATATTCAGCTGTCTTGGCAACAGTACTCTGCCTTGGTTGCTATACACAATATAAGGGCTGAATGTTGGTCAGTTTTGACATGCTTCTTGTACTAGTGTGGATAAAATGAGGCATGGAGCCGGTGCCTCTGCCTTGCTTTTACAGGGATTTCCATGAAATTGCTGATATTGGCACAACAACAAAAAAACATTTTTTATTTTCTTTTTTTTTTTTTTCTTCCTCCACAGAAATGGCTTTCATTACCTGGCATAATGGTCCTAAAAGAAGGGGTAGAGGTAGTAATTGGATGAAGTAATTATCTCCATGCAGATAAGGGAAACCAAAAAAAGGGAATGGATGGAAACATAGGAAACAAAATATTGTCTGAGATAATGCAGGGAGAATTGGAGAATATTCAACACGAAGTTCTGGATAAGAACTGAGAAAACAAAGTTTAAACCCCCCCCCCCCCCCCCCCCACCAAACATCAGTGTATGTGGTGATCACCTACCGTGAGGAACCAACCCCTCCACTTTCCTAATAAGTGAATAGGAAGTATTGAAAGGGGAAGGCTGACTTCTAATGACTCATCACCCCAAAATCTGCAACATTATACCCATAAACATTGTACAGTTACTGTTTTCTAATGGGCCTCCTCTTCACCCTTCACGCCGAATGCAAACAAACTGAATATCTGTGCACTGACGGGAAAAATAATATAATGGGGGTTCTCGCCTATCCTGTACAGGACATCAGAGTACTGGAAAACCAAGATGCTATAGTATGAAATTAGCTAAAAATATCTGTCTGTTGATGCATATCTAGCTAACTTCATACACTTCTGAAAGCTATACAGTAAGTCAGCAGTTTTCATTCATGTACGTGAAAACTTGATACATGTGGTTTGTTCTCAAGAGTTACAGAAGGTCAGTTGCACTCAGTGTTTTAATGAAGTGTAGTAGTCATAGGCTGTATTCATAATCAATCTGGAATGCATTCCCGTTGAAGGAAAACAAATATTTTACCTAAATGTTTTAAATTCCCTCAAAAAGCATCAGACAAAACCACTACTAGATAAAATATTTAAGATCTATATCTCTCATCTAGTCAAATGCATAGCAGAAATGAGATTTTTACGAGACTCATTGTAGTAGTGTATCTTCATGCCATTGTGATGACTGTACTATACATCTTAAACACGAATGAGAGATAACTAATGTTTTAAAATATTGCTTGCATAGTCAGTCAAATGTTAAATTGAGTAAAATTCAAATCAAGAGAGCATCTCAAGTAATTTAGCCTTTCGTCTTAAAATTTAGGATTTTTCTTAATTGACAAATTACTCTCTTTCAATTATATTCTAGTTATTTAAATATTGTTAGCAGATCAGAACACTTCAGCATTGAGCTGTTGTATGGAAAAACAGAATTAAATGAAACTGATCAAATAGAACTGTGTAGCTACCGTATCCAAGGTGAAGTGCAAAAATGAACATGCAGTAAATCATGTAAAGTTAAGGCATAACAAATGTTTTATATTAAGTGTCTTGATCTGAAGAGGCTAGCACCTTGCTCAATTATATAATGCATTAATGCACTAATGTGAGTAAATACATACAGTGTTGAAAAGCTGATGGTGTTTGGGGTCTGCTGGACTCGCATGGGGAAAGGTGGTGATCAAATATTGAAGTGTACTTATGATCTGTCTTGCACTTCATTCAGTTTCTATAGAGATGGGGAAAACATAGCAAGTCACTATTTATTTTATTTATTAATTAAAAATTTAATTTTGTTTCACTCTAGATATATTCTCAGGTTTTCCTCTTACCCCATTACCTGTTGAAGGCCTGGGGTGTGTCTTTTCTCATGGCGATAGCCACTAGTGGCAGTGGAGACAGGCAAAAATGCATACATCAAGTGGCTGTGCTTATATACAGTAGAAGCAACTAAACTGTCTCACTTTCATCTTAAGGATCAGCATGTTAAGAAATTTTGGGGGCTCCAGATTTTAAATGTGGAACTGAACGCATTCCTTCATTTTGTGTCCATGAACATGTTAACAAAGTTAACATAATGACTATTGATGAGAAATGTGAGGAAAATGTGTGAAGGTCACATTGGAATTCCTATAGGAGTGAATATAGGCTAAGTGAGCCCTACATGTGGGAAGCTATATCGCTCCTCTTTCAGTAAAAAGAAGATGGCAGTGTTAATACTTATGGAAAACAAGCTTTAATTTGCACGGTGCCTTGTTTTGCCTAGTTGCAGTGTTAATATGTTGCTACAGCATGTTATACAACTATAAAGAGAATCCCTTGGTGAGATTCTACATAATCTGTATAAAACCAGTTAGGGGGTTGACTTGCTGACCTACTGGTCATGCTTGTACAAACTTGCAGCATATCTTTAAAAAAAGATTGGGCATGAGATTGAGGGAATCCCATCTAATCCTGGTTTGAAGGATAGTGACTGAAAGGGGTATGGGTTCAAAATAGGGAGAATTAGAAAGGTGTGAGGAGTGGGGAAGAAGATATTCAGAGCTCCAGTAGGCAGGTGAGAGAGTAGTGTGGTTTTTTTTTGTTTTGTTTTGTTTTTTTTGGGTCACTTCTAACATAATTACCACAATTGTGTTGAAAGACCAGCCAGAAGTAATGATACGATACATGTAGCTGTATTTCTGAAAGGTATAGTAGAATGGCTTCTACTGTTCTGTTTAGGCTCAAACATTTTCTGAAACTTCATTCAACCTTTTTCCCCTGACTGCTGCTTTCTGTCATGTCAGAGGATGAAATTCTTGCTGCTACAGCAGAAGTACCTGGAATACCTGGAGGATGGCAAGGTCCTGGAGGCACTTCAAGTTCTACGCTGTGAACTGACACCACTGAAATACAATACAGAGCGCATTCATGTCCTCAGTGGGTAAGGGTGTTTAAGCTTGGACAATTAGTTCTACAGAATATCCTGAGGGATTGTGTAATTCAGTGGAAACAAGTGCTGGTCAATATTTCCTGAGCCCTCTCTTCATAACATTAAAAGTGCACTTGAATCATGTGGAATAAGTAAAATAATGTCTTGGTAAAACTGAAGCAGTCTTCTCCCTTTTGGGCCCACTCCTGTTGAAGTCAGTGGGGAAAACTCCATTGCAGAAGCAGGGTCTCTTATCTCTTCTCCTTCTTCAATCTTTTGTACTAACTTGTTTTAAAAATCTGAATTATTTATGCTGTTGGTGATCACTACTATTTAAAATGGCAAGGGGAAGAAATTTATGATACTGACAGTATTGTTGTATCATGATTCATATCCTATCCTTATTCATCCAAAATAAGTGTTTATATATACCGCCTTTATGGTATGAGAACCTAAACTGATAAGTACATAATTCCAGTCCTTTAAAGGAAGCATGTTCGATCTTTTTTCCTATAGCTGAATAATTCTCAAATTGATAGATGTAGGGGTTGGGTGGGTTGTGGTGTGGGTGGGTTGTGTGTGTTTTTTTTTTTTTTTTTTTTTTTTTTGAGCGGGGGGGGAAAGGGGTGCAGCATGTGCTCCGTCTTTCTTTTTTTCATCTCTCCTGAAGACCAGTCTAACAAGATCTGTTTTGTCTCTTATCCATTACCTTGCATTGTTACCTTCTCTCCTTTAAAGCTTTCTAGTTAGTGACAAAGCAAAAGGGAACTTCTAGAGCAAATGGCTATTGTCAATCACCCAGACTCCAACAATAAATCTTACTAATGCATTGTATCGTCATCATCCCAAAGGACGAATTGCAGAGCCTAGTAGTGTTGGCATCATTGACAATGCTATTATGCTAGAAACTTAGAAGTTTAGTATGATGCAGCTTGAAGCACATCTGAATACCTCAAACACATCGGGATCAGTTAGCATAGTAAATTTTGTTTACATCTAGATATATTTTGTGCTTATCATTGACTAGTCAAACTTAATGTAAACTTCTGAGTCCACTGAGTTGGGATTTTTGTATTGAAATTCATAAGCTTTTGGGTTAATCTGCATGGGGGGGGAACAAAGCATCATTGTTCCCTTTAATTTGCCCCAGTCTACTCTTTGACTCATACATTTGCCCAAGCTTTTACTTGAGTGCAAGTGGTCAGGAATGACTGTTTTGTGTGTCCTAAAGATCAATACATTCTGGGTGTAATAAGCTGATGTGAGAGGGAGGTCCCAAAACGGAGGTCTCTCTTCTTAGAACCCCCTCTACTCCACCCCACTTAAATATGAATCCTAAACAGGAACATCTCCATATATACCATCCTTACAATTGAAAACAAATTCCAAAAGGTTTAGACCATAATAGGAGATGTGTTCATTCACTTTGTTTTAACAGGTATCTGATGTGTAGTCATGCAGAAGACTTGCGTGCAAAAGCAGAATGGGAAGGAAAAGGAACAGCTTCCAGATCTAAACTCTTGGACAAACTCCAGAGTAAGATGTTTAATGTTCAGCTTTTAAATAGATTTTTCTAAATACACCCCAAATATTTTTCTAGTACATCCCATTTAATAGGATAACTTTCGAGGAAAGTTATTTTAATTACACTTACTATCAATGATTGGTAGGGTAGGGGAAGGTAATTCTAGTTGGGGGAAGGTAATTCTAGTTAATGGGAATGACTTAGTGATTTTTTTATTTTATTTTTTTTTTGGGTGGGTCTTAGGCCTTGTGCCTCTCAATCTTATGCTGCCTCTAGCTGTTTGTAATAACAGCTTTCAGTTCTCAGTGGCTGCTATATGTAGAAAATGTATGAATTGTTTTCACTGCTATCTGCTCTGTCAGTTTGCTTCTTCCATGTCACTTGCATCCAACATGTTGGCCTATCACAAGTATTGCAGCTGCCCTTGATGTTGACTCAGAGATTGTCTGATCCTAGAGCATGTGGTATCTCATTTCAATTCTATGGGCCTATCATATAAAACAGTGGTTTTCAACCTGTGGTCTGCAGACCTCTGGGGCGGAGTGGTCCACAGATTGTCAAAGATTTCCAAAGGGGTCTGCACTCCCATTTGAAATTTTTGAGGAGTCTGCAAATGAAAAGAGGTTGGATAGCACTGCTGTAATGTGGTGGACTCTAGTGCTCCATTAATAGCAGTACTAACAGTGTGTTGTCTTTTTTTAATTGGGAATTCCTCATAGTGAGTACAAAAGGTGATCTAGTGGAGTCTCACAGTTGAGGATGTTGTTGTTAAAATCAGCATGCAGCAATCTACTTTGTATAAATGGAACTTGTGCTGATCAAAAGCAACAGAGAGCTAAAAAAGTGTAGTTCTGTTTGAAAACGTCAGTGAATCTGAGTTCATCTTTGGGTCCTCAGTTACACAGTTATAAACCAAGTTGAGCAGTTGGATTTTTTTTAATCAGTAAAAGTCTCAAAGATAAATGTGTTTGTAATTTTTGTGCGGTTTTTTCCTTTTTTTTTTTTGTTTTTTTTTGTTTTTTTTTGTTTTTGTTTTTGTTTTTTTTTTGTTTTTTATTTAAGCATACCTACCGCCGTCGGTGATGCTTCCCCCAAGGCGTTTACAGAATCTACTACGTCAAGCTGTGGAGCTACAACGAGACCGGTGCCTATATCATAATACCAAACTAGATAACAATCTAGATTCTGTGTCACTGCTTATAGACCATGTTTGTAGTAGGTAAGAATTTATTTTTCTACTTTTAAAATTGACGGCATTTTTTAAAAATATATAATACAATCCACTTAAACAATATTGTTCCTTTGAACTGTAGGTACATTTGTTTCAAATTGGAACATGCTGGAGTAGACTGGGAAAAGCCAGGCCCATTTAGCTGACTAACTATAACTGTTTGTGCAGACAAACTACAGAACATGTATGAAAATGCTTCTTAATGTCTGGCTACTTCTCCTTAAGCGAATGGAACTTACTGTTTAATGTGATGAGTGTTTGTATTGAGGATTTAGCCTTAATCTAGGTACACAAACTTGCAACTTTCTTGGCTGCAAGTTTGATTATTCTATCAGTGTCTAATGGCTATCGAATTGTTACTACCCATTCTTTGTCTTCAAACTTCTTGGATGCGTAAGGTAAATCTATGTTTACTGTTCAAGGTCATATTCCAGATTTAGCCTTTAATTAATGAATGCTGTTACATTTTAGAAGTTGAAATTTAAATAAGAACACAATTCATTCCACTCTCTAATTCTTGGTCATAGCTTAAAAAATGTGTAATCCAAACTGAGTAAGACGGAACACACACATACATGTTTTTAAATTTGGCAACGTTTGTTTCATAAGAAAACACCCAAATTTCATAATTCTTGCATATAAGAGTGTGAGTTTCAAATGTACACAAACTCATTGATTAGATAATAAAGGAATTTTTTTAAAACTAGAGGAACATTGGTGTTGCTTAGAAATTTAAAATGTTGTGAAACTTGTGCAGGCACCAGAGAGGAAGTAACTCAATGCTGGTATATCATGCACACAGAGAAACAGTTGCTATATTTTTGAGTATTTTTCTTCAGACAATTAAAGCTCCTCAGGGATCTAGCAGAAGTGACATGAATGCAAGGACAAAGCTTGTAGATATTTCAAAGGTATAATTAGGGGGTAAGGCCACAAGTTGCCGGACACTGAAGTAGCACGAGAAAGGGGGATGGTGTTTTTATATTTTTGGTGGTTGGAGTAGCAGTTCAATTCTTTGGCTCATAATTAAGATTTTCTTCATATCAAGTGCTTACTATAGAGAGCTGCTACTAACTTCTCAGTACTCCCCTGTAATCCTATTTGTCTCTAAAAATGTCCAGTATCTCCAACCACATGGGATTTTTAGCTTTAGACTATTTGGTATCTATTTTTAAAGTGAAGATTTCCATTTCAGTAGTCTTTTCAATACTTTTATTTAGAATCTAAATGACCATCCTAATATAACCATGTGTTCAAGTAATTGTTTTGGCTTTAGACTTTTGTGCTTCTAACTGCCACAACGTCTCAAATTCCTTTCTTGTGTGGACTTTTGGCCATCTCACTTCATTTCAATTCAGGGGAATAACTAGTGGTTTGAACGCTTTCTTTAGTGTATGTAGGAATTGGGGTCCTTGTACTTCAGAAAGGATTCTTAACATTAGGGCAGTAATAAATTGCGTACTGTATTGATTTTTAATACTTACTGCCAGTCTAGAAGTGTGTGTAATGCTTGTTTTGCATCCAGCTAACAAGAGAGAGCAATACAATCGAGACAACCTCCTTTAAGATGTAGTGATATAAAATACATTTGGCCCTTATCAAATATTATTGTAACAAGTCTGGGCTTGTCTAAACCCCACCCAAAGGAAATATATGCCCACATAGGTCAAACTTTTATCTTTTTCTAATTTTGTATCCTCCACACCCAGACGTGCATACTGGGTGTGTGTGTATGTATATATCAATTAAACCATAGTCTCATGTACCCCCTTTCTTCCCCTTCTCCCCCCTCCCCACCTCCCCCTAAGAAGACACTTCAAAACAAAGGCTTCCACTCTGTCCTCAACTCAACCTATTGTACCTACCTATTGCAGGGGTCTGAGATCAGTATGTGGTGCGCCGTACATGCTGCAATGCTTGGGCATAATGAGGTGAGTTAAAGACAGTGGAAGCCAGATTCTGGATTTTGTGTTTAGGCCTTAAGTATGTGTAAACAAATTGATAGAATTAAAGTAACAGTAATCTAATAGTTTAAAAAGACGACAATGAAACTTGGGTAATGTTAAAATTGACAGGATAGTCTACTGGTAACTTCCACTTTCATATTTTTTATTATTATTATTATTATTTATTATTTATTAATGGGGTTAATCTGTATGGATTTCTGACACTATTGGAATCAGGCATGCTTATATCACATTAACATACAATACTGAGCTAAATAGACAGGATTGCTGCTTCTCAGGAGGTGGAATGATGGAGAGGGCTCAGAGTGGTGGGTGAAGCTTTTTCACATTACTGGCCTTGTGATAATGGAGAACTTAAGGGTGGGCAGGTGGGGGACCCTTTACTGCATCCTTTTATTTTATAATCAATCCAATTTTAACTCCCCCAACCCTTTATGAGAACTAGAAAGTGGAGTCTGCGTACTTGCCTGATTCTCCTCTCCTACCACTTCAGTTTGTAGTTGTAGGATTATGCATAGAAAGATGACTTTTATTTAAAAAACACTGAAGATTTTGGGAGCAAAGCGAACATTGCCTCTTGCAGATATTGGATTAGCAACACTGTCAGTTTTGATGGTGTCTGTTTATTAATTAATGTTTTCATTGTAAACGCTGGAAATAAATTCACTTTCTCGTTTTTGTTAAATTATTATTCCGGTAATTTTAATTTAGTTCTTTTGGTCTTTTTTTATTTTATTTCATTTTTTTTTAAAGGATTAAATTTAGAATTCTAAACCTGTGAAAACACAGATGATGAACCATGGTGTTGACATGGTGGAATAAAGCATAAGGAAACACTAAGGCTGGGGTAGTCCATAGGTAGACTGGTGGTCTGGATTTGGCCCACAGACGCTTTTGAATGGACCCTGAAATTTTTTTATTTACTTGTGTATATACAAAAAAAAAAAATGCAACAATTTTTTTTTCCTCTGGAGTCTGGACCTTGATTATACCTTGTCTGAGAAATTTGGATCTTGACAAAAAATAGAGTACCCCTGCATTAAGGGCTTGTCTACACTTGAAACACTACAATGGCACAGATAATCCACCTTCCTGAGAGGCAGTAGCTAGGTTGACAGAAGAACTCTTGTCTATGGCATGTTAGGTAGGCTTAACTACCACACTCGGGGGTGTGAATTTTTCATACCCCCTAATCAATGTAGCTGGATCGACCTAACTTTTTAGTGTGGACAAGGCCTAAAGTTTAAGTGCGCTATACGGAGCAGATGAGTAATGAAGGACTTTTGTGTAAGCGGAAATGTAGAGAAGTATGGTTGAGCATGAGTACTCTGTTAACTAAACAAAACCTGTTCAAACTACTATCCCTCTTAACCAACATCTTGTCTTGTGACCACCCAAGAATATCAAGTTCTGTTCCACATCTTCTGAAAAGAACAGTAGTTGAGTACCTGTTTAATACATACTTCACTGTATCTGTAAGGTGCAACTTGCTTCATTAGTTGAGTGAGAAAAGTGTCTCTCTTCTCTCCTTGTTTCCTTGCATCAGTGTAAGTTACTTACATGGACTCCTTGAATCTGTCAGTGACCGTCAGGTCTGCTGCTATAAATGATGCTTGTGTACCATGACTTTCATTCATTAAATCGATATTTATATGTTCTTGCACAAAGCTATTTAGTGTGGTTTTTTTTTTTTAACCATGTCCCATTTTTTTAAAAGGGATAGCAGCTTTAGAAATACAGTATTAGAACTGGCAGAGCAGTAGTAAACATTAATAACAACTTATGCTTTAAAACAAGTCTTCCTGTAACCACCATGTCTCAAATTCAGTTTACACAGTCCTAAGATCACAAACTTCTCGATTGTCTAGAAACAGTTACAGTACTGGAAAATGCCATTTGAAAACCACAAAGCCATGATTATGGAGGCATGCCTCCTCAACTCTTTTCAGTTCTAACTAATTGTAAGGGGGAAGGTGGGGTGGAGTTTTCCTGCCTTATGTTTTTCTGATTTTTGGGAGGATATTGCTTGCTGCTCTGAGTAGTGTAATGCCAGGAGTGTCTTGCTACTTAAAGAATGCACAGAAAGTATCTTGAAAGGATTTCCACATCTTTGGCATACTAAACAAATTTGTAGTACTTTTTTGCAGCATTGGCTTAATTACTTCACTGACTCTTACCAATAAAGATTATTGAATAAAGAAGAACTACTTGGTTTAGGACAGTCACTTGAGTCATGAATTGTCAGTATTGAGTGTAAGATAAGATTTTGTAACAATGTTTTATGACCAGTTTTACCTAAATTGTATTCATTTATTTCAGTAGCTCCCCCAGTCATGGATCACAACCGCTTTGTGCCAAGAACTGTACAAATACATTAAAAAATGGCTCCTGCTCCTGTTAACTTGTAAGCTCTATGGGGCAGAGACTATCCTGTGTTTGCACAATGTCTTGCACATTGGCATCTCTAGAAGCTATAGTGACATAAATAACACACACAGCCAGGTGATTTCAAACACTGTATAACTACTTGTAGTTAGTGCCAGTTGGCAAGCTGCAAACATAACTGAACTTCTCTCCTTTTTTCTGCGTGAATTTAACTTTTTGATGGTAGGATCTTCCTTGACACACAGTTGGGGGGGAGGGGGGATTAGCTGCTATTGAAAGCTTACTGCTCTGTTTTTGTTTGCTCAGAAGTGGGGCAGTGTTTGTATGTAGTTGGCAGAGTAACAAAATACAGCAGTGATAAACACTATATTAAAAATCTTGTGAGTTTCATTTCTTGAAAATGATCTTGCAAAAGTTAGTATTTCCACTACTCCTTTTTAGCACATAATTAATCACTTCTGTGGAGTTGCCAGAAATAACTAAAGTGAAAAGTTGTGTAAATTGTTTAATTTATTAACCTTAACTTTTATTACACTAGAGTCCAGAGGCCCAATCCGATAGGGGTGTGACTGTTCTATGTCCTAAAAAAACTTTAGGAAGATCCAGTTAGTGTCCTGAAGAACTTATAATTTTAATTTGAGACACAGTGAGTGTAACAAACAATAGGAAGGAATGGAGAGGGAAGTCTGAGGATAACAGTAAGATCTTGTGACTTAGTAGATTGCCTATATTCACATCTTAATGTGTTTGAGTCATTTAAGAGGGTGTCTTTGAAAATGCATGTTAACTGCAGAAATTTTTATAATTAGCTTTTACCAATTGTTTATTGGATTGTGTTTAACAAACCCTATGGTTTTGTTTTTGCTTTGTTTCAGGAAACAGTTCCCATGTTATACACAGCAAATACTTACAGAGCACTGTAATGAAGTATGGTTCTGTAAATTCTCCAATGATGGAACTAAACTAGCAACGGGATCGAAGGACACAACTGTTATTATATGGCAGGTTGATCCAGTAAGTGCTCAGACTTTAACGTGTGTGTGTGTGTGTGTGTGTGTGTGTGTGTGTGTGTTTAAAGATAAAGACCTAAACTATCTGCATTTCTTCTAAATCATGCAGTCCTTTCTTAAATTTTCATTGTGCTTTTGCTTACGGCTTTCCTAAAGTTTTTGGTTTTATTTCAGTGAAGACCTTTATTTTAAATCCTCTTTACTTTTAATTATTTGAATTATTTTAAATAGAATCCTGTCCACCATTTAAACATGCCACCTCATCTTTGAGTAATAAAATGTTCACAGACCATATAGAAGTTTCATCAACTATCTACTAGTTGCCATTGTACATACAACTTGAGGAAATTTTCTTGATTCATGTTCTGTGAAAACCTGGCAAAACTCATCAAGAAAGGATGTCGTTTTTTTGTTTTTTTTTCTTCAAGACTAAGTTCTCCTGACATTTTATATTGTTACTATATATTGCTTATTTTCTTCAGCTACAAGAAAATAGCCAAATCTCCTTACCCTAGCTATTGAATATCATCAGTATCTTTCCTGTCTGTATTGTATTTTCTTGTAAATAAAATGCTTGAGCGACTCTGAGATTATTCAATCCTAGTGATACGTTGGTGTTTCAACCGCATTATGAATTAGATGAAATTTATGTTCAGTTATTAATTGAAAACGTATTAGGAAATGTGACACAAATACATATACATAATATACTATATGATTGATATATGTATATACATATCAACATGCATGTGCGCACACAATTTTCTTCTGATTTCTTAGAGTTGTAACTCAAACCTTTTGAGAAGATTTTAAAAATTATGCTGGGTTATTGTTACTCAAACCCCAGTTATAAATATGCAAGCTGCTCCTGCGTCCTGCAGCAGGATCTGAGTTGAAGGGAAGCCTCCTTCTCTTCAATCCCTCCCCACCCCCAAAAAAAGAGGGAATATACCAGTTGAACTCTTTACTTTTTGGGGGAACAGTGGGGGATCTTGAAAATAGTTAACAGACGAGTTGTGTGTATACATCCAGCTTGGAAAAACTTACTACTAAGGATTCTCAAGGCTTGGTGCTGGAGATGATTTTTAATTGGAGCCAGACCACTCTATAGTTTATAAATGTCAGAAGGCTGTTACAAAAAAAAAAAAAAAAAGTGAACTCTTTTTTCTAACATGGATTGAAAGTTCTATCTTATTTAGAGAAAGTGATTTAAGGGCAGATCTATGATACAAAATGATACCTCCAGTAGTAGCAAATAGTTTCATAGTGAATCATTAATTATATATTATTTAATCATACCAAAATAAATGCACTTTAGGTGTTTGAAATTGTGCCAAAATGTTAAGCAAGCAAGGGTCACTAGAAGAACAAACTAGTGAAACACAGCTTTTCTAATGGTGGTGGTTTGGAGAAATTCCAAGAAACTGTATTAACTCTATTAACAATCAGTAGATTTGAAATGCATTCCTGAGTAAAGCTGAATGGAACACTCTTGTTACAGGACATATTGAAGATGGATTTAAATTGCATTAGGCCAACCAGTCATTTGGTTTCATAGTTACCAGGGCATATGGAGTTCATTTATTTCTCTTCCCATTGTTTCAAGTAATGGTTGAAAGTAAACAAAACAACTGGTTCAAGAGAGACTGTCAGACTTTATCCCAAACTTATTCTATTCCCTATCTATGTGCTGATAGGGAAACACTCTTCAGATTTTTGGTCTATTTTAATCCTTTTGGGTTCCATCAATAGTTCAGCAAAGAGTATCCAAACCCTCATATTTGTCCTGAAAATAAACATATCCCCACTCCCGAAAGTCCAGTGTAATGAAAATGCTGCTGCTGAAATTTTCTTTCTTGTCACTCTGACTATCCCATGCACATTGAATTCAATCTGGTCTCTTGCATCAGCTTCAGCCTCCTCACCCAGAGGCTCTACAAACTTATCTGCCCCTATATTTTTGCTCTCATTTCCTCTTGCTCTTCTTCCACTACTTTCAGTCCTACTAGACTGCTCACTTTGATTCTGTCATGTCAGTTAGTACCTTGACTTAAATGGAACCACTTATGGGGAAAGATACTCTACCTTTTGGTCTTTCTGTTTTGCCTACTTGCTATATTTGGAAGAACTACCATGTGTCCTCTCCTCAAAATCCATCCTTAAAGACACCCAGAATGAAAAAGTTTCCTACCATGGTCGTCTTTTCCTGAACTATTGTTCCATGTCTTTTTTTTTTTTTTTTTTGTCTTGTCTTGTCTGTCTTAAAATGTGAGTTCTTATAGTAGGAAATGTTGTAACTGTTTTGTAAGGGGATATCGGCTTAGTGTTATGAAAAACAATATAATTGACCCTGTTCAACACTTTTTTTGTGATGTTTTTGGCTTTGAAATTGAAGTAAATCCATACTAGTTTTGTAGCTGTGCTGCGACAGCTGATCACCAGGCACAAAGAAAGAGACTTAAAATATTTACCCGAAGCCAATAAAGAAGCTTGGGGAATGGAGCTGCAGGGGCAGGGCCTTGAGGCGTGTGTTAAACTTACATCTGTTGTTATACCTCCACTATAATATCCTTGTTGGAAGGAAGATTAGATCTTTCCCTTTCCTCAGCGCCTCCTTGCAGTTGGAGTGGGGTGAGTTCTGTCTCATGGAAGAAAGGTTGCCTGCTAGTCTTCAACAAGACAAGGGGCATAGATCGATCCTCCATTGGACTTTCAGCATTTTGGTAGAAACAGAACTTTCAGTCTCTGGCAGTAACATGGGCTCCGCCTCCTAACTAGTTCACCAGTTTCTGACTCCACAACTACAGGCAGGTGAAAAACAGACCCCTTCTTGCAAAGTTTAGATTAATAACAGAATTCTGCTGGTCTATTGCAAACTTCTAAAATCTGGAGCAACTGGATTTCAGAGCAAAAAGACCTAAGATTTTGGAGGGCATAGGGATCACATAACTAGCTATATAGGGGAATCTTTGTGCTGCTGCAGTACCTCAGGCAGGAATTTCCCCTTGCAGCAACAGAACAGCACGTGATTTGGCAGTGAAACATGAAGAAAGGAGAACTTTGCTTTTCTTGCTCTTACCCCCATCGAGTGCGTGGACAGATGTCTTTTGTGTGACAAAGAGAAGGATTTGGTGGTTGCAGCCTCTCTTGCAAAGGGATTGCCTAGGCATCCCTCTCCCAGTGGACACAGAAGGAGGTGCAGGAGAAATAGCAGGTGACTGGCATGCCCTCCCCTAGCTGGCGAGGGCAGACAGGCTGAAGACTCTAAGATACTGTCAAACTCTGTCTTCAGTCACTGAGGACCAGTGTGGCCACAGAGAGATGGTGGTGTGTGTTTGGTGCAGATGGGGAACAGAAAGGTGAAAACAGCAAGGGGGGGCTTTAGACCTGCCCTCAACCATTCATCTAGCCCTCTTCTGTGTGCTTTGAGGGGTTTTTCTGTATGGGCCCATCTCCACTCAAGAATCCAGCTCACTAGTCTATCCAGTCTTATCGCAGATCCTCCAAGGTTGGAGACTGCTCACTTCCAGGGTATGGATTGAGTCAATTCAATTTTATTAAATCACATATGACATATGCACATACAAAAAGAAAAACTCCATTTTTAAAACAGTAACATCCATATAATGCATTAAAATGTCAATCGGAATTTAATATTCTCTCTTCTTCAGCATAATGTGTGAAGGGCAAAAACTGCCACTGATTTAATTACTGGTGATTGAGAAAATACTAAAAACATTATTTCTTTTGTATAAAAAAAAATATTTTACCATCTCAAAAGGCAAAATCTAACATTCACTCAAAAGCTGGGAAATTCTACAATCCATAAGAGGACGTAGATCTTCCAACGCTCCCCATTTATATGGGCAAAAACAAAGATGGGAAGAAACCTTTCCATAGCCGCCTTTAAGGACCGCAATTTCCATGGTTTGGAATCTTAACTGAGTATTGCCTTACATAAATGAGGATTTGATAACTCATTCAAATATGGTTCAAAAACATGGACCGTCTTCAAAATCCTGAACCATAGCTGCATTTTTGTGTTTGGTACTATCTGTCACTCTGAGTAGTTGACTTAAGTTGATTTAAAACATATTGATAGTAAGTAAATAACAGAAAAACTTCACTTAGCTATAATAAATTGAAGAGCCTTCTGCCATGGACATAAGGAATACCCGGGTTCTTCCTCCATCTCTTGAAGGTAAGGACAGGCCAATCTAAACTCTGGAAGTACCTCTCAGGCTCTCTGATCAGTGATCTCATGGAACCTTCCTACCTGTGCCAGCCCAAGCACCCCTCCACTTCCTTCACTGGGGGTACTGCCTCTCTCTGTCAAGGGGGAGTTGAATTCTCTCCAAGATCCCAAGTGAAAAAGAGCTGCCTTGAATAAGGCTAAAATTAAAACAGAGGGAGGTATTGCTGGAGAACTCTCACTAGGTCTCAGAACGAATTCCAGAGTTCCTATATATATCCCAAGGAGTCCAAAGGGCTCCAAGCAAAAGGGGAGATATTGCCTGTCCCCTGAACAAGAGGATGTGCAAAAAATGGATGCAACAAGCTGTAATCCATTTCCTCTTCTCGCCATCACAGAAAAAAGCCAGAGGAGTTGAAGGTAAGATTCAAGGCCCTGATGGCTAAAAAGAAAAGTGCCAAGACGCACGTGACTCACCCCTGCAATCCTAGATATAAGTTTTCTGAGACATTGCAAAGGGGGTGGCAGGATGTTTGTTTTGATAGTGGTGCAGTTGTTGAAGTCCATCTGGTTATAACAGGAAAACCTCCAAAGAGGTCTTGAAGAGTAAAATGAAGTTGGTTAGACTTTATCCATTATTGGTCTAATCTTTAGTGAAAGCTTGTTCCGTTTGAGCTGGATCCCCTCAGCTTTAACGTTGGATAGTGGTACTCAGCTACTTTGTTATCTACATTGTCCCAGAGGAGTGCAGATCTCTTGGCAGTTTGTAGATGGAGATGTGGTTTCTAATGCAGCTGGGACCTGATTCTTGGCAATTCATTTTCAGCCCATCAGAGGGAAGCAAATATCTTGTTCTTATGGGGCAATAGACTCCCCTTGTCTATGAACAATCCTAATATAGAAGGGACTGGCAAAGTAAGCGGAGACCTGACTTCAGGAATGGGACCTTCACCCCTGCCTTTTAGCATGACAACTTTCTGGACTACCAACCATGAGCTTTTTCATGTCCAGGAGGCACAGCAAAGTCATTCTTGTCCAGGAGAAGATGCTTGAAGGTTGCTGCCATGGAGACACTGTCCAGCTGAAAACCTGCATGTGGCTCTAACCATTCCTACTGTTCTCACTGTAGTCAGGTCCATCTGGAAGTAAAAAATGAGAGGCCCCGTTCTTACTGGGTAAGGGGACTTATTTTACAATAACAGCATGATAGAAGAGACCTGTCCTCTTTCTATACTGCAAAAGGACTGTATTGTAGCAATGCTTCACCATGGGTTGCCTGGCATTTAAAAGGAATTAACTGGGGAGGTTTTTTTTGGTTGTGAGTTGTTCTGACTATCATAGTTACTCTGAGGATATCTTTCCCTGAATGTCCACTTCAAATTCCTTCCAATTTGGCAAAGAGACTGGAACAGAGGCTGATGCTATGATTCCACAAGTGGTAGAAATCCTCCAAGAAGGCTTAGCTTTGGGAATGATAAAGTTTCTGCATTATTTTGCATCCTTTGGTTAAGAAACTGCCCGAACAACAAAAACACCTCAGTGCACCTGGACATACAGCAATTTCTTAGAACAGCCTTGTTGATCAGGCATTTCTGTGGAAATTGTAACCTTATTTTAATGCCCTGACACAAAAAGCCATTCAAGTGACTGTCTGGCTGTTAACCAATGCAGTGACTAAATTCTGCAAAATAGTTCTTAAACTTCAGTGGGTACAGTCTTAGGAGGGAGTGCTGCACGTTTCACTGCAGACAAGTTTTTGTAAGAGAGAATGTTTTTGTTTCAGTATCTTTGTTCCCCCTCTTAAAGCTCTTACACTGCTCAAAATGCTATTATAGGATTTGTGGACCTTGCTTCACCAAAGAATAGGAAAACTCTTCTTGTCTCAACGGGGGTGGGTGGATAGGTGTGTGTGTGAAGTAGCAAGGCCTGTACGCCTAGCCCATCTGGGGCAAATGAAGGGATATGTGAAGGTTTTTATGTACTTAAATTTAAAGAACTGTAAACTCCATTTCCTGAAGTAGGCATATGTTTTTTTTAAATTAAATCTAAAAATCTTAACCTAAACTGGAGAGCAACTTCAGAGGAAGGAGTTTAGGCTGCTGCCAGTGTCTGAGGTCTGTCTGCTTCATGCAGTAAGCATTGGGCCTTCTGCATTAAGGATCTATGGACCTTGCTATTTAAGAAAGGAAGTTTTCAGGTAAGCACAAATAAATAATCCTAATCTATCTCCTTTTCTAGCCTGTTTTCAGATTCCATAAATACCTCCAGTGCCTGTCTTAGGGCTCTTCCTTGTTTTCCCAAGGGGTAGGTAATTAATGAGTCTAGACAGTTTCACTGCTGCAGTTTGGACCCTTATGGGCAGCAGGGAACATGGCAAGAATAGTCTTGTTTTCATTCTGAGTGCTTGGGAAAATGTGAAAATGGCAAGAACAGTCTCTTCTGCCCATAAGGTTCTGATCGGGGGCAGTGAAAATAACTAAACTAATCCCATTTCATCAGCTTTGGCTAGCAGCAATGAACAGTGACAAAGGAACTGGATCCGTGTGCATACTCGGTACTGCATTGGTTCAGAAGGTTAACTCTGCACTCTTTACTTGCCAGGGGTGATTTAGTGGAGTTGGGTGTTTTTTTGTTTTTGTTTTCCCAATCCATGAAGAGACTTTTCAGTATGGGAAAAGACAAAAGCCACAAAGGATAGTGGGCAAGTAGAAAATGTTTTCAAATAATGGAGAGTAAAAATACCTAATAAATACTCCCCTGATTGACCAGTTATAAGCTGTAATCACTATATGCTGCATCTTTAATATGACTTGGGACAGATTCATGAGACTTGACACCAATGTGACTACAGTGTCATGGGCCAATACTCAGCTGGAACATTTCAGGGTTTGGATCAAGCCAGCAACTGACAAAGTGTTTAATACCATAAACACCTTAATATGTCAAATAGTTGATAAATATCTTAAGACTTCACTCTAATGAGCTGTCCTGCCGTTTAAATTGCTCAGCGCTATCTTGCATTTTACACTCTACTGCCATTTTAAAGTTATTCAGTAGGCAAAAGGAATGCCTCATGCATTAACTAAACTATCAGTATTAATGACTAAATAGAATTAAAACAAAGGCACTTCTTCATAATTGGCTGACAGTCCTGTAATATTTTATATCACTTTAAGGGAGGCTCTTACATTCCTAAAACTACAAAGAACTGAAGGAAAATACTCTTATTATGATCAATTGCAATATTTTATTTTCAAATTAGCAGTTGGAAGTGTCGTAGCTGACTACGGCACTAGGATCCAGGAACTTTGAAATTCTAATCCTAATTCTGTCACGTTCACTGCCTGACCCAAGGCACCTCACATAACTTCTCTTAAGCATCTTGTAAAACTTGGTTAACAATACCTGCCTACTTCACAAGGGTGTAAAGACTGGTTCCACTGCATAAAGTTCCTACAGTGCTTTGAAAATTAAATATTGCATAATTGCTAGGTATTGTGCATCATCTAAAGTATGGACCATATTGTAGAATTTTGCACAGAACTCTGTCAATGAGTTCCACAACAAAATAAAGGAAGAATATAACATTCTAAGAATACTTACTAGTACTTCTCTTTGTATGCTAGGGATCTTGGAAAGACTTTTTTGTGTATATATGGATCTATTCTATAGGGTAGTAACTGCTCACTTACAAATAGAGATTAAGATTCTCTAAAGAGAATGTTTTTGCTTTTAAAAGATAATGGCCAAATCATACAGGCCTGAATTGGGTAGAAATCCTGTCAAAACTCAGGACTATAGAATTTGGCTCAGATTGTCTTGACCAGCAGCTCAAATTGTTATGCCAAATAGTGACTAGTCTTTTTAGCATGTGTATTTGTTTTACTTAGGATACGCACCAGCTAAAATTGCTTAAAACATTAGAAGGCCATGCATATGGTGTTTCTTACATTGCTTGGAGTCCAGATGACAACTACCTTGTTGCCTGTGGCCCAGATGACTGCTCTGAGCTTTGGCTCTGGAATGTACAAGTAAGCAATCCAATATTAATATAAAATTTCATGTTTAACTCTAGCAATTGGCTTTGTTATGCATTGGAACTGTTCAGTAAGGATGAAATCACTTCAGTAAGCTTGTTTCTATATAGGTGAACATGGAAAAATTGCAGTTTTTTCATTTTATTAAAAATGTTCCTAATAGACCCAGATCTTTCCCAAATCTAGGTAGAATATAAAATGTGTATACTAAATGTTAACAGAACTGAAACTAATTTGTCAGTGAGTCTACTCTTTATGGATCTTCTGTCCTTTCAATTCTGGAATACAAAGAGGTGACTGTAATGTTTCCATTCCAAGTGATCATCCATACTAGAGAAAAGTTACTGTGGGTTTGTGTGGTGTTTTTTTAAAATCTGGACTTCAAGAGGATTTATAAGGAGTGAATTCCTTTAGTGCCATGGTTTTTACAAAGTTGAGTTGTAATGTTTCTAATGTTCAAGTGACATTTATGGGGCTTATCTCCAAGGTGAGGAAGTAGCCAGGAACCCAAGTTTTGTGGTTTCTTTAATTTTGTGATCCAAGTGGCCAGTGTGGTGGAGTCTGACCCATTCACATAGTGCTGAAATGCTTGTAGGTGTGATCCAAGAGCATTTGGTCCTGTCTCTTCTCTCAATGTGTGAGACAGTTAAGAGAGTAATTTACTTTTTGGCTTTAGAAGAAGCATGTGGCCCATACAGACTGTGTGTCTGGCCTAAAGGACAAGTTCAGATTGTGAAGAATATAAGGTGTCATTTAAAATAAAAAGGTTTCTAGCACCTGTGGCTGCAGAGATCACATTTGAAATAAAGTTAACAGTGTAAACCAATAATCATTGTCTGAGTTTGCAGACAACCTGAAACAGTGACTGAGAGGTAAACTCGGTTCCTATTAATCTCTGTTGGAATGTCGACTCTTAAAGACCTTTCAGTATCAAGGTTACATATTCCATTGCTGATCATTGTAGGGGATGGGAGTGAAGCCCTTGAGAGAACAGGGAATTGTTTCAGGGAAGGAAGTATATAGGGAAGAACAAGAGATACTCAGAAAAACAAAAGGCAGAAGTGGTGGCCTAAAGGGCAGCAGAGTCACTTCATAAAAGCTCACTCTCGTCAAACCTCCCAGTGATACCAGTGGGAGATCAATGAGGATTGAGGGGAGTATGAAGTTCAGAATTTATATCCCAGTGGATTTATATCTTGGACCATAGTGAAACATGGCATTTGATCCTTTCAGATGGGTAAGACACTCCTACTTTACAATCCATGGACAAAAGTCCATCCTAGCATGGAGAGTTTAAAATGCAGTATCCAGAGAATGGTTAACTATAAGCTATTGTAAGGAAGACAACCCACTGCAGAGAAGCTAAATGAACTCTTTGCATTGGTTTTCACTGCAGAAGATGTGAAAGAGAATCCCACCCCCTAACCATTAGTTTTAGGTGACAAATCTGAGGAACTGTCACAAATTAAGGAGCCAATAGAGGAGATTTTTGGAACAAACTGATAAATTAAGAGTCAGCGGGGGCAGATGGTGTTCATTCAAGAGTTCTGAAGGAACTCAAATATGAAATTGCAAAACTATTAATTGTGATATGTAACTTGTCCCTTAAATCAGCTTCTGTACCAAATGACTGGAGGATAGCTAAGGTAACGCCAATTTTTAAGAGATGATCCTGGCAACTGCAGGCCAGTAAGCCTAACTTCAGTACAAGGTAGGGTGCTCTGAAACTATGGTAAAGAACAGAATGATCAGAAACGGCAATAAACATGATGTGTTGGGCAGGAGTCAACACGGCTTTTGTAAAGAGAAATCATACCTCTCAAATCCTTTAAAAATTCTTTGAGGTGATCAACAAATATGTGGACAAGGGTGATCTAGTGGATATAGAGTACTTTCAGAAAGCCTTTGACAAGCTCCCACACCAAAGACTGTTAAGCAAAGTAAGCAGTCATGGGAAAGGAGGGAAGGTCCTCTCATGGATCAGTAGCTAGTTGAGATAGGAATAAAGGATCAGTTTTCACAATGGAGAGAGGTAAATAAGGAGCGTCCCCCATGGATCTGTCCTGAACAGCACAGGTCCCAACATGTTCATAAATTATCTGGAAAAGGGGGTGAACAGTGAGGTTGCAAAATTTTCAGATGATACAAAATTAAGCAGCTTTGGACTTAGCTATTTGAGAAGAGTTACAAAGGGATCTCGCTAAACTGGGTGGCTGGGCAACAAAATGGCAGATGAAATTCAGTGTTAAGTGCAAAGTAATGCATGTTGGAAAAAATAATCGCAACTATACCTATAAAGTGATAGGGTCAAAATTAGCTGTTACACTCAAGAAAAAGATCTTTGAGTCACTGTGGATAGTTCTCTGAAAACATCCGCTCAGTGTGCAGCGGCAGTCAACCTAATAGAATGTTCGGAACCATTAGGAAAGGAATAAATAAGAAGACAGTAAATAACATAATGCCAATATATAAATACATGGTACGCCCACACCTTGAGTACTGTGTGCTGTTCTGGTCTCCCCCTCTTCTCCCCCCCCCAAAAAAAAATATTGGAAAAGGTACAGAGAAGGGCAACAAAAATGATTAGGGGTATAGAACAGCTTCCACACAATGAGATACTAAAGTGACTGGGACTGTTCAGGTTAGAAAAGAGATGACTAATGTGAGGTTATGATAGAGGTCTATAAAATAACGAATGATGTGGAGAAAGTGAATAAGGAAGTGTTTCTCCCTTCACATAACACAAGAATTACCCAGTTAAATTAATAGGCAGCAGGTTTAAAACTAACATAAGGAAGTATTTCTTTGCACTACGCATGGTCAACCTGTGGAACTAGTTGCCAGGGGATGTTGAAGGCCAAAAATGTAACTGGGCTAAAAAAAAAATTAGATAAGTTAATGCAGGATAGGTCCATCAATGGCTATTAGCCAAAGTGGTCAGGGATGCAACCCCCATTGTTCTGGGAGTCCCTAACCCTCTGACTGCCAAAAAGCTGGGAGTGGGCAATTATTAAGTGATCCATCTCGTTGTCCTGTTCATTCTCTCTGAAGCCTCTGGCCCTTGTTGCTGTTGGAAGACAGGATACTGGGCTAGATAAACCACGGGTTTTGACCCACTATCACCATTCTTACATTCTTAAGATTTTTGGTACTCTGCTTTCTAGTGTAAAAATAATGTACTGTCTCTGCATTCTTTTGGTTTCCTCTTTTCTTCACTTTCTGTGCCTGTCATTTATCTTTTCCCTTCCTTCATTGATCTTTCACTTTCTCCTTTCTTGACATCTCTTCTTTCCTTTCTTCTTCCCTCCAAATCAATTAAATACACCCACTGCCTGTCCTGGCTTCAAATCTGAAGTGGAAGCAAAATGAGGCTGAGCACATTGCAGCAGCTGGAGTCGGAACATGGCTGACAGTTTCCCATACTGAAAGAAAATCAGAATGACCCCAGCTCCACCTCCTCATTGCACCCTAAAAGGCTTTCATAGTGTGCAACCTTTTTTTAAAAATTTTTTTAACCTTTTTATTCAATTAATGCAGTGAAATGTTCATAATTAGAAACACTAGGCTAAGTTTTCATGCACATCTAATAATTATATGTCTGTAGGGGTGGGCAAAACTAGATTTTGTAGTGGTTGATTTTCTTTGTTTCCTCTCCAGACTGGGGAGCTGAGGACAAAGATGAGTCAATCTCATGAAGACAGTTTAACCAGCGTGGCTTGGAATCCAGATGGGAAACGCTTTGTAACAGGAGGGCAACGTGGACAGTTCTATCAGTGTGTAAGTTCTACCTGTGTGTTCATGTCCTCTCAGAACACTTGCTTCATTGCAGCTGAAAACAGCATATTGTACTTAGGAGTAAAAACTAGAGCTGTCAATTAATCGCAGTTAATGCCTGCGATTAACTAAAAACAAAATTAGTACTTAACTTTTTTTTTTTTTAATCGCATATCTCTGGGCGGGGAGGTAGCCCTGTGTGTGGTGGAGTGGAGGCTGAAGCCCTGAGCCTATATTTAATATATAGAAAATATTTTAAAATATTTATTTAAATAAATGGTATTCTATTATTGTTTAATAGTGCAATTAAAACTGTGATTAATCAAGATTAATTTTTTTTAATCGCTTGACCACTCTAGTAAAAAGAGGTGTAACATCGTTAATGGGTCTCTTTTTCTCTATATGTTGAGGTAGTCACTAGAATACATGTAATGAAAAATAATTTAACTTCTTTATAAATTTAGCTACCCGTGGAATCTTCTGGCCCTCCTACATTTGGAGGTAGAGTAGCATGTATACTAACACCCTCACAGGGCTTTTACATTCTTTGGTACCAAAGCAGGTGTATTACTGAAACAAACATCAATATGCTGGGTCAGTTTAGTTGATTTGAACAACATCTTTAGCGTTCTCTGACTTTGGTTCACAGGAATCATTGACTAGTGAATACTTTAGGCCAAGGAAACTAGCTTTCTATAGAATTCATATTGACTATTTATTTAAATTTCTTGCATGCGAAGTTATCCTTTTTTAACTATTTATATTAAAAAAGGGAGGGAGGAATCAGTCCTATGGATATGCTATGGACTTCCATCCATTTGGGGGTCTGGTTTCTTGCTGTCTGGGGGTATGGTGATGGTGCTGAAAGAGTTGAGGTCTTTGAATAACTGGCTGACTTGAGCCAGGAGTTTAGATTTCAACCATGTCAAACCTCAAAGGAAATGAGATAGGGGATTCTCCTGTCTCTGTTGGTTTGAGGGTGGAGATGGAAGGCGATTCCGAACAGTATACTAATTCTCATGATCACCAATACTTTATCCAATACGGGAAAAAGAGAACTCTTCTCTTTTGCATCATTCTTTTAGTTACTCCTACTAAAACCTCTCATCAAAATTCCTAAGGGTATGTCTACACTGTGAAATTAGGTCAATATTATAGAAGTTGATTTTTAGAAATCAATTCTATATAGTCAATTGTGTATGTCCACACTAAGCGCATTAAGTTATAGGAGTGCGTTCTCACTACCGTGGCTAGCATAGACTTACGGAGTAGTGCACTGTGGGTAGCTATCCCATAGTTGATGATAGGGGGAGCGTTGAAATAATTGCAGCTGCAGGAGGGGAAAAAAGGGAGAGTAATATTTAAAAAGACACAGTTCAGAGAATAATGGGTAGACTTTCACTGTGAACCAAGCTGTTAACATTGCATAGCACATGTGCCTTCAGTACAAGGTCGCATTTTGACTCTTGTATTGAGGGCCCGCCGTTTTGGTATGAGAGATCACACATGCAGGGCCAGGCAACAGAATTCGGCTTGCAGACAGCCATGGTAAGCCACAGTCTTTCGGCTTCTTCAACCTTCATACCATGTGGGAATGGTTTCAAACAGCAGTGCCCTCCTTTCCCATACCAAGCACCCGTTGGGCTGGCCATTTAAAAGGAGGGGCTGTGGTTTTCAGGTTAACATGCAGCACAAACCCAACTAACACCCCCCCACCCCCCAAATTCTCTGGGATGATCGCTTCACCCCTCCTCTCACTGCATGACTAGTATCAGGGAAGATCCCTGCCAGCCAAACGCAAACAGCTCAGCATGAATGCTACCCTCCCCTCCCCCCCAGTATGGCTAAAAGTGGGGATGATTTCTTTTCAGCCACAGGCAAACAGCCCAGCAGGAACGGCCACCTCTGACTGTCCCCTTAATAATGTCTCTGGAGGATTTCCACTCCATCCCCAGACACATTAACAGACTTTTCCAGTAGCTGTACTGGCTGCGAATGCATCCCAAGTCTTCAGGGCAAATTAATCATTTAAACACACTTGCTTTTAAACCATGTATTATATTTACCAAGGTACATTCACCAGAGGTGCCTTCTCTGGCTTCATGGTCCGGGAGCCCGCCTTGGGAAGGTTGGGAGAGGATTGGCTCCAGGGTGATAAACAGTTCCTGGCTGACAGGGAGAAGGGTTTCTCCGCTTGCCTGTTGTGCACTATCCTCCTCCTCCTCCTTTTCCTTGTCCCCAAAATCCTTATCCCAGTTGTGTGAGACTCCCCACTTGCAGGTGTCCACAGACGGGTGGGGTAGTGGTAGGGGCACCCCCTAGAATTGTATGCAGCTCATATAGAAGCGGCATGTCTGGGGCTCTGACCCGGAGCGGCTGTTTTGCCTCTTTGGTTTTTTGGTAGACTTGCCTGAGCTCCTTAATTTTCACACGGCACTGCTGCAGGTCCCTGTTATAGCCTCTGCCCATCATGCCCTTGGAGATTTTTTTTTTTCAAATATTTTGGCATTTCGTCTTTTGGAACGGAGTTCTGATAGCATGGATTAGTCTCCCCATACAGTGATCGGATCTAGTATCTCTCATTCAGTCCGTGCTGGAGCTCTTTTGCAATTCTGGGACTGCATGGTCACCTATTCTGATGAGCTTGCCACGCTGGCCAAACAGGAAATGAAATTCAAAAGTTCCCAGTGCTTTTCCTGTGTACCGGGCTAGTGCATCTGAGTTGAAAGTGCTGTCCAAAGCGGTCACAATGGAGCAATCTGGGATAGCTCCTGGAGGCCAATACCATTGAATTGTGTCTACGCTACCCCAAATTCAAGCCGGCGATGTCACTTTCAATGCTAATCCTCTCGTCGGGAAGGAGTACAGAAATTGATTTTAAGAGCCCTTTAAATCGACAAAAATGGCTTCATCGTGTGGATGGGTGCAGGGTTAATTCGATCTAACACTGCTAATTTCAACCTAAACTTGTAGTGTGGACCAGGGCTTAGAAATCTAACATAAAAGAACACCTTGGTTATATTTCCTTCCTATACAGGATCTAGATGGTAATCTCCTTGACTCCTGGGAAGGGGTGAGAGTGCAATGCCTCTGGTGTTTGAGCGACGGGAAGACTGTTCTGGCATCGGACACACACCAGCGAATTCGGGGTTATAACTTTGAGGACCTTACAGACAGGAACATGTAACTACCTTTTTCTTACAAATTCTTAATTCTCATAAATCTAGTCTGATTCCCCTGTTGAGAAAACTGTTAGTTTGTGTTATGTATCCGAACATCTATCTACATTGTATAGTTTCTCTGTGGATCCAGCAAATACTGAAATAGAAATAGATGACTTAAACTCAGTTCTGCTTGTAATCCCCTTTCAAATATAATACTAATGGCCCACTTAGTTATAAGTATGAATGGAAGTATTGCAACTGAAAACTTTTGTGCTTTCTTGGTGTTACCTTTTTTTTTTAATGTCCAAATAGTAGTGCTCCTAACATTATGGTGTCTGTCCTGTGATTTCAGAGTACAAGAAGATCATCCTATTATGTCATTTACTATTTCAAAAAATGGCAGATTAGCTTTGTTAAATGTAGCAACTCAGGTAAGTTGATAGATAAAAATACAAATAAGACTTTTTCTTACCACTGCTAATTTTATTTTTTTAGAATATCTGAGGGAATTTGGGATCTGTAATGATACTAAATAATAGACAAAGCAGTATTCCATACACAACATATGAAGTTCACAGTATGTACATATATACAAATAAACAAATGTAGGATTCTCCAAAAGGGAAGATGTCGTGCTTTTTTAAGGCTTCACAAAACATAGTATGAAGAGAAATATTTTGACTGTAAATTACAAAATATCTGCTGCTAGATTTAAACACTTCATTTTACTATGTTTGGCTTCCCAACATTGCAGCAATATTCTAGTTATCATCCGTGGAATATTGGTGTTCCACATAACTTTTCTTTATGGACTTCAGGATTTAAGTATTTTGGAAACCCCAAACTAGAGAATTGGGTGCTAGAATAAGAGACAGGACAAGTGTTTAAGCCATTGTTCTAGTGTATGAGATGCATTCAATTTCACATTATAGTTTTATTGCCTAAGCTAGTTGACATGCCAAAAAAAACAAATGATAAAAGTGGAATACTTCAAAGGTAGGTGCTGGATATTGTCTTACAATAAAAATAACCTTCGGCATGCTCTTTGCCCCCCCAGGGAGTTCACTTATGGGACTTGCAAGACAGAGTTTTAGTGAGAAAGTATCAAGGTGTTACACAAGGGTTTTACACAATTCACTCGTGTTTTGGAGGCCATAACGAAGACTTCATCGCTAGTGGCAGTGAAGGTAACATCGGCTTTACTGACTTCAGATGTCAGTTGTTGTACATTTCAAGCACACACTGTGTATAAAAGAGGATGATGCAATGTATTTTTTTAATTAATGTTAATGCTGTTACCAGCAACTATCATCTATAAAAGGAAGTTTATTGTCTACAGAAGTGAACGAAGGTGTGTCTCAGTGCTACTGAAGTTAGATAGATATAGTAAGGACCAGTCCTGCTCTAGCAGAAAGGATAGCCTGTATGCTCTGTCTCTTCCATCTTTCTCCTATAATGGGTTTATAGCACTGAGTAAGCTTTAACTATGTGTGGGTATGTTGGGTTTTTTGAGAGGCATGACATTAGCAGTTGTGCTTTTGGCCAAAATAGTTCTGTAGTGAGTAACTTAAGTTCATTTGATTGGTAGTTTTTCAAAGGCAGGTGTGGTCAGATAATTTTAATTCCAGGAGAGTAGTCATCTCAACTCAAGTGGAATTAATTATAATGGGAGGAAAAACAAAGTCACAAATCCAGCAGTTGATGACCTGGCAACTCTAGCAAAGGTTGTTTTTTTGTGATTTAAGATTTGTGGTTTTCATACTTGTAAATCTATGGTGAGAATAGAATTTCGTTTACCAAGCCTGTCCCAAACTGCTTTCGAGTGAACTAGTTCAGGCTTGTGAGGGGCTTAGCTCCTTCAACTCCCATTGAGATCAATGGGACTTGAGGGGGCTGACCCCTGCTCAGGCCCAGTATTTGTAGTGTACTAAGGTAAACTGAGTAGCCGCTGTTTGTACTCAATAGCTCAAAGTGGAACCTCTTTGGAAAGAGGAGGCGTTGACTAGGGCATGCTTTCTTATATATTTATTTTTATTTTAGTGGAAACTGCAAAAATCTTTAAATTTTAAATCAAGTTTCTCCTCTGCCATTACCTAGTGGAAGATGCCAGCTGAAAGACAGCACCTCTAATGCAGTGTCATCCTCATCATCTTTGAGCCGGAGTCTAGTGTGGGGTTTAGTACTTGTGTGCCTGAAAGTTCAGGGCTTATGTGCTGAGCCATACTGATGCTTTGTGTGGGGGAGTGTACATGGTACAGTACACCAGTCCTTTTTTTTTTTATTATTATTTTTAATTGACACTTCACTTATGACCTACTATGTGTATGACATTAATGTGGTAATGAATTTATCCAGGTCATCTTAAGAACAGCTTTTTTTATTTTTTTTTATTTTCAGTGTCTAAAAACTACCCTGCTCTAGCTGAAGCTGATGGCACCTTATTTAGATTCGGACTGCCAGAGCTGTTGCCTCTTTGCACTGAATTGTTGCAAATGTGGCTGCTGTGAAAGTCTCTCTGTACCAAAAAAAAGTAACAGATTAGAATGTCATAACCTCTTAAATGTAAAGGTATGTTGTCAGCTAGGTAGGCTTTTTTGCTACCACCTGCACTTGTAGGAAGAAAATAAGAAATCTCTTTTGAAAGTAAAATTGACTTCTGCCTTAATCTAGCTCGTGTGTCCTTTTTCACACACATCCACTGTCAAGCACCAAAATGCTGGCTTGTGTTTACACGTTGATTCTCCACACAGCGGATGCTGGGCTTATGGCCCAGAATAGACAGCACTGGTTTGGTTTTGTTTGATAACAGAATGAATACTTATCTCTATCATCTGAAATCAGGGGATTGAAAAATGTAAACACGAGGTGTATTTCATACAAATACCATAATGAGCTGATTAAGCAGAAAGCAATTTCTTTACCAAATGATTCCCAGATCCTATTCTAGCAGGTAGGTCAGAGAGTTGAGCCTGTTTTGTAAGGACCCAGGGTAAGGTGTGTGTTTGTTTTTGTTTTTTAACTTTTAGAATCGCATTGGATTGTGTAAAGTGTTGTCCTTAGTCTGTTCCTTTAAAGCTTTAATTCTGAAAAGCTAGTCTAGTAGTGTACATACATGTGAGTAGATGGAGCTAGATAGTTTGTTGTAGTTCAGTCTATTTGAGAGAACCTGATGCAGCCTTTAGTAACAAGTCAATCTATAGGTTTGTCAGAAGCTGTTAATCTACATTAGGAGAAAATATCTCATTTTAACTAGTTGGTCTTAAATAAAATGCAGTTCATTATAAAGCAGTATGGGTTTTTTTATTTGAGAAATTTGCAATGGATTATTTGACCAATTATTTTTTTTAAATATATTGCATGATAAACAGGAGTTGCTACAGTTCACAAAAGGAGGTTCTTTAGAATCCTATTTGAAATCTATGTAGTATGTAGGTCTTTACAACTTCAAAATGCCATACAAACATTTAATTAATCCTTACCTTGTGAGGTTGGTCAGTAATTCTTTCTACTTTACACATGGGGAAACAGAGGCACAGCAAAATTTTAAAGGTGCATGACCCCATTAGGTCATTTACCAAGTTGGTTAGAATTTTTGGAGGCCTGAGTACCAAGACTTATGCTTTAACTATTTTAAATGCAGCCTTATTATTACTCATAAATATTGCATCTTAACACAAGGTCCATGTAATACACATGTATTGTCCTCTAAATATTGTATTTATATATATCTATATATAATATATAGATAGATGTATATAAATCTCTGTGTGTGTGAGAATTTTTATATAATTTATTTTTTTTATATCTATCAAGACACTGTTCAGTGATCACCAGTATTTTGCTTGAATCCGCTTGCAACAGCATAGCCTTAATTTAGGAGGAGATTGATTTTGTGTTTCTGGACATGCGTTGGCTGACAATTATAAGATTCAGTGCCATCTCAAATGCTTTCCCTCAGATAATGAGCTCATTAGCATTATAAGTCTTAATAAGACTTGTCTGCGTTGTGCCCATACTCTTGATCAGATCCCCTCTTTAGACTTTGATTTAGACTTTAGTGAAATCAAAATCTTGTTGTGGTGTTGTACATTAGCAGGGTTCAATTTCAGAATTTGCAACACTTAATTTTTTTTATTATTATTTTTATTTTATTTTTTTTTTTTTTTGCACTGATGTTTTTAGGTCTCTGGAAGAGTGCAATTTTAATATGAAAAAATTAGGAGATTTATGTGCTTAGGACATTTTAATTCAATATTTCTCATGCTTCTGCTTCAAATCGATTTTATTTAGATCACAAAGTGTATATTTGGCACAAACGTAGTGAACTGCCAATTGCGGAGCTGACAGGGCACACGCGTACAGTTAACTGTGTGAGCTGGAACCCGCAGATTCCATCCATGATGGCCAGCGCCTCCGATGATGGCACTGTTAGAATATGGGGACCAGCACCTTTCATAGACAACCAGGATATTGAAGGTAAAGCAACTTCCATATATAGTTAAAAAGAAACTAATAGAAAGCTTCTGTAATTGAAAAATCCATCCAGTTGCTTTGGATTTCTTGACAATAATTAAAGCGTACAATAAGAATATAAAATAGTAAACAACCCTTAAGCCTCAAACAAAATTGTTTCCTGAAAAAGGCCTCAATCATCAGACCACAAAATAATCTGTCTACTTATTCCCTCAAACATATACAGCTGGAAAGAGATACTATCATAGGCATCCAGGAACCATTTAAACCCCCAACACGGAGCTAGAGTGGATTATAATGTCCCTAGATACCTCAAGATGGCTTAACATCACCTGCATGTAGAATAACAAACTGTTATGCGAATACTAACGTCACTCTGGAAACAGAATGAGGGTATTTATTTAGCCTTAAGTGAATTTAATGCCCCGAAAGGTACTAGATAGCCCTGGTGACTAGTCACTTATCCAGAGAACTGGTACAGCACAGGCAGTAGAATTGCAAGTTTTCCCGCCCACTGCTGTCTCAACTCTATTGAGGAAATACTCTCATTCTAATACAGGGAATTTCAGTTTCCATGTCTGTTCAGTTCCTAGCCCTTCTACTGAGATTGCTAACAAGGTTGCTGCTGATGGTAGCTCTTGTATGAATACTTGCCACTGAACAGCTGTCTGGTGGTAATGACTTAAACTAAATCAGCCCGATACTTTGTATTCTATTACCAGTCCCAACAAACCCAAAATACTTTCCAGCTCCTGTTCTTGTTCCTTTCCCTTCACATTTCCACCACCTGTCTGCTAATCTAAAATTTAAGGTCTGCCTCCCACAGAAAAACAAATGCTTGTATAACATGAGTAACAGGAAAAGTGGGGCAGAGGGGTAAACTTCAAGTAAAAACAATGTGGATTTATTTTATAGTGCTCTGTTTACAACCTAGGTGGCATAGTTGGATTAGTGTTCTGATACTTCAGGAATCTTAAAATAAGCAAACAGTTTTTGTAATTGTTTTCACTTAATGTTCTCTGGGAACTTCTGAAGTCCAACAGGGCTGTCTCCGTAGTGACCCTTTCCCAGTATAGATCTATATCTAAAAATTGTCAGAGGTAAGTAAGAGATTCCACTAGGGAAAAAAAAAAAAATCATGTCAGTTCTAGATCAGTGTCCACCCATGGCTTATTTTTAGTGCGTCGCTAATTTTTGGTTTGTTTTTGGTTTGTTTTAAAGTAGTGTGTGTTGAGTAACAAAAAAAACCTCTCCAAATACTGCGTGTTAATCTCCTGAAAGAGGAGAGAGGATATTTAGAAGTCAGAGAGCGCTACTTTTTGTTAAAGTAAAAGATTATTGGTTACATACATTAATAGAATGCAAAAGAGTAGCTCCCCTTCAGTGAGGAGGATAAAATCCATAGCACATGATTATTCTGAAGCATGTTAAATTTGTGTGTATGTTACATGTATATAAATAAGTTATATTTATATATCTTGTAGTGGAGGTTGTTACACCTTGAAAAAATTCCTTATCATCCAAGTTTAATCTTTCTTTTACGTTTCATCTTGTCTTTGCTCAGAGGAATGCAGTAGCATGGATAGTTGATGGCGAATTTGGAGCAGACGACTTCTCTTTAACTTAAAATTAGTCGTATTTTAAATGGCTTGGGATTTGGTGCAAACAACATGATTGATAGCTGGACAGACATGCTCGTCATGAAAAAAGAACCATTTCTGAAGCCCGATCGGGGCCAAACATTTACCACCTTGCTTCATAGTAACCAGTTGAGATGAAGCACGTCGTCAGAACAATGTTGGACGCCGTGTCGAATTACCCCCCCCATCGGTTGTGAAGAACTGTGCTACATTCAGGCTAACCATTGAACTCAGTATATATATTTTTTCCCTCCTGCCTTTTTGTCTGGCGGGCTACTGTTCTTGTTGCTCTTCTGTGTAATGAAGTTTAAATGCTTGTTTGGAAAACTTTATTTAACAGTTTAGAAGGCTTGATAGAAAGAGTGCTTTAGTCTGAAGAGTATACATTGGATAGGAAAGTATTTCCTTCTCTTGTTTCTCTAAATCTCTCTCCGCCTTATTTAGCTTGAGATCTTTGCAGCTTGGTTCATGGACTCTAGCCTTGCCCGTTGCGCAGTATATATAAATCCAGACGATAAACCAGTGAACTATGTCAAAAGCACTCTCAATATCACACTTGACAAAAAGTTTTGTACTTTTCACATAGCTCGTTGCCCTGTAAAGGGGTTAACAGCACAATTTTTTTAAAAAAATAAATTATTTATAGGATTAAAGTGACTTCATTTGTATACATTTGGAATTTAAACCAGCTTAAAAAACAGTGTCATGAAATGCAGTATAACTGATGCTCTTTTAGAGTATCATGCAAGGCATGGTCAAAAGCAGTGGCTGGAAGGAGTTTTACACAGGCTACGTAAAGTATTCTTTTAAAAGAAACCTCATTTCCCATCTTAATGAAGAAACAGAATTATTTAGAAGTGAGAGCTATCAAAATGCACCATGAGACTAGTAGTTTATTAAATAGGACAAAGGTCAGTTTTTAAGATTACATAAATACATGCAACAAGTTTGTCTTAACTTGTGCAACAATTCTGATAAAAGCTTAGAGAGGACCTGAAACAAGGATAATGCTGTTTTGCTTTGTAATTTTAAAATTTAGTAAAAGTACCTTTATCATCCAAATTACAATCCATATTGACAATTTGTATAATTTTTCCACTAACTTAACTACAACTGCAGAATTTTCCTTAGTATTTGACTAACGAAGATGCATAGATTTTTGTTTGTTTGTTTTTTTTTTTTTGAGGTATTTTGAAGTTTACAGGTTTAAATGTGTCTGCTGGACCTTGTTCTGTGCTGGTGCTGTGAATAGCCTGACATTTTTAGGAATGGTTCCTTTAATTTCTTATTAAAAAGACAGTTTAAGTACTGTATGCTTCTCAAAATAAACAGGTGGCCTGGTATCTCTAGTGTGCTTCTGCACTACTCGGCAATTGGTTATGGAATGGTGTTAAATTGCCTCTTGTCAACTGGATGGTTAAGGTAGTATCAGGGCTGCCATGAAGTAAGAGGGAGCAGGGAAGAAGGCAGGCCATCATGAAAGATATGAACAAAAGGGTGGCTGAGTCTCCTACTGGGACTAAGTACGTACTCTAGTGTCCTCCTTGGTTGAGTGAAGGGATAACTGTCCATGGGAAGAAAAAACAGACTTGTGGTTGGGTAATGGGAATGGAGGAAATAACAGTCATAAGACCCTTTTTTAAAGGGTGGGGACAGGACCCAAATGGATGCTCCCAAGGCATATAATACAAGAGATTCTAACAGACTATGGCTGTTAGGGTCTTTGACTCTCACTTGCATGAAATCTTAAACACTGAAAAAATTATACACAATTTTTGCTGAGACCAATCCTTTAATTTGACCTCATCCTATGTTTTGATATTTTTCCATCTGAAATAAGAATTGAATGTCAGTACCTTCAATCTTGTTCATTTGTCTTCAGCTTCCTAAAATTACTTTAAAATTCAACTGAAATGCTTTTTAAACCAATATAAAATACTGTTTAATAGTAGAATTCAGTATCTGTGTACACTTGGATTACAAACCAACTTTAAACCAAAAAATGGAAAATTAGTTCTCTTGACCTGCTAATTCTGGAGATCAGCATTCTGTTTCTTCTGCCACCGTTGATGGCATGTCACAGCATGAAGATGATTGTCTTGGTTCTGTGGTGTCAGTGATACTCGTACAGGTTTCAGGAGAAGCAAAGAACACTGAGCTCAAGTCTTGGCAGGCTAACCATTTTGGTTTAAATAAGTCAAATATCTGCATTTTTTGCAGTGCTTTACATCTTCAAAATAGCGTACAATTGATAACAGCAACTGTGCTACTATTTATAACTTTCCAGGCTTCACACATTCTATTAATTTGGCATTTTAAGCATTTTTAGAGCATTACTCTCTCCTTTAAACCTAAATAAAAATCTCTTCTCCACTAAGAGCATGTAATGCTGTAACTGAAGGGTGGTTTTTTTGTTTTTTTTAACCCTTTATACTTTTAGATGACATGGAGCCCATTCTGTCGCTCTTTGTTCACCCAAAAACTAACACTGACTTGACTGGGAATTTTGTGTGTGTAAGGAATGTGGGATCAAGCCCCTAATATAAATCCAGAAGACTGATTTGTGCTTAGTCACTTCACAGGATTTTCAGCATAGTGCCTATAGCTAAAACTATTAGCAGGGACTCCATATCTAGTGTAAGCTGCATTAGAGCACACTTGAGTCAGTACCTTTTTTTTTTATTGAGATATGTGACACAGAATATTAAACTTTAATTCTCTCTTGCCAAAATACTTATTCTCTCCTCCCCCCCCAAGCTTCTGGACTTTAGAGTCTACTCCTAATGTATACATGGTGAACACTTCGGAATGGGGTTAGTGAGAAGCACATTTTGAGATTGCCACTTAAATTTAGTTATGTAACTCAACTATGCAATATAAATGGTAAGGCTTCTGTACCAGCTCGCTGGTGTGGTTCATTTCTAGAAGTCTGTCTTACCAAGTTTGCTATATACATTGTGCCTGCGTCTTGCACGTGATATACAGATACTGATAGGAAGGTGAGACTGTGGCTTTATGGTACTTAGTCTTACAGCAAGATTACCTGTAGGCCTATGGGCTGTGAATGATAACTGGCTACTGTTCTATACTCTAGACTAGACTAAAAAGAGCAGCCTAAACTATTTTTAACATGCTACCATATAGTCATAATGTGTGGTTTGAAAAGTACCAATACTTTTTGCCCATAGACCAAAAATAAGACTTTGGCTATGGAAAAAGCAAATGCAGTAGACTCATCTGCAATGTGTTAATTTCCATGTGCTTAAAAATGTTCCTAGGCTGGGATCTAAGGGTTGGAGCAAATAAGAGTCCTATTTCTCCCCAACAATCAGTTATTTCTAGTAACTGATGCTATACGTCTGGGGGGAACATACTGTAAGCTTGTTTTTTTTGCATTTTTTTTGTAGCTGTTTAAAATATTCACAATAGCTACTCATCAGCAATGTACATCTTTCCTGAATTATGCTTAACCATTTATCTGAATGTGCCTGCGCTGTTCAGGTAAGTAGTTTTTTTGAGAGGGATGATGGAACACAAAGGGGGAAATAAGCTGCTGTTACAAATCTCTGTTCTGAAAAACTTTTATGTCCAATTCCCTCACTCTTTTAGTACAAGTTCTTCAAATGTAAAAGAAGTAACCCTAATTTTAAAACTAGTGTAAAGATGCAAGCTGGAAAACTATCCAACTCTTGCCAATAACTTGTCATCCTGGTTTCAAGCAGGTAACGTTTAATGCAATCAATTCACTATTGGCAGTATTTGTGTCTAGTGGCATCTCGCTGCACCAATAAATGCTGCTCCCAATCCAAACAAAAGTTTGAAGGTTTTTTTATTAGGATATTGGTTCCTGGAAAGTAGAATTGACTCAATCACTCTATGTTGAGTAGATTATATACATAAAGGTGGGGGAAATCAACATACAAGTCTCTAGTTTACAGCTAAATTTGTTGGCTGATGTGAGGGACGACCAGAGAGGAGAGAAGACGGACTTTCAGTAGACTCTTGTTCATATCCATATCCCTAAAACAATAAGTTGTCTCAATTTAATTTATTTGAAACTCCTAAAAAGAGGAGCACCAATCCTATATATGGCTTTAAAAAATACACATTGGTTCATGTCCATTTTCAGCTACCATACTTGATTTAGGAAGAACTGCTAATTTTAAAGACAATTAGCAAAACTTCATTAACTCTTGTACACTTTTTTCTTTTTAAAACAGGGTGGACTTCATTGAATTGTTCAGTGTTGAATTGCTGCAGTAGCTGCCTCTTGTTGCTGAAACACAAACTATAAAGCTTTCCTGTCTGCTAAACCAGATTACCTGGGTTCAGTAAAACAGCTAAGTGTGAACGTTTTCCTATTTGGTATATATGAGAGAGAGAGAGAGAGAGAGAGAGAGTGTGTGTGTGTATGTATGTGTGTATTACATAGACATGGAACCAAGTGTTCTAGGTACTGGTCATGTTTTATTGCATACTTTAAGTCATGTTGCGTGTATGTGAAATGTCTTCTGACTACAGGCATCAGTTAATATCGGTATATTTTTATAAATTTGAAATTCAGCGTGCCCCATCTTTCACTTAAACATTTTACATTGTTAGGGTAATGTGCTAGATTTGAATCTTAACATTTTTAGGCACAGATGGAAAAAAATTATTGGCTCCTCGAAAATGTATGGGACAAAATGGATCATCAAAGCATGTATGTACTTACAAACCAAGCTGTAGAGATCAAGAAAAGAACTTTACTGTTGATCTCAAGATTTCTAAATTGTCAAGATTTATATGGAGTTGTGGTGGAACTAGTTAACACTTAGAGCTTTTGGTATGTAATAACTATTTGCTATGGACTGATATTAAATGTTTCAAAGGATTGCGTTCTTAAACTTCCTGGATTTTTGTTACTGTCCTCTTGGATTATATTTAGTAGTTTAAATTTCTTTGCTATATTATTACATTAAAATATAAGAATGTTGGATCTCATATTTATTTTTCACTTGTTTTACTAATTATTACAGAACACCCTTTGTTAACTTTTTTATTTTATAAATGTGTAGTATTTTAAACATCTTTAAAAAGAAAATTGTTCAATTGGAACTACATAACTTCTGATTTGTTTTTATTAGGGTTTTTTAAAAAAAAAAACAAAACACTTTTTCCATGTCAGTGCACAGCACTTAACAGAAATGTTTGTATTCCCTTTCTTCAGTTCAATAAACAGAATGAATAACTGGACTGAATATTCTTAACACTCCTAACCTTCAGTTACATGGCTGTCAATTAGCTGTCCATTTCACCTCAGATTTGACGATTAAAATAGAACTTTCAATATTTTAGCATTTTTAGTGAATATTTTCCCAAATATGTATTTGAATCTAACTTAAATGAAGCTGACCCTTTCTAACTTGGCTCAAAATATCTGTTTAGACTCTTAGCCTTTGCTTGTTCAGGTTTAACCTACACTAGCTGTTTTGTAATACTTGACACTTACAGTACTTTACTTTTTAGTATCTTAGTCTGTGCTCATCTACATTCTATTAATGTGTGCACTTTCAAAACAGTACAAGCACTGACTGACCCTTCCTGTTCATATTGAGGGCAATAATCTAGATACTAAATGCCATAGGGTAGGGATTGTCTTATCTTTTTTATACAGCACCTAGTACAGTAGGGTGCTGCTACATTAGACCTCCCAGGTAATGCTGTGCAGTGGTATTAAACTACTTTTTTTGGGTAGGTATTTCCCACCACCTTAAGTCGGGTCCTGCTTGAGGCTAGCATTGAAACTACAGTGTTGACCTAAAGAAGATTCCTTCTACTAGCTTCCCCTTTTATTGCATCAGACATAAACCGCATGTGTTCGCTTCCCCTGCTCTCTGTTCTCTTACCTGATACCGTGATGTTGATGCCAGTCTCCACCATCTAAACGTTAAATTTTCAAATAAGCACCTTCCTTGCTTTCTGCTTTGGGGCTCCTTACAAATTTGGAGGAAAGGCTTTGTAATCCTCTGCAAAGCCACATCCTTGTCCTTTGAGTTATTTCTTAAATCTCCTCTTCTTTGCCATAACCCCTACAACAATCTTGACAACAGAGGCAGCTGCTGCCCTGAATTCACTGGCTATCAGACTGACTAATATTGTCCATAATATTTCCTTGTGTTCTTCCTGGCTGTCTCTGTGTTGCCTCTTGTTATATACTTAAATTGTAAACTTTTTAGGATGTTGGGACAATTTTTTAAAGTGTTGGTAGTGTCTCTGGTGCAATAGCTCGTAGGTCCTACCATAATGTAAACAATTAGTATAAAACTGTACCAGCGTTGAAAAGACATGAAAAAGTTAAAGCCCAAGGCTGACATTCTATTGGTAAGCTTTTAAGAGCTTTCTGTAAAGTACTAAAGCCTTCTCTTGTAAAGTGATGCTAACAATTTTGTTCACAAAGGAGTACGCTCCCTCCCATTGATGATCTAAAATACATCTTTCTCCCACCCATAAATTCTCGTGATAGTCAGATTCTAAACCCTAAAATCTGAATCATTCTACTGACTTCTATAGTAAGGTAGAATGAAATCCAGACTAACTTAATTGCCAGCTGGAAGTATGAAGACTCTACTATGCATTCCTCTCAGGCTATTTGTGCTCAGTGTCTTCTGATAATTATATTTTCCTCTAAGTCCTCAGAATGAGAAATGGTTGTGTAGGATGTTGGCACTCCTGTCCCGCTAATGAATTGTATTGTTGGCACTTCTTACAGCTACCACAGGTATGTGATAAGCTCATGAATAAGAGGGGAAGTGACCTATGCTATGTGGGGGAGGGCCTACAACACAATCCATATTATTCAGATTCTGAAAGTTTGAGAAACTGCTGCTTTTGTGAAAGCCTGCACCTTGGTTAGTGTTACACCAGTGTGTGACCATTTCAACTGTTGAGCCAATGTATTTAATATAGAGAGACAGATTGTTAGCTCTAGCCTGTTTGTTTTTGAGAGTAAAGTTATGTTCATAGCTGAGTAGTTTTGATACTGTAATTAGAAAATTGCTTTATAGTCACTCAAGTATAGTTGCTTAAAGTGCTTGTTTGGCCAGCTCCCCGACAGCTGCTTATCAGGGGAGAGATTGGAGTGAAAGTCATACTAAGGTACTTGTGTGAGGCAGGGGTGTAGAAGAACAGATAGCTTTTGAGTGGTTTTTCCATTCCACAGTAGATGTTACCAACAAAGATCTATCTCTACAGACAGTAGGAAGGGAATCTTCTTAGTTTAACAGCACCAGCATCCAAGCTTAGGCTGACTGGGGTTTGCCCTGCCTTGCTTTTCACAAAGTGAATTCATCACCACCCTAAAAGTCAGTAGAAACAATTCAAATAGTCCTATATTAATATAGGTTCTCATTATTTCTCTTCTCTCAATGTGATAGCACTAGGTGAAATTTTCTTAGTTTCTGCAATGTAATTATACATTGAGGCTAGTGTCGTATTTGTATTATGAAATGCCATTTAATAACTTAGTAGCTATCATGTGACAGAAGGCAAGACTTCCCTTTCTTTCTGCCCCCTCCCCTCTTAATCACCCTGAGCCTACTGAATGTCATGGCATTAAACCAACCATTAGTTTTATAGCAAGGTCTGAAATCTGTATTGCCAAAGAGCAAGTACAAAACCCCTAAACTTTAAGCAGTCTGTAAAGATGAAGTGTTCATGTCTGCTCTTCACCATTTACTTGCCCTATATATTCAAATCAGTCTGAAGCAATAGTCACTGCCCTGAGCAGTGAGTCTGTGATAAGAGGGAGAAGTGCAGCAGCTATCTGGAAAACCATTCCTTAGTATTTGTCTTTTCAAGATGGCTTTTCTAGGATTGAATCGGCATGCTGCTAAAATCATTAAGGGTATGTTTCTACTCTACCACCACCCCACCCCACCCCATGATCTTCACCCCTTGTTGTAGATTCATGCTAGCGGAGATCAACCTTGTGCACTAAAATAGCATGGATGTTGCAGCTCAGACTCTCAAACCCACAGTAATGGAGAGTGCTTGTGGCATATTCTGCTATTTTCAGGGAAACAAGGATATCACTGAGAGGATGCCATATTAAAGTTACTACAGTCCTGAATACGATCTGCTGTGGGTACTTCCAGCCTACAGCTTGAGAGCCCAAGCCACAATGTTTGTGCTACTATTTGTAGTGCATTATCTCAAGCCACATGAGCTTACGTCTGATCACCTTGCTGGGGGGACATTAGGCTTCCTTTTCAAGATATAGCTTTCCATAAGTGGTGATAGTACATAATGAGATTTGGAAAGATTTATTTTTAAAAGGAGGCAGCTTTAGTCTTCTAGCAGCACTTTTCAGATGGCAAGGTAGTTAGGGTTCTCACCATTAGTATTCACCTTGGTTGTTCCTTGCCTTGCTTCCTGCCTGGAATTATGTTAAATTACTTCACAATGGGCATTTAACTGATGTACATACATATAAATTAAGCCACATGTCCAGCTACAGCAACCTTTCCTTTGTAAGCACCATGCTTTCCCCCTGTAGCCTTCAAGTACAACAGTTTATTTACCACTCACACATGCTTTGTCCCTACTGGCAATTTCAAGCAAATCTCCTGTCCATACTAGCAGTGGTCAGAGCGTTGCTATAGATGAGCTATCAGCATTTTCTACCACCATTTGGACCATCCACCATCTTTGTTATTTTAAGAGCTCTAACAATGTCTTTGGACTGTTGACCTTCATATTGAGAAAACACCTTACATATGGTGGCAGTTAAAGGGACTGGGAAAGAGGTGAGTTGCTAAAGTCTTCCCGCATGTCATTGTTTCAGGGAAATATGGTAAGAACTGTAGGATAATACAGTAAGTAGGGAGCATCCATTCACCACAGAAATAGGCTATGAATTTCAAATGTTACACTTGTTACTGCCTGGGTACTTAAGTTATCTCAACATGTGTTATTTTGTGACATCCCAAACACCAAAAGGTGCAATGCAAACTTGTATGAATAGATACTACTTGGTTCCCTGAAGCCAGTGGAATACACCCAGAGGACTTCCTAGAGAAGAGGTGATAGTTACATTTATCCTGAATGCAAGCCTGAGTGAGCACTTTGACCCCCCTCCCCCCCCCAAAAAAAATCTGTGTATCCAGGAGACAGAGGGAGCCTGTAGTTAGAGAGCATGGAATCAGAAATCCAAGTTGTAATCAACTCTCACTTTTACCCTCTCTGCACCTCCCATTTCCCATCTGTAAAATGAGGATCGTACTTATACCATTTAGTAAAGCGCTTTTGAGACTTATGGACAAAAAGCATTAGATATTAGTATTAACACTACCATGTTCACTTTGCTTTGTATCCTCATCTTCCTCTACTTATCCAATCTTTTAAAACAGGTTTTCAGTTGAGCTGCAGATAAAATTTCAAAACACTTGTTCTTTTCAGCATAGCTCTTGGGGGCAGGAAAAGCATACCTTAAAAGATGCCATTTGCATTGTTTCTGCTCCCAAACTACTTTTTGGCTCCTTATTTAGTTACCTAGATTGAAGTATGAATGTTAGTATGTATACTCACTGGTCTAGCCATGGAGGGAGCCTTCCATCTTCAGCACATTCCTAGGAGCAAGGCTGTGTCATAATACTCAAACAGCACAGAACCCTACTGTATCATCTATGCTCTTAATCCTTTCCAGCTATAAGACAAATAGAAAATTTGACCCTGCCTCCTTTATCAAAAAGCTACACTGGACAGGAGGCTGCTTTTAGTATGCCATTTTACAGAGAAATGTTTTTTTTCCAACCTCTGTTCCACTGAGCAACTATTTTAGTCTTCCTGCCTTAAACAACACTACTGCTGGATCTTTAATGTGAAACAGCAGAGGTCACCGGTGCTGCTCCTGTATGAAACTTCTAAAGTTAGTGAGCAGCAATGAACCTTGTGTAAGGAGAATTACAAAGGTAGTTCAGCTAGGAACTAGTGGCATACTAAGAATACATTTCCCACAGAATAAGACATCACATCACTGTACTGATTAACAGTGGGGAAGGTGGTGTACAGTTACAGAGGAGTGTGATAGCTGGCCTTTTGTCTGCCAATTAGAAGCCATGGCTTTTGAGGCAGGTACTCACAAGGCACAAGTGCTGGGAGAGGTTAGAACTATTTGTACTAATTCAGGAGTTGGTAGCAGCGTTAAGCTTTCTGCATCCTATTTTTCTATAGCTATTGACAACCCACCCTTTCCTTAGTTAGGTGCATATTTGCATGACAGCAGATGGCATTGCAGACTGGATCTGACAATGCATAGAGCATGCTGGACATCCTACTTAGCTTCTTCACTGCTACTGTAGATTATGGCAGCATTCTCAAACATTCAATTGTAACATCTCCAAGTGAGTGTACAAAGTACATGGTGCTGCAGTTTGCCTTTGCTCAGATGGTAAGCTAGGCAGCAGAGAGATAGTATTCTTACTGTTGCCCTACTACCTGTTCCTTCCAGGATTAACATGACTCATTAAAAAACAAAACCTTACTCTCCCCTGTTTTCTGGGCTTCCTAGCACATCCTCTCTATGCAGGATCCATTATTTAAGCTCTTTAAGGCCAGTACCATCTCTATTTTGGATCTTGTGCAGAGCTGAGCATATTGCTGGCACTTAAGTAAACATGGTAACAATGCAAACTACTTTGTCTGCTAAGCATAATTGGTTTTGATTTTGGAACTGGTGTCCAAACATGGCACATGTAATGTCCTCACATCTAAGGCCCAGGCTATCTCAGCAAGAAAGCTAAAGGCAAGATACTGAAGCTTGATTTCTCCAACTCTCTAAAGGTCTTCAGTGCTGGCCTCAAAGAATAAGAAGCTGCAGCAATTATTTTAGTATCAGTTTAATTTCAACTACAATTTTTCATATCAAATTGAAGGGATACAATTGCTCTTTTGGATAGCATCTCATCCCTTCCTGTCTGAGTCTTGCTAAGACTTTGTATTTTAAAAACACAGACTGATTGATTGATCTATCTAGAAAAAGTGGCTTGTATCATCAAAAAGAGTAAACACAGTGACCTGAAAATAAGAATCCCTAAAAATGAGTTTAGGCTCAGCTATTTGATGTGAATCTGGCACGGGGAGAGCAGTCGAAAAAGTTAGAGTTGGCCATCATGGAGGTATCTGACAAAAGTATGTTGATACAGAACACTATTAAGTGTTTATTTTTGATTCACCTGTCTTGAAATGGGAACAATAAGTTATTGGATAACTAGAGTGAGAGGTCGTTTAGCTTTATTGTAGCTTCTGCCAGTCTTCCTGTCCTTTGCTGCAAAGTGTTGATTACTCCGGAGTGAGTCTCTAGCTGTAGGTTAATGTATTGTGTAGCAAGAGCATCAGGGAAAAGAATCATTCATGTTTCTCTTACGTTGAGGCAGAAGTTTACACTAGAGCATAGACCAGGATCGCTTTTGCTATTGGGGCATTACCCCATACAGAAAATAAGATAATGGAAGTGTCACTTTTTAAAAATACTACTTTCATCATAATGCTGTTTCATGGCATAGCTCCAAGCAGATAAAAGATCCATGTGGGTACAAGCTGCTCTGGAGCTCCAACCTGTAGCATGCACCGTCCACACAGGGCTCCAAAATAGATCTTCGGACAACCTGACAGCCAGAAGCACTTACAAAAGGCCTTTATGAATGAGCAGATGTATTAAACCTGCACTTAAATTTGGATCTGGACCTTCCACTGGTATAGACCTGAGCAGAGACCTGCTAAACCAGGCTGTCTTTTCCTGTTTTTTTTTTTTTTTTTTTTTTTTAGAGTGCAAGGTGCTGTGCTACAAGATCAGTTCCATATAAAAATTTAATATAACAAGATCTAATAACTGTTTGTTCCTTTCATACCACACAATCAAATTGCTACAAAAACTGTCAGTTTTTAAAATATTTTATGTTAAAAAATACAGCAAAAATATTTCTTGTTCAAAGAGGAAAAAATATACTGCATGACGACACCAGTCCAGGTATGTTCGAAAGTGTCTCCGGCTCTACAACTGTTCGCTGGAGTGAGTCGGATGGTTCAGAATTTGGCAACTAACTAGTTCCTTTTCAACTTCAGTCATTTATCAAAGCCAAGATCATACTGTGATAAGACAAAAGAGGAAAGTGTATTACTGAAGCATATGCAAATCTCTGAGCACCTCATGGTTGGATGCATCTCATTTGCTTAAACAGAACAGAGATCACACCTTCACCTTTTATTATGAAGGCAAGATTTGCAGAGATTGTAAATCCCAGCATGCAATGATCCATCTTGAAATGAGTAGGTGGCTATGTCACAGAACTCATTGAGTTGTAGCTTGGCCAACCCTATGGTAAGGTCTGCATGAGACATGTCTATTAAAACAAATTTGGTCCCCAAGTAGCTCCCTTACTGGATAGATATTAACCATCACTTTTTATTGTGTCTTAAATCCACTTAACACCCTGCATGCTGCTTCCAAAAGATTTTACACTAAGATACTTTGCCCAGATTTACAAGATATGTAAGGGTTAAAAAAATATTTACATATGTACATGGAACAAAAGTTTTTTTTTTTTTTTAAAAAAAGACATGCCCTGTAGTTACTCCCAATCCTTCTCACTGTGCACGGGATAGCATAATTTAAAAGGGATGCTCAAGGAGTTTAAGCCTCAAATTTGTTCTGAAAAGTGTTATTTCTATTTAATCTCAAATTTTTTATGTTTCAATGGGAGGAAAAATAGGTTTCATTATAACCAGATATGAGAGAGAAACTGTTATTAGACAGATATGAAACTACGCAGTGCAGTTGCAGCCAAGCTGAAGTGATAAGCCCAGAGTAGACATGCTGGATATGACTAAAATTAAGTCAGATTTTTAAATTTTGTTTTAAAAAAAAAATCTAAAAGTTCTATCAATAACGGGTAAATGAAACACCATCCCATTGGTCCTCATTCTGCCATTTACTTTCCTTTAAATTTGAACTACACATCAAATTAATTTGTACCCCTTGCTGCTCACTTATGATGGATTAAGTCACCTACAGAGTGTGTGTGCATTTGTTTTCAAAAAAGAGTGCAGCTTTCCCATCCCCTACATTAGAAGTAGGGAGTCTTGAATCCCTTCTTCCCTGCATAATCTAGAATGTGACATCACAGTTAGAAGCTGGTGCATGAAGGACTGATTCCCCCCAAACTAAATCATTCTAGTTTATAAATTAGTCAGGCCCACCTCAAATTTCTGAACAAGGAAAGAATCACACTGATTAAGAGAAATATTTTGAGTGCGTGTTCAACCTGGAACTGACTGCCACAAAGTATTACTTGGACAAAGATCTTAAATAGGCTGCAGAAGGAGGATAGATATGCAGTTACACTGGCAGAATAAAGAGAATATGAAATGGTGGTATGACAATTCCTTTGTTCCTATGCTGCACAAGATTTAAGACTAACCTGTAAAGGTACATGAAGAAACAAAGCAAGTGAAAGCCTAGCTTAATCATGGCTTCCTTCATGTGCGATTTCAATTGTCCCCGATTATGGATCTCTGTGGGGTCAAACACCCCCATGTTCCCACTTGGCACCATAATGAACCTGAAAGATTTAAACAAAATAATTTTAGTCAGTATTTAAACAAGTTTTACTGAAACATCTGAAGGAAAACAAAGACTGCTCCCCATTTTAAGAGTCATTTTCTAATTCAGTACAAAGCAGCTGTTCTCATAAATTTCAGGATATTGGTTATCACCTAATCTTTGCATTCACAAATATCAGTTGGACAATAGGTGGCCATGGGAAAGCTATACATATACCTACATTCACATACTAAAGTTTCAGTGGTAATAACTGATTCCATATGAGTTCTCTTACTGCTTGTAGTTACCAAGATTTATGGAGAAAGCGCCCAAAAAAGTGAGGAGGTGTGTTAAGGTGAAGAGGCTTAAACCTAACACACTAGTGGTTTTGCTAGGATTCTGGGCAGAATTAGCATCTTCCACTGCCAGATACAACTAGTCAGAGGAACTGTGTTCTCCTGGTTAAGGCACTATTAATGGGCTGTACAAAATCTGGGTTCTAGTGCCACATCTGCCACAAACATCCTTGCGACCATGAGCAATACGCAATCTCTCCATACTTCAGTTCCTCATCTGTAAAATGAGGATAATACATCCCTTCTTCTCAGAGGTGTGTATGAACACATTTACTAATATATGGAGGGCTCTGATTCTCTACTGCCATAGATATGAAGAAAACACCTTTTGTAACAGACCAAGTCAGAGAGCAGGCAGGAATGAGAAGTGCTGTTGGCCTCTTTTATTATGAGATGAGAAATTCTAAGTTTTGTATTCCTTTGTTATATAACCTAAAACTCAGATAGATAATCATAATTTAATCCATTAATCTCTGAGGAAAAGGGTAGCAGTGTTCCAGAGGTGAAGCAAGTGAGAACAATGCTGGAGCAAGGACCATTACCCACCTACTTGATTCTGACAAGGTGCCATTTGATGTTTTGGGCCAAGTTTTCCCCTTCGATGTTATTTCAGTGCAAGTGAATAATAAGCATTTGAGGCCAGAATTTGGTGCTTTGCTGTATATAATGATAAAGTCCCACCTACTGCAAAGTGCAACATGTAATGAATGACATCCGACCGACCAGTTATGCCAGAATGTTCAAAGATAGTCATCTATATTTGTCCAAAATGGTTCAAGGGGAATATACTAAACAAAGCACTGATTTTATTTTATATTTCTGCAATTCTAATGCAGCAGCTGGGTTCATGCTACCACTCAAAACTTGAGACAGAAGTCCTGGCCTCCCACTTCCTAGGCAGGCAGAATCTGAAGCATCTGTGTGTTTGCTGGAGCAGCTATTCCATTTGTTTAAGAGTGGTAAAGTCATTAAAAAGGTTATTCAGTGTCTAGTAAAAAACTAGAAATTCCCCTAGGTTGATTTAAGCAGCTAGGCTGGGGAACAGGAAAGTCAGTTGATAAGAAATAGAGAAATTCAAATATTTTTAGTTTATGATCTGAGACAGACATTGGGTGGCCCCAGGACAAAGAACAAACAAAATCAGACTCAGCATAGTTACCAAAAAGCAAAAAAACTCAACCCTGAATAAAGCCACTAAAATAAATTTCAGCATCATATGAATATCAAACAAGTATTTTCACCTGACATTACATTTTACCTGACTGTGTTTCCATTACAAGACCAGTCTGAATATGTCCAAGACTGGAGCCCTTACCTCAAATCGCCGAGATTAATATCCAGTTTGGATAGCCCCTCATCCCTATCTTCCTAGAAGTAACAGAAAGACTAGTTGGGCATATCCTTATTAAACTCCTGCTGTGAGCCCTCTTTCTGATCTCAGAAGTGTAAATCCAAAACAACCTTTGGTTGCCTCTGCATACAAGAGAAACTTGGCTCCCTTACCATGGTACCAAGAAGCTTTCCCCCATTACCTTACATAGGGGAAAAGATGTTGCCAGCAAAGAGAGAGACTATTCATAGCACTAATAAGCCATGCAACTCCAGAGTAAATTCAACCAGAGTGCAGCCAGAACAAAAAGAAATCCATTCCATATTATTTCTCTGATTCACTTCTGTGAACAATAGTGCCATAAGGCAGATTAGGATACAGAAAATGCAGGTCTCATTAGAAACAATTGGAAATGAAAGAATTTCAGTGTTTGAATGCAAGCTTATTCTTGTTTAAATTTTTTAAAAAAATAAATGTTGGCTAATTGTTTATTTTTACAGGTAATCCCTAACATTAAAGTAAATGAAAAGCTGGAGATTAAAGTTGCTTTCCAGTTTACTTTGTGGTGCATCTTAATTAAATAAAGCAAAGAACATGACCTTTGTGCTAATATGAAACAGATCCTGGTAGTGCCTCTTCCATGGGGAACACATTGCATAATTTTCTTAAACGATTTAGCAGATGAATGCCACACTTCTTTACCTGCTTTGCCTTTGAGGTAAATGTGTGAACTACTGCCCTCACTGGAGGGTGTGGGACATACAAAACAGGAAGTGATGCAATTTTAATTAAAGCTTATAGAATTTTGAGTTATTTGGAGTCAGTTTCTTAAAAAAAAAAAAAAAAAAGTAATTAGGTGACATATTACAAGCACTAAATAAATAAATAAATAAATAAGGCAAAGAAGTTGCCAGTACTGTTCCTAGAAATATATGTCAGTGCTTCACAACCTCCACTCGTGGCATGGAGCTGCCATCTCAGGGGCACAGGCTTGTATTAGATTTTCCTACAGGGCATAAAGTCTTGAGGCAAAGGAGGGCAGAGAGACTTCAGATCCTATTAGAATTCATAGAAATGAAAGCATTTCAGTGCTGTGTTAAAGTTTCTTAATTCTTGTTTAAGTTTTAAAGGGTTGCCTACTAAAAACGAAAATCAGTTTTTTTAAACCTATTGTTACAAGCAACATTAAGATGCCTATTACTGAATAAGTATTTTCACCATTTTTCAATTGCTTTACTTTACCTCTGAAGGACCTTTGCATATAGACATGCTCTGTGTTTCCTAGGTTGTTTGTGTGGGGTCTTTCACACAGCACTAGAGAGGAGAAACATGCTACTACCACCACCACCACGATAGGTAGGGTTACATGGGCAGCTCTGGTACTTACTATTACTTATATTTCACTTTTTTTTTTTTAAAGTGGTTAGATTTCAAATTAACTGTGTCCCTTCAAGTTGAAAAACTGGGTACTGAAAGCAGAGTGTAAATACAGAAGCCCCAAATGGTGCCTCATTTGAGACAGCAGAAAGCATCACTGCTATCCTGCAAAAAGTAGAGGAACTGAAAGTTAAGTGACCATATATCTTACATATCTCAGATCCTGAACAAGGAGATCAGGTAGGATTTCTAAATAGCTGACAACCTGGAATCTTGGGAATCTCCCCCCTTTGTTGCCTCAAGCAATTCTGTTCCTGTAAAGCTGTCTCATATTCAGCCTCATTAAGCAGTATAGGCCTGCATCTGACCCCACTGGGGCACACTTGAATAACCCTATTCATGTCAGATCATCTTTTACACTATGAAACTTTCACTGAAATTAATGGGACTACTTATGGAGTGAGATGCTACCCAATATAAATATCAGAATTTGGCGCACTGAACTCAAAGACAAACTTCCATGCTATTTGTGTGGTAATCCTAAAACATACTGGATTTCAAGGGGAATTTAAAAAAAAGACCCTAACTTTGTCTACACGAACATTCACCCTGGCTACCAGCCTCTTAACAGAGCACAGTTTTGTTAAGATCATAAGGAAGCTAAGAAGCCTTCTTCAGTTGTTTGTTTTGTACTCTGCACAGCTCTGGTGAAATGGATAGTCTGGCACCATTCAAACTCCTGCAGGTGCAGTAATTTTGTTGTAGGTCAGAACTTGGTTTCTGAAATGTCATTAGCTCAGAAAGAAGATTGAGTAATCTTTCTGACGATAGCAGTTTAGAGTTCATGCTCATAAATGGATTATGATTTAATATTTAATTCTAGTTTCACAAATGGTAACTCACAACTCTTCCTAAATGTATTCTGACAGACCCATGCATTTTTTTGTTGTTCATCTCAAAACAGTATTTCCTGTAGAGACAGATAGTGGCAGGGACCATATCTGGGTTCTATCCCTACCTATACCACACACTTTCCGTGTGACATCAGCCAAGTCATTTACTTCTCTGCACCTCCATTTGCTAGCCTGTAAAATGGTTCAGTTACATACTGACAGCATTGTTGGGTATATTTATTAGTGTTTGTAAAGGATGCCAAGATTCTCAGACAGAAGGTGATATTAAAAACGCAGGTTGTAATTCTGACCTACAGGGGAAGGAGAAGTGCAGAACTGTATTGTTACATTAAATTTGTCATACGAGCTGTAAATTAAAATTGAAAAAATAAACCTGGATATGTGTGTTCAGAAGGTCTGTTACTTCTGGGTGACTGACATCTAATAATTAAACTTAATCGGACTATTCAAAATGCCCTTTGAGAATTGTTTCTTTTATTAAAGATGGGGAGGGCAGACATTGAGTTGCTTTCTATAACCTCCACTTGCTAACAAGGAGCGACATTGACAGGCTACTTTAAATTTTCTTCCAGAGACTGGGACACTACAATACCTTTGAGTTATTCAAAGGGGAAATTAGTAGGAGGGATTTCCAAAACCCAGAGGATCGCCCCCAGAAAGTCTTGCAAGAAAAAGTACAGCCTTGCTGCAGAAAGAGTCTAACCCAAATTAGTCAGTTACCAAGGTAAATGGTCTTTTGAGCAATATCACTTAGTTTTTGTAGCATCTTTTATGCTTTTATACCACACTTCACAGCCAAACGCAGTCTACGTACACAGATACAAGGGAGGTACCGTATACAAGTTAGAGACTCATGCTATTCAAAGGCCGTGGGCTGACTGGCACCATTCTATGAGCCAAGGGCAGCAACAAATTTGTATGTCTTGTCTAAAAACAACTCAAGCATAATTATTCTGACTTATCTTTCATGACAATATGGAATTGCTTCTCCGAGTTAAACATTATACAACTAAATGATAAGCATTTGGTCTTCTGGCCACATGCACTTCATCTTACAGGTAGCTTCTGGAGGAAGTTTAATGGTGGTTTGCAAGGATCTTGCTCACGTTCTTCATTAATATGGTGACATGAGCGTACACTTTCTCTGTACAGCAACAGAACAAGTGCGAGACAAACAGGTCCCTGTCCTAAGGAGTTTCCAGTTAAAAAATGCAGCAATACCAGTGCAGACCACACAAAAATGGAGAGAGGGCTTTATGCTCTAGATGTGGGGGATTTTTTTTTTTTTAAATTTAAGACAGGTAGATGGAGCTTGATACACAAGATGGCAGGCTGTTCAAGGCCCAATGGACAGCACAGATGGCACAAAATCGAGAGTGGACAATGGAGGTGAAAGAAGCAAAGAACAGGAAGTTTGGACAGAGGCAGAGAGAAGGGAAGAGTCACAGTTAAGTGTAGCACCTAGGGCCTCATCAATACACAATCTTTGAATTTTTATAAACAATATTGGTGTAGAAATTAATAGTTAAAGCAATACAACCTCCTTACATGAACACTGATATACCCTAAAGGTGCCAATATCAGTGTTGCTTATTCCTGTAAGTTGTATACAGTACAACATCATCCACAACAGAGGTTGTATCACTATACCCACATAGTTGCAGCAGTACAACTGTCTTTACACCATCTCTTCGTGAAATTTTAAAGCGAGGAGTGAAACCTGAAAGAGGGGCATCTAACAAGCACATGGGCATGGGACACATGACCAGAGCAATGAGAGGAAACATCTTGGCACCAGAGCTTTCAGTATTTCACCCCATTAACACGCTACTATTTTCAAAGGCTTGAGCCATTATATCTTTGAAAACTTGAAGCTGACTCACAATAGCAAGGTACTTTGTCATTATAAATTTTACAAGACAACAACAGACCGAAGAATCTCAAATTCTCCAACTTTGTTGCAATTTCACCTAAAAGTGCTAGAGAGGCCAATTTTCTAACCTTTTGGGCTAAATAGGAAATTTTAAAAAGGTCAGATTTGTGAACAGTTTCAAAACTACCTACAGTGAATTAACAACTCAAGGATATAAATGAAATATCCAGTCATGATGTACTGGCACAACCATCAATTTATCTTCAAACTCGAGTCTGAAAGTAGTGAAATTTCAAGAGAAAAAAGAAAATAAAATCCTGTGCACTTACCTATATATATTCCAGGTTGCTACTGGCAAATTAAGGAGGAAGATGAACCAGTGCAATGAAATAAGCATTAATACAGTGACAATAGTATGGCCAATCAATTCTGGGAGCACCCACTGCAAAAAAGGAAATATTACAGAAGTTTAAACATTTACACAGCATGAGCCCCCTAAAGGAACCAACCCTTAGTGTAATTATGTCAAAACCTCTACGTGTACACAGAGTGGATACCTCCCAGCTTTGTATCATCTGCAAACTTTATTAGCACACTCCCACTTTTTGTGCCAAGGTCAGTAATAAAAAGATTAAATAAGATTGGTCCCAAAACCGATCCCTGAGGAACTCCACTGGTAACCTCCCTCCAACCTGACAGTTCACCTTTCAGTAGGACCCGTTGCAGTCTCCCCTTTAACCAATTCCTTATCCACCTTTTGATGTTCATATTGATCCCCATCTTCTCCAATTTAACTAATAATTCCCCATGTGGCACGGTATCAAATGCCTTACTGAAATCTAGGTAAACTAGATCCACTGCATTTCCTTTATCTAAAAAATCTGTTACTTTTTCAAAAAAGGAGATTAGGTTGGTTTGGCACGATCTACCTTTTGTAAAACCAGGTTGTATTTTGTCCCATTTACCATTGACTTCAATGTCCTTAACTAATTTCTCCTTCAAAATTTTTTCCAGGACCTTGCATACTACAGATGTCAAACTAACTGGCCTGTAGTTACCCGGATCACTTTTTTTTCCTTTCTTAAAAATAGGAACTATATTAGCAATTCTCCAATCATTCGGTACTACTCCTGAGTTTACAGATTCATTAAAAATTCTTGCTAATGGGCTTGCAATTTCAAGTGCCAATTCCTTTAATATTCTTGGATGAAGATTATCTGGGCCCCCCGATTTAGTCCCATTAAGCTGTTTCAGTTTCGCTTCTACCTCTGATATGGTAATATGTACCTCTATATCCTCCTTCCTATTTGTCATGCTACCATTATCCCCAAGATCCTCTTTAGCCTTATTAAAGACTGAGGCAAAGTATTTGTTTAGATATTGGGCCATGCCTAGATTATCTTTAACCTCCACTCCATCCTCAGTGTTAAGCGGCCCCACTTCTTCCTTCTTAGTTTTCTTCTTATTTATATGGCTATAGAACCTTTTACTATTGGTTTTAATTCCCTTTGCAAGGTCCAACTCTACTCGACTTTTAGCCTGTCTCACTTTATCCCTACATGTTTTGACCTCAATTAGGTAGCTTTCCTTGCTGATCCCTCCCATCTTCCACTCCCTGTATGCTTTCTGCTTCTTCTTAATCACCTCTCTAAGATGCTTGCTCATCCAGCTTGGTCTACAACTCCTTCCTATGAATTTTTTCCCCTTTCTTGGGATACAGGCTTCCGATAGCTTCTGCAGCTTTGATTTAAAGTAATCCCAGGCCTCCTCTACCTTTAGATCCATAAATTCTTCAGTCCAATCCACTTCCCTAACTAATTTCCTTAATTTTTGAAAGTCAGCCCTTTTGAAATCAAAAACCCTAGTTGCAGATTTATTTTGGTTAATCCTTCCATTTAGTTTGAACTGAATTAGCTCATGACCACTTGAGCCAAGATTGTCCCTTACAACCATTTCTTCTATGAGGTCCTCGCTACTCACCAAAATTAAATCTAAAAGGGCATCCCCTCTAGTCGGTTCAGCAACTACTTGATGAAGGAATCCATCAGCTATCGCATCTAGGAAAATCTGAGCCCTATTATTATTACTAGCACTGGTCCTCCAGTCTATATCTGGGAAGTTAAAGTCTCCCATGATCACGCAGTTTCCATTAGTATTTACTTTATTAAAAACATTAAAAAGGGCTCTATCCATATCCAAATTAGATCCCGGAGGTCTATAGCACACCCCAAGCACTATCGTAGGAGAGGCTTTACTAGTTTTCTTCCCCAATGTAATTTTTGCCCACACGGACTCCGTCTTATCCATTGCATCGCTTCTTATTTCTTTACATTCTACCTCATCATTGATATACAATGCTACTCCACCACTTTTACCTTTGTTTCTGTCTTTCCTAAACAGCACATACCCTTCAATACCTGTAGTCCAGTCCTGACTACTATTCCACCATGTTTCTGTTATCCCTATAATATCTGGTTTCACTTCCTGCACCAGTAGCTCTAGTTCCTCCATTAAATTTAAAAATGATAAAAACTGATAAAGGCTAAAAATAATCAATATTATCTGTTGAATTTCAAAAATCCCTGAATTCTGCCAAACGTAATTTTATGCCACTCAAACCAAAATAGGAACATACCAATTTAACTACGTCAGTTTCTAAGCAGATTTAGTTAAAATGGTACAATTTCTCAGGTAGACAAGGCCTGAGAACTGCTCTGGTCAAAAAAGGCCAGGAATTATAGCCATATTTCTAATAAAGAAACTAAAAAGCATTAGAAAGATCACAAAACCATGTCACAATTGGTCTGCCTCATGCCCAGGGATAGAGGCAGAGAATCTAGAGATTCTAAGCAAGGCGCTGTCTAAGCTGCACGTATACAGCCAATTTATTGGTCTGCCTCAAAGCATCAGGGAGAGGGGGTATGCCTCACAGTTCAGACTGTTGGACATAGGAGAAAGGTTCATTCTAGGAGCTGAAGTGAGGAAAAGGTGTGGGAAAAGAAAAAGCAGCACGCATCACCATTCTAAGATTCCCAGCACTCCCTATTGTTTCCAATGGTAGGACACAAGATCTACTGAGTTTTATCAAATTAAATGCAACATAAGATTTCTTACTTTATTTAGTTTTGAACAGCAAGACCTTGCATTAATATAGTCACATTCCAAGTCTGATAGTGTTATTATCTGAAGTCCAAGATAAGGAACATTTTTTGTCATACAGTAATTCAAAGCTATATTTTAACTCTCACAGTAATTAGGTACATCGTTACTATAGGACAGAGGAGTTAAGGCTTTAACTGGAACACTCTCTTCTGTTACAGCAAAACTGTCACAGTTACATTTGAGGTAAATTACATTTATTGTCCTATTTTATTCTCTTTACTATGTAACGTGTGTGAGGAAAAGATGTGGAACACAGTGGAGTCAGCACACAAGTGATCTCACAATGCTTTTTACCAGTGACTGTTGGCCAAGTGCTTCAACACACTTAATACAAATAAGGGAACTCCAGAGCTTGCTTATTTCTCAATGCAGTTTCCATTCCTGGTCCTTGTCCTACAACCCTTATTTATACAAATGGTCCCTCTGAAATCAATAGAATTTAGCCCCTTACTAGCCCTAGCCCCAACCCCTCCCTGCCCCATTGGGCCCCTCCCGAAATCCCTGCCCCGGCCTTGCCTCTTCCCTGAGCGTGCGCGCCGCGTTCCTCCTCCTCCCCCCTCCCTGCCAGTGCTTGCCACGTGAAACAGCTGTTTCGCAGTGCAAGCGCTGGGAGAGACAGGGGAGAAGCAGGATGTGGCGGTGCACTCAGGGGAAGAGGCGGAGACGAGCTGGGGCGGGGAGGTGCCGGTGGGTGCAGAGCACCCACCACTTTTTCCCCCATGGGTGCTCCAGCCGCAAGCACCCAGAGAGTCGGCACCTATGCTTATAACTGAAAACATAAATACAGTATTTCTTAACTCACTGAGAATACTACCATCAGACAGGGGTATTGTGAGTTATAATTAGTTCACATTTGTGAGTGCTTTGAGATCCCCAATGCAAAGTTCTAGAAAAATGCAAACTAATGTTTATTTTATAACTAGTGCCCAGATACTCTGGTGATGGATACTTCTGAAGTGTATAATCATGACATTACTCCACAAGAAAAACCAAGAGGTGCTTTTAATATCAGAACTATTATTTAAAGGTAATCTGTGAAGGAAGAAAAATGTGCACTTTTTTGTTCTTTTACATACAAAGTGACCTGAAAGGTTTAAAAACATTAGTTCTGCTTTTTTAAAAAAAAAAAAAAAATTAGCAATGTCAGGTTTCTCTATGTTCGGCTGGAGAACAAGTGGGATGCTATTACAAGAAACTGATTCCAGAAGAGAGAAGGGATTTTCAGTCAGAAAAATTCTCTGGGGGGAAAAAAGATTTACCCCCCACTTCTCCTCAAATGAGATATGAAAGTTCATACTCAAGCTCTCCAGCAAAAACAAGACACTTGATATTCCTGATGTTTTTAAAGGCTTTCTGGTTTTGATTTACCTTAGAAACAAAACCCTTCAGGCCATCTTTTTTGTGTCATGATGAAACAAGAAGAGATATTTTGATAAAGACCCAGTGCCCTTTGCATCCTAACAATGCCATAAAACGATAAACAAGAGCGATTAGAGAAACCTTGTGTAAGGAGAATTACAAAGGTAGTTCAACCAAGAACTAGTGGCATACTAACACAAAGAATACATTTCCAAGAGAATAAGACATCCATAGAATCCAGAGAACATTGGATTACAAAGGTTTCTCAAACTTTTAGAAGTTTTTGAGATTTAAAAAACACTTTAGTGCACCTCTCCTTCCCCAAATCCAATATCAGTATAACATGAACTATATGGAAGCAGCACAGTGTGCTTTTCCTTATGTGGACTATGAGTGTAAGCAGCATATTGCAATTAATTGAAATTCTGTATTTAGGAGGATTGGCTACTGCAAGCTTTCATTACTGAACCATGTTTTTGCACATTCTTCTCTGTTATAGAAATGTTTTCACGCAACAGCTTATTCCTCTCCTGCCTTTTTGAGTCCTAGCAACATTCTCCAACTTCCTTTTTACCCAAGCAATTTCAGAAGAAACTAATGGCTGACAAAAATTCACAAGTATTTTGAATGCTCATGTATCTAGGGAAGTAATTGTGTGAAGAGCAGCATTCAGTTCAACACCCAGGTAGGTGATTTGTACATTTAGTCATAGTAACAATCAGAATCTTAGGTTTCAGAGTAGCAGCCATGTTAGTCTGTATTCGCAAAAAGAAAAGGAGTACTTGTGGCACCTTAGAGACTAACAAATTTATTAGAGCATAAGCTTTCGTTAGCATTATGAATGCATACGATGAAGTGAGCTGTAGCTCACGAAAGCTTATGCTCTAATAAATTTGTTAGTCTCTAAGGTGCCACAATCAGAATCTTCTGCACCTTCATGGATTATTGTTAGATAGTTATGCCAGATGTGCTGTATCATGATGAAATTGGAATAGAACCCAAATCTGTGTATGACAGAGGAACGTCCATGTTTATTGTAAAAATTATTTTTTAAAATCCTTAACTAATTGTTCTTCATCCTCCAATTAAAATAGAGAGCCAACAGTGCGAGACAAATGTGCGATTTAAAAGATCCTATGTAAATTACTAGCAAATCATTCCCAAAAACACAGAGAAATTCACAAGAATGACTTTCCATCGCATTATTCATCCAAAACAACGGAATAACTATATCAGAGAAACAACTTAGGCCCCAAACGAGATTTTACAAAAACAGGATTTGACAAAATCCAACATCCACAGAGGTTACTTTCCTGACTTTTAAAACAACAGTTCAATGAAATCAGGCCTTTAGGCTTAAACATGACCCCGCAGAATTAGGAGCTACTCACCTCCCAACCACCATCCCCCAGGTATCATGCCACCCCTGGGAGTGTCCCAGCCCCCCTCTCCTCCTCCTCCTCCTCCTCCTCCCTGTACCGGCTGTACACCCCTTATCCCTCACCCAGCCCCCCCTTCCTGGAGTTGCCGCCCCACGTCGCGAGCACCCCCGGCTCCGCTCGACACGCCGCCCTCTCCCCGGTCCCTTGGCCCAGAGGATACGAAATACACGGAGAGGAAGATCAGAGCGCAGCAATCAATAAGCGAGAAGACGAATACGACGGACTCCATGCCGATGCCTCCGCGCCACCGTATACTGCCGTTTCCGGCTCCCTTCCTCCTACCCCGCCCACCGTCTCCAGCTATAGTGCCCGCCCCCTCGAGAGCTCACCCCGCGGCATGCTGGGAAGTGTAGTCTTCACTTCCCTCCTTCGGCCGGCGGGGGCTGCTGAGAACGGTGAGGTGGTGGCCCGCTGGGAAGGGAGGCTTGGACCCATCCTTTGGGAAGAGGCTGGGAAAATCCCGCACCTGACATATACTAAAAACAACGAGGAGTCCTTGTGGCACCTTAGAGACTAAGACATTTATTTGAGCAAAAAGAAAAGGAGGACTTGTGGCACCTTAGAGACTAACAAATTTATTAGAGCATAAGCTTTCGTGAGCTACAGCTCACTTCATCGAAATGCATCCGATGAAGTGAGCTGTAGCTCACGAAAGCTTATGCTCTAATAAATTTGTTAGTCTCTAAGGTGCCACATGTACTCCTTTTCTTTTTGCGAATACAGACTAACACGGCTGCTACTCCGAAACCATTTATTTGAGCATAAGCTTTCGTGGGCTATAACCCACTTCATCAGATGCATGGACTGAATCTATACAGTAGGCAGGTATAAATATACAGCACATGAAAAGATGGGAGTTGCCTTACCAAGTGGGGGGGGGTCAGTGCTAACGAGGCCAATTCAATCAGGGTGGATGTGGCCCATTCCCAACAGTTAATAAGAAGGGGTGACTATCAACAGAGGGAAAATTACTTTTTGTAGTGACCCAGCCACTGCCAGTCTTTATTCAAGCCTAATTTGATGGTGTCAAGTTTGCAAATTAATTCCAGTTCTGCAGTTTTTCACTGAGACTGAAGTCTGTTTTTGAATTTTTTTGTTGAAGAATAGCCACTTTTAAGTCTGTTATTGAGTCTTCTCGGAGATTGAAGTGGTCTCCTACTGATTTTTGAATGTTACAATTCTTGATATCTGATTTGTGTCCATTTATTCTTTTGCATAGAGACTGTCCGGTTTAGCCAATGTACATGGCAGAGGGGCATAGTTGGCACATGATGGCATATATCACATTGGCAGATGCGCAGGTGAACGAGCCCCTGATAGTGTGGCTGATGTGGTTAGGTCCTATGATGGTGTCCCTTGAATAGACATGCGGACAGAGTTCGCACCAGGATTTGTTGCAGTGTTTGGTTCTGGGTTAGTGTTTCTGTTGTGTGGTGTGTAGTTGTTGGTGAGTATTTGCTTCAGGTGGAGGGGCTGTCTGAAAGCGAGGACTGGCCTGTCTCCCAAGGTCTGTGAGAGTGTCACTCGCTATCTATCAATGTGATATATGCCATCATGTGTCAGCAATGCCCCTCTGCCATGTACATTGGTCAAACTGGACAGTCTCTACGTAAAAGAATGAATGGACACAAATCAGACGTCAAGAATTATAACATTCAAAAACCAGTTGAAGAACACTTCAATCTCTCTGGTCACTCGATTACAGACCTAAGAGTGGCTATCCTTCAACAAAAAAGCTTCAAAAACAGACTCCAACGAGAGACTGCTGAATTGGAATTAATTTGCAAACTGGATACAATTAACTTAGGCTTGAATAGAGACTGGGAATGGATGAGTCATTACACAAAGTAAAACTATTTCCCCATGTTATTTCTCCCCCCCACCCCCCACTGTTCCTCAGATATTCTTTTCAGAGTAGCAGCCGTGTTAGTCTGTATTCGCAAAAAGAAAAGGAGTACTTGTGGCACCTTAGAGACTAACAAATTTATTAGAAAAAAGAAAAGGAGTACTTGTGGCACCTTAGAGACTAACAAATTTATTAGAGCATAAGCTTTCGTGAGCTACAGCTCACTTCATCGGATGCATTTGGTGGAAAAAACAGAGGAGAGATTTATATACACACACACAGAGAACATGAAACAATGGGTTTATCATACACACTGTAAGGAGAGTGATCACTTAAGATAAGCCATCACCAACAGCAGGGGGGGAAGGAGGAAAACCTTTCATGGTGACAAGCAGGTAGGCTAATTCCAGCAGTTAACAAGAATATCATAGGGCCTAATCACATCAGCCACACTATCAGAGGCTCGTTCACCTGCGCATCTACCAATGTGATATATGCCATCATGTGCCAGCAATGCCCCTCTGCCATGTACATTGGCCAAACTGGACAGTCTCTACGTAAAAGAATGAATGGACACAAATCAGACGTCAAGAATTATAACATTCAAAAACCAGTTGGAGAACACTTCAATCTCTCTGGTCACTCGATCACAGACCTAAGAGTGGCTATACTTCAACAAAAAAGCTTCAAAAACAGACTCCAACGAGAGACTGCTGAATTGGAATTAATTTGCAAACTGGATACAATTAACTTAGGCTTGAATAGAGACTGGGAATGGATGAGTCATTACACAAAGTAAAACTATTTCCCCATGGTATTTCTCCCTCCCACCCCACCCCCCACTGTTCCTCTGATATTCTTGTTAACTGCTGGAATTAGCCTACCTGCTTGTCACCATGAAAGGTTTTCCTCCTTCCCCCCCCTGCTGTTGGTGATGGCTTATCTTAAGTGATCACTCTCCTTACAGTGTGTATGATAAACCCATTGTTTCATGTTCTCTGTGTGTGTGTATATAAATCTCTCCTCTGTTTTTTCCACCAAATGCATCCGATGAAGTGAGCTGTAGCTCACGAAAGCTTATGCTCTAATAAATTTGTTAGTCTCTAAGGTGCCACAAGTACTCCTTTTCTTTTTGCAAATACAGACTAACACGGCTGCTACTCTGAAACCTGTGAAAATTTATTAGAGCATAAGCTTTCCTGAGCTACAGCTCACTTCATCGGATGCACGAAAGCTTATGCTCTAATAAATTTGTTAGTCTCTAAGGTGCCACAAGTACTCCTTTTCAGATATTCTTGTTAACTGCTGGGAATAGCCTACCTTGCTTGTCACCATGAAAGGTTTTCCTCCTCCCCCCCCCCGCTGCTGGTGATGGCTTATCTTAAGTGATCACTCTCCTTATGCATCTGATGAAGTGAGCTGTAGCTCACGAAAGCTTATGCTCTAATAAATTTGTTAGTCTCTAAGGTGCCACAAGTACTCCTTTTCTTTTTGCGAATACAGACTAACACGGCTGCTACTCTGAAACCTCTCCTTACAGTGTGTATGATAAACCCATTGTTTCATGTTCTCTGTGTGTGTATATCAATCTCCCCTCTGTATTTTCCACCAAATGCATCCGATGAAGTGAGCTGTAGCTCACGAAAGCTTATGCTCTAATAAATTTGTTAGTCTCTAAGGTGCCACAAGTACTCCTTTTCTTTTTACTCACTCTAGGGTATTGCTGGAAGGGGCTGGGATACTGTGCTGATGAGGATGGGATAGGAACCTTACACGGAATAGAATCCCAGTCGCACATCTCTCCCAGATCCCCACCCAGGTATCCTGGACCCCAGTCCAAACCCACCCACTTCTCCCAGGAGAAAGCACAGAATCCTAACAGCTGCCACAGCTGGACAAATGGGGTGGAGGGAGGTTAGCATAGATTTAAAATCATAACTTTTACATTTAATACTGGTGACATTAATAAAACAAAACCCATGAAAGTTAGGGCATTCCTAAAGTTAAGGTTCTTATTGCATTACTAACTGGGCTATGCGTGCACATCTTGTTATTTCAATAACATAATTAACAAGAGAAACAGAAATGTATAGTACTACCTGCAGTATGTGCAAGGCGGACAAGACAACATTGTGTTAAAGTTCCAGGAGGAGGGGGGAAAGGATTGGAAATGTCTGACTTGTGCATGCTAGACTTGTAAAACTTAGTGTTGTGTTGATGCCTAAACTTTGCATTTAATTTACTTGGCTTAATCATAAGACTCCTAGGCACTGTCATAACACCAATAATAAATAAATAATAACCTGCCATTGACAGACTGATTCTGGCATGGCTTTAACCGAAACGCTGTTCTTTGTTGGGTCCTCGGTGTAAGCACAATACAACCAACTTGTTGTGCCTGACTTTAAAAAGACATAGCTGATGTCCACGCCTGAATGGGATCTACAAAACAAGCCAAGTTTTATGCCTGCAGCTTCAGTAATGGTGAAGTGAGCGCCCAGCGGCTGGACAGGGCTTTCCTACGCTGAAGCGAAACAGTATAGATGCAAGATGGCTGAAGGAATTTGGCTTGGCTCAGACCAAAGGCAGGAATCTTCAGCCCCGAAGGCAGAATGGTGGGAAAGTCCCAGGCGGACGGGGGCGCCTGCTGTGCAGCAAACGCACCGTAGGGGGTCCCTAGCCCAGAACAGCTCTTGTTCGTAATACCAGGAGTGTCAATAAAGTTGGGGTATTTTGACTGGGCCCTTCGGGCGGAGATTTAGGTGGCTAGACGGGTGCCTGCGCAGAATTCCAGAGCAGCTCTCCGGGTTGATCTCTCGTTCTGGCGGCGCGCCTGCCGGGTTTAGGCGGCGCCCGGCGCAGACAGCCTCGGTTCGCTTGGCGGGAGCTGCCGGAGGCGCTGGGCCATGCGGGGCCGCGCGGGGAGTTTTGCGGACCCTCGCCTGAAGCAGCGAATCAAGCAGGTGCGGATCCCTCCCCCCCGGTTGCTCCTGCCCGTCCCCAGCCCCGGGAAGTCACCTCACGCGCACCCCTCCCCCTCGGTTCCCTCGCGCGCTCCTCCAGGGCTGTTGAGGGGTTGCCTTGAACGCAAGCAGGGGCAGCCCGCAGCCGCTCCGCGCGACAGACACGGCTCTCCGCGGGCCCCAGCTCTGGGGGCGGGGAGCGGCTGTTTCATCTGTCGGGGCCAGCCCCAGCGCCACGCGCTGTGTGTGTGTAAAACACGCTGGGCGCGGTCCTTGGGCTCCACGCGAGTTGTTACCTTGTTCCTGGGGCTGCACCAGCTGGGCCCCCCCCCTGTCAGAGGGAGCAGCGATCCCTCAGTAATGGGTGGCTTTAGAAAACCCGAGACAGCTAGGCAGCTATTAATTTGGGGGAGCAGTGGTTTCACTCGAGTCCTTTGGAGTTGGTGGTGGTGGCCCATGTAAGGGTGTGATTGTGAAAATAGGCCAGACTAAAAGCCGCCTATAAAAGCTTGTGTAATGCTATCGCATTTGAGTCGCATACTTTCTGTGGCACCCCCCTAAGCGCCTTGCAAAGATGAATTTATCTTCACAACACCCCTGTTAGGTATTAAATTATGATCTGCCGCTTACAGACTGGGAACTGAGACACACAGAAATGAGGTTGTAGAGAAAGTTTAGTAGAAGCAGAAATAGAACCCATGATTTCCGTTTCTAAATTCAATCCGTTGGCTGCAGGACCATCTTTCCTCTATTGCAGTTACACTGATACTCAGACCTAGCTTCAGCAGCCAAATTAGCCATCAGCATTACTGAGAAGAGCCACAGAAGTAGGAATTTATTGTTTCATTTACTATAGTACCAATCATATTTAAACAGTATGAGGGGGGACATATTTAGTTTTTAGTTTCACAGCAAGTAAATTAATAACTTAGTGCAAGTTGATAACTTAATTGGTTTATAAGATAGTAAAAGCATCCTGATTGTTTAATGACTTAAACTGTGCTTCCTAATGTGTCTCCTGCAGCTCTTTGCAGCACATATGTGTGATTTTATTATTAACCAATCTGAGTATCACTGTTCTATTGATTGGGAGTTGCCCCAATTAATGACAATAGTTAGTTTGGCCTCCAAATATAATGTACTACTTTTCCCAGTAAATGTGGCCAGTTGGCTGTGTAAATAGTTAATAACAGGTTTCAGAATAGCAGCTGTGTTAGTCTGTATCCGTAAAAAGAACAGGAGTACTTGTGGCACCTTAGAGACTAACAAATTTATTAGAGCATAAGCTTTTGTGGATTCCATGCATCCAATGAAGTTGGTTGTAGCCCACGAAAGCTTATGCTCTAATAAATTTGTTAGTCTCTAAGCTTTCGTGGGCTACAACCAACTTCATTGGATGCATAGAATCCACAAAAGCTTATGCTCTAATAAATTTGTTAGTCTCTAAGGTGCCACGCGAACTCCTGTTTTTTTTTAAATAGTTAATAGTTTCCTGTCAAATTATTTAGCAATCTGATAACTTTGTGCATCAACAAATTCAAACTGTTTAGATTTTTCATTTTAAATTTTCTCTTTTATGATAACTTACAAAGGTCAATAATTTTCAGCAAAAGTCTACGATTTTGTTCATTTCTATAAACTCTGCATTTCAGTACCTAAGCAGTAATAAATGTGGCCGATATGTGGACATTGGAATTTTAGCAGCTGATTTACAGAAAACTTACAGGTGAGCAAAAAGCTTAATCCTTGCATTCTGCTTTTATTTTTTTAAATAAACAATAGAAATATGTGTTTGCATATCTGTTTGTAAAAATGTAAATGTATTTCTCATGACTGTTCTGAATTACCCTTATTATAAACTGGGATTGAAAGTTGTTTAGTACATCACTGATCAAGGAAGAAGTACAATCAAAATAAATTGTTTTCACTGCAAGATTCTCTTTGGCTGACACATGTAGTAACTTACTTATATTGCAGTAGCACAGAGCATTATAGAAATGTAGGGCACAAAAGACCTTGAGTGGTCCTCTAGTCCATCTTGTACTGAGGTAGGACCAAGTATACCTAGATCATCCCTGACAGTTGTTTGTCTAACCTGTTCTTAAAATCCTCCATTGACAGGAATCCATAACATCCCTTGGTAACCTATTCCAGTACTTAATTATCCTTATAGTTGGAAATATCTTTCTTATATCTAATCTAAATCTCCCTTACTGCACATTAAACAGATTGTCTTCAGTGGGCATGGAGAACAATTTATCACCATCTTCTTTAAAACAGCCCTTAATATATTTGAAGGCTGAGGGAGTACCTGATAAGTTGTCTTTTCTTGAAAGTATATGTGCCCATTTTTTTTAACCTTTCCTCATAGGTTATGTTTTCTAGATCTATCATCACTTTTATTGCTTTCCTCTGGACTCTACAATCTTTACGAAAGTATGGTGCCCATAACCGAACACAGTATTCAACCTGAGGCCTCACCAGTGCCTAGTAGAGCGGAACAATTACTTCCTGTGGCTTATGTACAACTAGGTGACCAGACGTCTCAATATTATCAGGACAATCCTGATATTAGGGGCTTTGTCTTATGTAGGATCCTATTATCCCCCACCTCTCCATCCCGATTATTCACACTTGCTATCTTGCTATGTTGTATCTGTGTACAACACTCCTGTTAATACATGCCAAAAGGATATTTGCCTTTTTGCAATTGCACCATATTGTTGGCACGTATGAGACACTGACTATGAGCCATTGTGCCAGGCGCTGTATGAACACGTAACAGAAAGATAGTTCTTGCACTAAAAAGCTGACCATTGAAGATTGACAAGAGACAAGTGGATACAGACAGGGAGCACAAGAAAACAATGAGATGTTGCTGATGTTAATCTATCATTTGCCTAACTTTTCTAAGGTTTTTTTTTTTTTTTTGTTTTTTTGTTTTTTTTTGTTTTTAATGCATCACAGCAAAGAGAATTTTAAGGCAGAATTTGAAGGAGGGCAAGGAGGTTGCTTTGTTCGTGTTTGTAGCCTCTGTTTATTGGGAGGATGTTTAATTTGTGGTCTGTTAGTGGAAGGGAACTCAGCCATTTGATCATGAAGTTGGAAGAGCACATTCATTGCTAATGATGAAAGGAGCTGAATTTTTCATTATCATGCCTAAAAGGAAAAATAATACTATGGCTGAAGGACCCATCCTTGTCCAGTCCCTAGCTCTGTATGTGTGGTTTAAAACAAAAAAGCCTATTATGAATGAAAATCCATTGGCTGTCTCATTTTATATTGCCACTTGCTGCTCTACATATCCAGCTGATGATGCTGGTCATAGTATCCACTAAATGTCCTTCTGAAGGCCACTAGCTAGAGACCACTGTGATTCACTTTGCACCTTTTATACCAGAAATTGAGTTTAGTATGATGCTGTTTGAGTTACACCTAATCTTTTTTTAAAAGCCTGGAATAGCTCGAACCAAAGTCAATCTTCCACATAACTGGTTCCAGGGTGTACTTGTGTAAAAGATTGTGGATTGTATCACTTTGGAAACTTGTATCTACATTGAGAATGACCATACATGAAAGAAGGCCTCAGTGAGATCCTAACCTATACAATTGTTTTTCAGTGCAGAATATGGACGAAGAAAAAGAAATGCCTTTAGAATTCAGGTTGAGAAAGGTAAGTCTGTTAATATCATGACTGAAATACCAAGAAGCTGTAAGAAGCTCTCTGAATTACTGACTACACTGTTGTTGAGCACTTGCTGCCATCTGTGTTGTTCTGGGTTTTTTTCAGTGTTTGGAATAATCAGTAATGAGAGAGAATTTGAAGATTTAACAACTTTAGAGAATGAACATGTGGCAAAAAGAGCAAGACGCAGGCGAGAAGAGAATGAGTAAGTGGAAAGACTTGTTGCCTTAAGACTACTGTAACAACGATGTCAGTTCTTAACATTTTCAGGGTGCTTTGTATCTTTAAAAAACTTTATATTACTATGAAGGCCCTGATCCTGCAAGCAGTTTCACATAGGTGGGCCCTTGTACCCTCCTAAGCCTGGTCTTTGCTGGAAAAAAAAATAAAAAGGGCCGGGGGGAGTTCTTAACTCAAGGTACATTCTAGTGAACCAGGCCCATAGACTTGAACTCAACCTTCTAACTCGCATAAAAACTACAACTATCTTTTCACTGGGATTAACTCAAGTTAATTAATTTAAGAACACTTTGTGTGTGTGTGGGGAGGGGGGGTGAAGACAAGGCTATAGACCCCCAAATCAAAGGGATCCTCGTGGGTAGAAGGATTCACCTTCCTCCTGGATAGGGCAGTTTATAGGATTGGGGCCTGTCTGTTAAATCCTTACTACTCCTCTTTGTCACACAGGTGTTATCACTATTTTAGACATGGGAAAATTGAGATGGAGAGTTTCAGTGAATTTTCCAAGGGCACACAACTAGTTAGTGTTAGAGGTGAGATTAGAATTTGGATTTCCTGTCTCCCAATCCTGTGCACAGTCCACTAGAACATTTTGCCTCCTTAAATGTGGTAGAGACTACTTTGCATTAAATATTGAAAAATATGACTCCCTTTTTATTAGTGCTAAAATATTTTCTCTCTCTCAGTTAGAGTGACAGTAATAGCCATTCGTATCAGTGTTTTTAAGACAGGGTATGTTGAATTCAGTACAAAATACCCAGATCTTCTGAATTTCAGTAATCAAACCTTTTACCACTTTAAAAACAAGAATCTGTTGGCTTTTTATTAAACCTACTAAATATTAAAATTTTTCTGTGCAAGCAGACATCTTTAATGACAGTCCAGAGGACAAGCATTGGCAGGGAGAGATACAATGACTGCTGTTTTGCCATTCTAATTTCTATGGTTAACAGCACAGGGATAATCTGGGTTCATTCAGGTCTGGACTCATCAAGGGGAGGCAGCCTAGAGTATAGCTTTTGGACAAATTCAATCAAGTGTTTGAGTATGGCTAAAGAAGTAAGAGAAACTTTTTTTTAATTTTATAGTAATTTTATTTTATAGTAACCTTATCTGCCTGACTTCCCACAATGCGTATGTGTATTGCTATTCTTGAATGAATGGATTGACGCTGGCATTAGCTGTTCTGAGTGTGATCATGTACCTTCTAGAGGCTACAGCCTGCTTTAGCCTTATTATTGCCACACAAACATGAATATTTCATGTCTTCTCTCAGTTGCTGTAAATATGTACTGAGGTGTGTTACTGAAGTTTTAAAGTATTTTGACAAATTCAGCAGTTAATTTGTTACCTATTAGTCAAAAGAAGGCTAATGATAGAGAATACATTTTTTGTTAATTACAAAAAAAAACCTCTCCTCCTTGTCCCCTTGAGGTATTCTGCACATGATTCCAACCTTTTTATCTTTGGTTTGAATTCTAGCCCCAGAATCTTACAATAAATACAGCTTTAGTTCCTCAAAGGCCTCCAGCCACACAAACTGAGTGAGCTGTTCAAGCAGGCCTTGAAGTCTGATTTCAGGACTACCAGAATAGCTTCATCTACTATAGAGAGCCCAGGTGGTGGTGGAAGCACTGAGTAGGGAAGGTTTGCCCCTTCCACAACCAGACTTGGATGGGGGAGAGGGCCATCAGAAGAGTGTTTATCTCTATCCTCTGTCCCACACACAGTAGTATTGTAGTCCTAGCACGGAGAGCCTAGCATCTTCCTAGGGGAGAATATTTCTTCTATTAGTTGTGCAGATGTCTCATTGTGCTGTTATGGTATGTTGAACACATAATTTCTGCCTCCTTACTTTTGTGCTAAAGGGATGTGGAAAGCTACACAGATGACTCAGATGATGATGATGATTACTCAGAACATCTAGTAAGTCCATATTTCTCTCTATATGGTATAATGCAATTGAAACAAATATAGCAGTGCACATATGAAATATATCGCTGCTCTTTACTTAAAATATACAAGAGTTTTAAAACAGAGCTGTGTGTATACCATCTGGTAAAGGCCCAAACTTTGGTTTAGAATTCATATAATACTTTATGGTAAGACTTTGTTTTTTAAAAAATATATGTTCCAGTGCTAGTGGTGTTTTTAAAAGTCAGCATCCTAGAAGTTGTACCAGCCATAGTATCTCTGACCAGCTATGCCCCCTCCATTCTGGCTGGCCATGCTGCTCCTCGGTTGCAAAACTGCTAATGGCTTGACTGATGCCCTCATTCTGACAAATCTCAGGTGACTTGTCAGAATGAGCACATCAACCAGCAGTCCCCAACTGGAGACCTTGTAGAGTCAAAAATAGATGATTTCCTGAGGAAGAATGAGGCAGGACTGTGGCTGGGGGCCATTTTTGAGAAAGGGGAACATAGCAAAGGCAGGGGGAGAGGACAGAGTAGAGACTCTACTATCGCACTACCACTGTTTGCTTGCTAAGGGAGATATCTGCAAGCAATTGTTTTTGTTTTTAATTTTCTTTTAAATACATAAACTTTGCAGTCCACAAATCACCTGAACAGCTCTCTGCTGACCTTATACCGGAAAGGAGATTCTGATTCTCTTCCAGCAACTCCGAAGAATGAGCCAACAGAAACCAGTACCCCTGCACAAGTGACAGTACCCAGAACAAGTGCTCTTCCATCTGGCACCCCACTTGATACTAGGATCTCTGAAGGTGGATGGTTTATTGATAAAACCCCAGGTAGAAAAGAAGACAACTTCTCAACTGACCTGTGTGAGGAAGAAGAGGAAAGGAAACAGATTTCTGAGGTAGCTTCTCTTTTTTTAAATCTGATACCACTTAATCAGGCATATATATTGGGGCTAAGTACATTTCTTACCTTATGCAACAATACTTTGAAGTACAGTATGAAGAACAGACTTGTTGTTCCTCATGCCCCCAAGATGCACATTGTATACAAAAACAACTCTGAGCCTTTAGTGGGCAATGCAAACCTTTTTTTTTTTTTTTTTAATACACCTACAATGTTTCAACGCAGAGGTTGCTGCATTGGTGGATGAAGCAGTGTGTGGATTTTAATTTTTGTGAAGCGTTCTGTAAATGTAAGATGTTACGATGAAAGACTGGCTTAGTTGCTTGGTGGAATCTTTTTTCAATAAGTATTTTAACTGCCAAAAATGTTCTAGTGCAAACACTAGATTATATGTTCTTATGCAAGACAAATTGGTACTGTATCAGTCTTTTTTTTAAAAGATGCCTTCTTTGTTTGAGATGCTCAAGATTAAAAGACTGGGGGAAAAAATTAGTCAAAAATAGTTTAAGGAACCACACATGACCAAGTTATCCTGCTCGTTTTTGTGGTTTTACAATCACATTTTCTTAAATTTTTTTTTTTAATGGCTTCTCCTGTTGCTGTGTGAAAGTCCCACACAAACAGGGGAAACTGACAGTCTGGAAACAGTGCAAAGTGCTGTCCAGAACCATAAGCCACTGGGTGTTTCCCTTGCTGAGGCAGAGAGGTAAGCTTTTTGCTGGAGCTTAACCTATGCAACAGCTCCCTGCCCCACCCTTCTGTCCACCGCACCAGCAAACTCCATGAGGTTCTGCCAGGTAGGTAACATTCGGTGAACTGCAGTTCCTGAGTTCCTCAGAGACCTCTCTTTGTAGTGTCCAGTATCACTGGACAGTCACAGAAATTGCCAAGTTCACTGCCTCTAAAGAGACACAGTACACGCCAGCCTGTTAGTCTAGCTGACTTTAATACACAGCACTGATATGGGTTATAGTAAAACTAAGCATAAGTTTATTGATAAGGAACATAGATTTAAGTGATAGTAAGAAAGGGAAAGAGACAGGTCTGGTTACAAACAAAAAACCCCAACCTTCTTTCTAGTGACCAAACTTAACTTTAGCAAACTGCGGTTACTGCTTAAACAGCTTTCTCACTTACATCAAGCTATCAGTGTCTCCTCTCCCTCAGGTAGGTGGATCCACTATTCACAGAATCAGAGGATGCTGATCCTTTTTCCCTATTCTTCCCTTTTATAGTACAGAATACTTTTAAAATGAATCCCTTGAAAAGTAAACCTAGACAAAGCTCCTCTCCCCAACTGCTAATTCTTTGGGGTGCAGGCACTAAGTCCATTCATCCTCTGATCAATTTGTTTTCTCAGTTGGCTCGATCACTTTGTTTAACTCAGATGCAAATGTACTTTAATTGTCCTTTGTTTGTAATCAACTGTTTTTCTATTAGCTTGTTAGCTTGAACCGTGGAGACAGGGAAATCTACATTCCTTTGTTGAAATCCGCATGCCTCCAAAACTTATTTGAAGAGCATATTTCTAGCACATATGCATAACTCTTTATATACAATCCTTACATATATCGCTCAATATTCACGACAGCGTTACTAGATATTATATAATACCTGAGAAGCCACTGTTTGGCTAAATATTATGACGCGTGTGTTGAGTAGGCAATTCGTCAGTTGATGTAAAGAGGCCTTTAGGTCCACAATGTACAAAGTAAACAAGCTGAAAAGAAATATATTTCTTTGATGTCTTTCTTTCAGTTACAGTAATTTTAGGTGTTCTTTAACAAAAGTCAGCAAAATGCTTTCAAGCAGAAAGGTGATTACATTGACCCTTTAAGGCAATGTGTTCTCAGTGTATCTAAAACTATCCTTATGGTGACACTGCAACCCCAGAGCCAGTTTAAGGATGTAAAGTGTTAAAAAATAGAACCAGGGGATTTTCGTCTTGGGAATATACAGGAGTTTTGGGATTAAGAGACACCCAGGACCTTCTCCAGTGGATTAAAGGCATGTTGTGGAGTTGATGTTTTTCTTCTCTAGTGGACAAGGCATATTGTCCTATTCGCTCACCACTGTGCTGGCTGATTTACATAACATTGATAGTGGATGTGGAAGGTTGTCATTTTAGCCCTAGTAGCAGTGTTTTGCCCCTACAAGGGGAGATGGGGTAGCAGGGGGATCATTGTGGAATAAAATGTCCACCAAATTGTGTTGAAAACAAAACACGTAGTTAACAAGACGCTCAATCTCATCTGTCCATTCTCTCATTTGTATTTTTCTTGCATATACAGCGATGACCCAAGTTATTTGCACAATATTCACTATAATATTGGTGGTGATTAGTATGTGTATTACCACGGTACCTAGAAGCCCTACTTATCAACCAGGATCCCACTGCGCGAAGTGCTGTACAAACATAGTGTGCTACTGGTAATTAACATTGTTTCTAATGGAGGTTTATATAAACACACACACACACAGCTATATTAAGACACAATGTTAGTTACTTTACAGTAATTATGCAATTCAGGGCTTGTCTGCATGAGAAAACTGTCTAGAACAGCTACTGCAGAATAAACTATACTGGAATATCTATTCCAGAATAGTAACCCACATGGATACCCTTATTCAAGAATAAGGGTGTCCACACAGAGTTATATTGGAATCACTATTGTGCTTTAAATTCGCAGCCTACCTTATTCCGGAATAAAGTTCCTGTGTAGATGAGTCCTAATTTAAATCAGATTTTTATTCTTGGATCTTTTCCTAGCTTATGTATACACATTTTTTTCTGGAACTTCAGTGCCAAAAAAAAGAAAAGACAGATCACTGTAAACAATCCTTAGTAAAAACCAAGTCATAAAATGATTTAGACACAGAAAGGATTGATCATACCTTGTCTCTTACCATTCTCATAATATCTATGCATGAAACACCATATGTGTCTTCAGATTTTGTTTGTTCTGCTCTTTCAAGTGTCTGTAGAAAAGCTCAGTCACTTTTGTGTACTAAATATTTGAAGACTTGGTCATATCATTCTGTGTTTTTATGCTCTAGAAATCAAAAGACCTTTCTTTTTTGGAGAGTGAAGGAAAGAAGACAAAGAGTAAGAGACGAAAAAGAAGGAAAGAAGAATCTCAAGACGTAGATGAAGAAATAGAATCTGTTTTGCGTAAGCGGAAAGGTGAGAGCTACTGTTTCTGAAGTGGGTTTTTGGGTATGTGGGTGGTTGGCAGCTGTAGCAGTTCGAATCAGAGATATGCTGCACTTTTCGGCTGGAGCCTTTCAGGAAGACATTCATCCTTCATGTTGTGCTAGAAAATAGTCCAGTCCAGTCCTGTGACTGTTGCATATGAAATAATTTGTTCTATATAATCTTTTACCCAAGTGTTCAGATCGGTGTTTGTCTTGTTGGGGTTTGCAGCCACTGGCTTCTGCTGTGTCCAAATTCTAATGACTTAATTTATTCCCTTCCTTTTTCTTCCTGCAGTTAAAACTAAAGGACCAGAGCTGCAGTTCCCTTTAGTGAAATTTGACGATGTGGGAGGCAGTGATGAAACTCTGAAGGTTAGTTTTAATTAAACCTTTGCTGTGTTACTTACGGGATAAAGAACACAGTGAATAAAACTACATATATACAAAATGAGGGAACTGGAGCCGAAGCAGGACTGATTTGCATAGCAACTCAGCAAATCATTGGCAATGAATGACAAGGGCAGCAAGACTAGCTATAGATCTTAACCCAAACTTATCTCCCTAATATCAGTCACTGAAATAAGTGAGACAGAAGTTTTCCTTCTATGCGTTTTAGTGTTTACGTTGTTTTCTTCTATCTACTCTATTTTTATCTTCTTTCTAACAGGAGGTATGCAAGTTGCTGATACACGTGCGTCACCCTGAAGTATACAATCACTTAGGCGTGGTCCCACCTCGAGGATTTCTTTTACATGGACCACCCGGGTGTGGAAAGACATTACTAGCGCAGGCAATTGCTGGGGTGAGACTGCCCTAATATGTGCTTTCCCTTCCTCCTGTCTGCTCTTTTAATCAGACTTAAGATAGGCAGAGGGGAGATAGACTAGAACATTCTCCTCTTTGCTTTTATCTATCTTGCCTCTTCCCTTCTCATATCAAAATAAACATCCATTAGAATTTAAATAACAGAAATGCAATCTGAATCAGGATTATTCCGTGATAGATCCCCATGCAGGGGAAAATATTGTATTAAAAGCTCAGTTTCTTCTTGAAAGCACTCACAAGGAATGGACTTTCAACAAGCCATATACTAGATTACAGTTTGATCTGTTTACAGTAGAAAAGTTTTCAGCCTGGATATTTTAAAAAAGGAGGTGAAATCTGTTTTGGGATGTGACGTGGCTGACTCCATGGGGAGGTAACCCTATGACATTAAACTTGGAAGTTACCATATAATAACTGTTGGGCCTCTGTCAAATAAGGTGATGCTCTGTCCTCATCAAACAGCCACCTCTACAAGTGGCATCCTTATAGCTCAGGGGTGGGCAAACTTTTTGGTCCAAGGGCCACATCTGGGTATGGAAATTGTACAGTGGGTCATGAATGCTCATGAAATTGGGGGTTAGGGTGGGGATGAGGGCTCCGGCTGCGGGTGCGGGCTCTGGGCTGGGTCCAGAAATGAGGAGTTCAGGGTGCAGGAGGGAGCTCTGGGCTGGGGCAGGAGGCTGAGGTACGGGGGCGGGTGGGTGAGGGCTCCAGCTTGGGTGGCAGGCTCTGAGCTGGGGATGAAGGAGTTTCGGATGCAGGAGGGTGCTCCGGGCCGAGACCAAGGGGTTCGGAGGGTGGGAGGGAGGATCAGGCAGGGGGGTTGGGGCTTGGGAGGATGTCGGGTGCAGGCTCCCGGCGGCGCTTACCTCAAGCAGCTCCCAGAAGCAGCAGCATATCCCCTCTCAGGCTCCTACGTGTAGGCGTGGTCGGGCAGCTCTGCGTGCTGCCCCGTCTGCAGGTGCTGCGCCTGCAGCTCCCATTGGCCACGGTTCCCAGCCAATGGGAGCTGCGCTTGGAGCAGGGGCACCGTGCAGAACCCCTGGCTGCCTCTATGGGTAGGAGCCGGAGAGAGGACATGCCGCTGCTTCTGGGAGCAGTGCAGAGCCACAGCATGCACGGAGCGGGGCAAGCCGCCAACCCCACTATCTGGTGGGAGCTCAAGGGCCAGATTAAAAGGTCTGATGGGTTGGATGCCGCCCGCAGGCCGTACTTTTCCCACCCCTATTATAGCTGGTGTCATCAGAGAGGTCAGGGATTGTTACTGCATTTTAGTACAGAGAATAAACTACTTTCTACTTGTAGAGGATACCTGCAATTCAGGGTAGAGACAGCTTATGGCACTATGGAGCAGTTGCACTATCACTCCCTGTGCCTGTTCTGGGGATAAATGGAGGACTTTTATTGCCAGGCTTGTCAATACAAAGAAAAGGAGTACTTGTGGCACCTTAGAGACTAACAAATTTATTAGAGCGTAAGCTTTCGTGAGCTACAGCTCACTTCATCGGATGCATTTGGTGGAAAAAACAGAGGAGAGATTTATACACACACACACACACACACACACACACACACACACACACACACACACACAGAGAGAGAGAGAACATGAAACAATGGGTTTATCATACACACTGTAAGGAGAGTGATCACTTAAGATAAGCCATCACCAACAGCAGGGGGGGAAGGAGGAAAACCTTTCATGGTGACAAGCAGGTAGGCTAATTCCAGCAGTTAACAAGAATATCAGAGGAACAGTGGGGGGTGGGGTGGGAGGGAGAAATACCATGGGGAAATAGTTTTACTTTGTGTAATGACTCATCCATTCCCAGTCTCTATTCAAGCCTAAGTTAATTGTATCCAGTTTGCAAATTAATTCCAATTCAGCAGTCTCTCGTTGGAGTCTGTTTTTGAAGCTTTTTTGTTGAAGGATAGCCACTCTTAGGTCTGTAATCGAGTGACCAGAGAGATTGAAGTGTTCTTCAACTGGTTTTTGAATGTTATAATTCTTGACGTCTGATTTGTGTCCATTCATTCTTTTACGTAGAGACTGTCCAGTTTGACCAATGTACATGGCAGAGGGGCATTGCTGGCACATGATGGCATATATCACATTGGTAGATGCGCAGGTGAACGAGCCTCTGATAGTGTGGCTGATGTGATTAGGCCCTATGATGGTATCCCCTGAATAGATATGTGGACAGAGTTGGCAACGGGCTTTGTTGCAAGGATAGGTTCCTGGGTTAGTGGTTCTGTTGTGTGGTGTGTGGTTGCTGGTGAGTATTTGCTTCAGATTGGGGGGCTGTCTGTAAGCAAGGACTGGTCTGTCTCCCAAGATCTGAGAGAGCGATGGCTCGTCCTTCAGGATAGGTTGTAGATCCTTGATGATGCGTTGGAGAGGTTTTAGTTGGGGGCTGAAAGTGATGGCTAGTGGCGTTCTGTTATTTTCTTTGTTGGGCCTGTCCTGTAGTAGGTGACTTCTGGGTACTCTTCAGGCTCTGTCAATCTGTTTCTTCACTTCAGCAGGTGGGTATTGTAGTTGTAGGAATGCATGATAGAGATCTTGTAGGTGTTTGTCTCTGTCTGAGGGGTTGGAGCAAATGCGGTTATATCGTAGCGCTTGGCTGTAGACAATGGATCGAGTGGTATGATCTGGATGAAAGCTAGAGGCATGTAGGTAGGAATAGCGGTCAGTAGGTTTCCGATATAGGGTGGTGTTTATGTGACCATCGCTAATTAGCACCGTAGTGTCCAGGAAGTGGATCTCTTGTGTGGACTGGTCCAGGCTGAGGTTGATGGTGGGATGGAAATTGTTGAAATCATGGTGGAATTCCTCAAGAGCTTCTTTTCCATGGGTCCAGATGATGAAGATGTCATCAATGTAGCGCAAGTAGAGTAGGGGCATTAGGGGACGAGAGCTGAGGAAGCGTTGTTCTAAGTCAGCCATAAAAATGTTGGCATACTGTGGGGCCATGCGGGTACCCATCGCAGTGCCGCTGATTTGAAGGTATACATTGTCCCCAAATGTGAAATAGTTATGGGTCAGGACAAAGTCACAAAGTTCAGCCACCAGGTTAGCCGTGACAGTATCGGGGATACTGTTCCTGACGGCTTGTAGTCCATCTTTGTGTGGAATGTTGGTGTAGAGGGCTTCTACATCCATAGTGGCTAGGATGGTGTTTTTAGGAAGATCACCAATGGACTGTAGTTTCCTCAGGAAATCGGTGGTGTCTCGAAGATAGCTCCTTCCCCCCCCGCTGTTGGTGATGGCTTATCTTAAGTGATCATTCTCCTTACAGTGTGTATGATAAACCCATTGTTTCATGTTCTCTGTGTGTGTGTGTGTGTGTGTGTGTGTGTGTGTGTGTGTGTGTGTGTGTATATAAATCTCTCCTCTGTTTTTTCCACCAAATGCATCCGATGAAGTGAGCTGTAGCTCACGAAAGCTTATGCTCTAATAAATTTGTTAGTCTCTAAGGTGCCACAAGTACTCCTTTTCTTTTTGCGAATACAGACTAACACGGCTGCTACTCTGAAGCTTGTCAATACAGTATCTCTTTTTTGTTTTTTATTGCTGTATTCACTTAAATGGCCGTAGGTGTTATAGTTTGGAAATTATACATAAATTATGAGCTATTGGAGCACAGCTTTTTTCAAAATGAAAACTTGCAGGCTTTTATTATGTAAAGTTGATAGATTCTTTTGGAATTAAATGTTGGGTATTTTTAGCTACACAAACATGCACTTCACTGCAAGCTGGGGTGTAAATCTACCACATGCTTGTCTGCCGTGCACTAAATGTTGGTGTGGACCCTGCTGATGCACACTATCAGTTCCTTTGTGTGCTTTGATGTACTCCCATTTCAAAGCACACTAAGGAACTGTTAGGGTGCACGTGGACATTTAGTGCTCAGCAAGCTAGTGTGGGGTAGATTACACTCAAGTTTGCCATGAACTAAATGTTCATGTTGACAAGCCCTCTGTTAGTTTGTCACTGAAATTCCTCATAGCTCAGACATCAGTGTATAGACTAAGTGTTTTGTAATCAGTGGCAATGCTATTAAGCTGTTAAAGTGGGAGCCAGGAGACCTGGATTCTGTTCCCAGCTTTGTTCATTTGGTTAAGTGCCTCCGATCATTTAGATATAGGGGTGTTGCATGGGGTTTCTAAAGCACTTTAAAAACTTCTCTTGAAAGGCTCCTTAAAAGTGTAAGGTATTACTATAACATAAATTGTATAAATACTGGTTCTAGGGGACCTAGTCAAAGAAAATCTTGCTAAGAGGAAATGTTTTTGAAGTCTAGAGATTTCATAACCATGTTCTTTACATTTATTTTAGGAACTTGAACTGCCGATGCTCAAAGTAGCCGCTACTGAAATTGTATCGGGAGTCTCTGGGGAGTCTGAACAGAAGCTGAGAGAGTTGTTTGAACAAGCTGTGGTGAGGCCAGGGAGCTGAGCAAATAAATTGTTTGATCCTTTCTCTTCATAAAACCTTTTAATGGTCCCTTTTTGCTGCTGCAATTTGAAATGAAGATTGAATTATTTGTATTACTGTAGAACCTAGGATCCTCAGTCATGGACTGGGACCCCATTGTACTAGGTGCTGTACAAACCCAGAACAAAAAGGCAGTCCCTGCCCTAAAGAGCCTTCAATGTAAATATAAATTATAATACAATTATTAATGTATAGTCACTATGTTAGGCAAATCACTACATAAAATACTTGGCTTTTGTATATACTGGAGTAATTAGTACTCTGTGTTACTTAAGAAGTTGACCTCTTCATTAGATCTGTGAATTTGGATACATTAGTGATATTAGTATGAAATAAGGAATTGCAGGAAAAGATCTAGGAATCTAAGAAAAATGTTAGGATTAAATCTTCCCATATCTGCACAGTCTTAAATACACGAGCACTGCTGGATTACTGGCTGAAATCCAGCCCAGGTTGGTGATGACCAAACACTGATGTGAGAGTATCTTGCTCTAAGTCTCATTCTCCATGAGAAGCAAAGAAAAGCAGAAGGGGTTGAGGGTACGCTACTTATTAAAAATCACTTTTAAGTAAATCTCTGTATAATTCCCTAGAGAGTCCTCCATATCTGCCTTTTGAGAATACTTGCTTTTCCATTTCCATTCCCCGCCATCCCCACTATTTTGAGGCCTAAAAACATATTTACCAATCTTCTTCATGGGATTCAGAGGAAGCAAGGATAGTGGAGTCATGGTAGTTTGTCCCAATATGCACCCGAGCTGTTGTTTTGAATTAAAAAAGCCATTATTACAAACAATAAGGAAACAAGAACCAAAATCATGGTATGAAATGGATAATGTGGAGTGTTTTTTTTTTTTTTTTTTTAAATTAAAATATTCTTTGCATTTAAAATGGTCTGGCCCTTAGCTATCAAAATTAACTTTTTCAGTGGAATGTATTGCATGAAGCATGTTTCAACTTAAAAAAATATTATTTGGTTTTTTTTTAGCTTAGCCATTTACATTTATTATCTTAAATTGCTTTTTTCAGTGACTCTTGGGTCTCCTGAACAAAATACTTTTTTAATTCTAGCATATGCCATATGCCTGGTACTATAATCCCTGTATAGCAAAATTATGCTCTTTCTGTACCAAAAGTGCTGATAAACTCGGAGAAATAATGCTCGAGCAGCTAAGTGGCACACATGCTGCACTGGCTTGACAGCTTTGGGGTGTGCTTTTAAACTGCCTTTCTAGATGGGAGGCATTGGCAGACCTGAAGGGAGAAGCCTCTCTGTTTGCTTGTAGCATACTTTTTTTTTAGGATTAGTTACTGTTTAAATACACTGGTGAATCAAAGTGCCAGGTAAGTGCTACTTTTTATTAGCTTTGTCCTTTTATGAACATGGAGTTCATTAAACGAAATGTTACGGAAATCTATAATGATTTATGTGCTCCCTGCTTTAGCTCCTTGAACATGATCCAATTCTTCTAGTAATCGGAGTTGGCAAATAGTTTCCATTATTGCCCATGCCTGGCCCTTGTCCGTTGCATGGTATTAGCGCTCCAGGTTCTACAGCATTAGTGACTTCTTGCCAAACAAAAATTTAAATGCCTCAACTTCTGACTTGGTCTTGAATATTTTCAAATCCACAAACAGTCATGACAATGTGGTGTCTGTAGAAGACACAAAGCAACATAAAATATATTTTTTAAAAATCTCATGCTTTAGTTTCCTGATGATCTCAGCCCTATGCACAGTTCCATAATGTATTTGGCTTCTCTAAGAGAATGAAGAGAGCAGTGTTTGGGAGCAGGGGTGCTGGGGTTTGAGACTGGGTAGTTGTTCAGAGTACATAACAGCACTTGCAGTAATACATCTTTTAAGCTTTGAAATGAGAGAACCACTTTTCTTAAATTATTACTTCTTGTATGCTATGTGTATTGAGAGTGATTACCGTGGTGTTCTTGTTCCTAGTCCAATGCTCCATGCATCCTTTTCATAGACGAGATTGATGCAATCACCCCAAAAAGAGAAGTTGCCTCAAAAGACATGGAGCGGAGAATTGTCGCCCAGCTTCTAACCTGTATGGATGGTCAGTTTCAGCAATGAAATTAATATACTTTATTTTTTAAATTAACCTCCCCCCTCTTTTGAAGTCCAATTTTGATTTTATTTTAGCTTGTTTAAAATTAGACTTAAATTGAGCTCTGAACAGTTGTGGTAGTTGAAGATCCCAAAGTATTTTTTCAGAAGTGGGGGATATTAAGACCAATTCCCTGATTAAAATCCTTTCCATATAACTTATTTCTGCCTAATTAGATTTCCCCTTGCAATCCAGTGTGGCACTCTTCGCTTTTTCTGGATATCATGGTATTAACTTCCTGTCCTGTGTTGCAGTGTCATTATGCACCATTAACAGTTGCCGCATTTCATCCTAAATGTGGCTTCTTTTGAGTGTAAAGAGAAAATATTCCTGAAGGTTGTTGTTTACAGATGAATCTATACAGCACCCTGGAAACCCTTTCAGTGCTATCTAAACATATGTGTTGGAAAAGTGCTATATAAATGTTGTTTCAAATGCCTGAGAATTTGTTTTATACAATATGTTGCTAGTGGAAATAAAGATAAGTGCCTAGAAATTTTCATGGTTAAAAGAGAAGCAGCTTCAGGATGTTTAACATAACAGTAAATGGTTTCCCAACTATGATCAAGAGTAAATATGTTCTTGCAGCATATGTTTAAGAAGAGTAGCATTAACCGTGATGTTCCAATAGGAAGATACAGATCTTTTCTGAGTACTTGTTTATTGCCTTCTATCCTCAGACCTGAATAATCTGGCTGCCACTGCTCAGGTCCTAGTCATTGGAGCTACTAACAGACCAGACTCGTTAGACCCAGCATTGAGGCGTGCTGGAAGATTTGATCGAGAAATTTGTCTAGGGATTCCTGATGAAGCAGCTAGAGAGAGGTATATCTTAGTAGGCCAAGGCTTCTGATTAGTAAAACTGTTGCAAATTAGTGGACGGTTAAGGACAAATGTATAGCACGCATAACCACATGCACCCAATCAGCCTGCATGGGTAAGTGGAGAAGGGGTAACAGTGTGTATATCTCTATGCTACCTGTCCAATCCAAGGCTGTTCTGTGTGAATGCATGTATAAATCTCCTCTTAACATTGCATTAACAAGTATTCTGGGCAACTTTAAGAAGAGAATATACCCTGGAGTTGGCAATATGTATTTTGCTGTTCAGTATTCTGTCCTTGAAACTCCTTATTCACCTGTCATGGCTACAGGGCACAACTGCACCTTAGATTCTTTTTAGTACCTCTAGAATAGACTCAAGAGGTGACAGGCTTGACTTCTTGCACTGAACTCATAGTGGAACCACATGGTTCAACTATACTTAGAGTGGATCTCTAGGTGCCCTGTTTCCTAATCATGTTACTGCAATAGGCCCAACTGCATTTGGCACCTATAAACCCTTTCATTCTGGGGATTTGTGACCAGTGGGTTGATTAAAACAATTCAAAAACAGTGTCTTCAAAACCAAGATTATTTATTAATTCCTCAAGGGTATAAAGCCTGTAGAGAAAAGAGTAAAAACAATGAAAAGCCTGCCCTTGTGTCTTACTTACAAATGCTGGTAAGGAAAGAGTAAACTGAGCTAATCCTCATCTCTTTTTAGGAAAAACAAACTGGTGTTCTTGCAATGTACTCTGTGTCCCATTGCCAGCCTGTCAGCTTTTGCTGACCCTCTGCACAGTCTCTGGCCACTCAACCAACACTTTTTTCTAAGTGTGAGATCCTGTAATGGTTTATGTTCATTTTGATCTCTCTTCTCAGCTGTGGCGAAACAGCTATGCTACCAGGGTTGAGGCAGAGGAGTTGCATCTTCGCTGCTATAAATCTGGCTACTGTATTTAGGTATTTGGGATGCTCCTTATCTAGGCCATTTATTTAACCTTTCCTTTTACAATCCCTTTTGACTCGATGGCAAATAACCTGTCCTAAATAAACACACACAGGTATGTAGCATGTTCTTTTAAAAAAAAAAAAAAAAAAAAGTAGATATTATGTAGCTTGTCATATCAACATTTTAATACTTCACAATTTGTGCCATTTCAAGGAGCAGGAATGGTAAATGTGAGTAGAATCTTCAGTAATCTTCCTCACATGTGAGAGAGATTGTTTGGACAAGAAAATCTTGATCATTGTTTTGAACAGTTGAAGTTGGGAGTCTAACAGCATTCCTCCATGTTGTTGTTGTTGTTCTGCAGATGTGGGCCCACAGGAACTACCAATATTGCTGCATTTTTTTAAAGAATAGAAAAAAAATCAATCTTCTTTATAGGAGTATGACAACAGGGTAGCAGAATAAAGGAAAAAGTTACAGGCATTGTTAGGGTTTCATTTAACATACAGAAAAGAAAAGGAGTACTTGTGGCACCTAAGAGACTAACAAATTTATTTAAACATAAGCTTTCATGAGCTACAGCTCACTTCATCAGATGCATTCGGTGGAAAATACAGTGGGGAGATTTTTACACACACACACACACACACACACACACACACACACACACACACACACACACACACACACACACACACACACCCCCCCCCCCCCCCCATGAAACAATGGGTTTTATCATATACACTGTAAGGAGAGTGATCACTTAGATGAGCTATTACCAGCAGGAAGGGGGGGGGAGGAGGAAAACCTTTTGTGGTGATGATCAAGGTGAGCCATTTCCAGCAGGTAACAAGAACGTCTGAGGAACAGTGGGGTGGGGGGAGAAACAACATGGGGAAATAGTTGTACTTTATGTAATGACCTATCCACTCCCAGTCTCTATTCAAGCCTAAGTTAATTGTATCCAGTTTGCAAATTAATTCCAATTCAGCAGTCTCTCGTTGGAGTCTGTTTTTGAAGTTTTTTTTGTTGAAGAAGGATAGCCACTCTCAGGTCTGTAATCGTGTGACCGGAGAGATTGAAGTGTTCTCCGACTGGTTTTTGAATGTTATAATTCTTCACGTCTGATTTGTGTCCATTTATTCTTTTACGTAGAGATTGTCCAGTTTGACCAATGTACATGGCAGAGGGGCATTGCTGGCACATGATGGCATATCACACATTGGTAGATGCGCAGGTGAACGAGCCTCTGATAGTGTGGCTGATGTGATTAGGCACTATGATGGTGTACCCTGAATAGATATGTGGACAGAGTTGGCAACGGGCTTTGTTGCAAGGATAGGTTCCTGGGTTAGTGGTTCTGTTGTGTGGTGTGTGGTTGCTGGTGAGTATTTGCTTCAGGTTGGGGGGGCTGTCTGTAAGCAAGGACTGGCCTGTCTCCCAAGATCTGTGAGAGTGATGGGTCATCCTTCAGGATAGGTTGTAGATCCTTGAGGATGCATTGGAGAAGTTTTAGTTGGGGGCTGAAGGTGATGGCTAGTGGCGTACTGTTATTTTCTTTGTTGGGCCTGTTCTGTAGTAGGTGACTTCTGGGTACTCTTCAGGCTCTGTCAATCTGTTTCTTCACTTCAGAAAGTGGGTATTGTAGTTGTAAGAATGCATGATGGAGATCTTGCAGGTGTTTGTCTCTGTCTGAGGGGTTGGAGCAAATGCGGTTATATCGTAGAGCTTGGCTGTAGACAATGGATCGTCTGGATGAAAGCTAGAGGCATGTAGGTAGGAATAGTGGTCAGTAGGTTTCCGATATAGGGTGGTGTTTATGTGATCATCGTTTATTAGCACCGTAGTGTCCAGGAAGTGGATCTCTTATGTGGACTGGTCCAGGCTGAGGTTGATGGTAGGATGGAAATTGTTGAAATCATGGTGGAATTCCTCAAGGGCTTCTTTTCCATGGGTCCAGATGATGAAGATGTCATCAATGTAGCGCAAGTAGAGAAGGGGCATTAGGGGATGAGAGCTGAGGAAGCGTTGTTCTAAGTTAGCCATAAAAATGTTGGCATACTGTGGGGCCATGCGGGTACCCATAGCAGTGCCACTGATTTGAAGGTATACATTGTCCCCAAATGTGAAATAGTTATGGGTGAGGACAAAGTCACAAAGTTCAGCCACCAGGTTAGCCGTGACATTATCGGGGATACTGTTCCTGATAGCTTGTAGTCCATCTTTGTGTGGAACGTTGGTGTAGAGGGCTTCTACGTCCATAGTGGCTAGGATGGTGTTTTTAGGAAGATCACCGATCGATTGTAGTTTCCTCAGGAAGTCAGTGGTGTCTCGAAGATAGCTGAGTGCTGGTAGCATAGGGCCTGAGGAGGGAGTCTACATAGCCAGACAATCCTGCTGTCAGGATGCCAATGCCTGAGATGATGGGGCGTCCAGGATTTCCAGAAAACCTACTGACCACTGTTCCTACCTACATGCCTCTAGCTTTCATTCAGACCACACCACACGATCCATTGTCTACAGCCAAGCTCTACGATATAACAGCATTTGCTCCAACCCCTCAAACAGAGACAAACACCTGCAAGATCTCCATCATGCATTCTTACAACTACAATACCCACTTTCTGAAGTGAAGAAACAGATTGACAGAGCCTGAAGAGTACCCAGAAGTCACCTAGTACAGGACCGGCCCAACAATGAAAATAACAGAACGCCACTAGCCATCACCTTCAGCCCCCAACTAAAACTTCTCCAATGCATCCTCAAGGATCTACAACCTATCCTGAAGGACGACCCATCACTCTCACAGATCTTGGGAGACAGGCCAGTCCTTGCTTACAGACAGCCCCCCCAACCTGAAGCAAATACTCACCAGCAACCACACACCACACAACAGAACCACTAACCCAGGAACCTATCCTTGCAACAAAGCCCGTTGCCAACTCTGTCCACATATCTATTCAGGGGACACCATCATAGGGCCTAATCACATCAGCCACACTATCAGAGGCTCGTTCACCTGCGCATCTACCAATGTGATATATGCCATCATGTGCCAGCAATGCCCCTCTGCCATGTACATTGGTCAAACTGGACAGTCTCTACATAAAAGAATAAATGGACACAAATCAGGCGTGAAGAATTGTAACATTCAAAAACCAGTCGGAGAACACTTCAATCTCTCCGGTCACACGATTACAGACCTGAGAGTGGCTATACTTCAACAAAAAAGCTTCAAAAACAGACTCCAACGAGAGACTGCTGAATTGGAATTAATTTGCAAACTGGATACAATTAACTTAGGCTTGAATAGAGACTGGGAATGGATAGGTCATTACATAAAGTACAACTATTTCCCCATGTTGTTTCTCCCCCCACCCCACCCCCCCACTGTTCCTCAGACGTTCTTGTTACCTGCTGGAAATGGCTCACCTTGATTATCACCACAAAAGGTTTTCCTCCTTCCCCCCCCCCCCGCCCCCTTCCCGCTGGTAATAGCTCATCTTAAGTGATCACTCTCCTTACAGTGTATATGGTAAAACCCATTGTTTCATGGTGTGTGTGTGTGTGTGTGTGTGTGTGTGTGTGTGTGTGTGTGTGTGTGTGTGTGTGTGTGTGTGTGTAAAAACTCCCCACTGTATTTTCCACCGAATGCATCCGATGAAGTGAGCTGTAGCTCATGAAAGCTTATGCTCAAATTTTGGTCTCTAAGGCTCTAAGTACTTTTTTTTTGCGAATACAGACTAACACGGCTCCTACTCTGAAACCTGTTGTTTAACATATAGTGAATCCATAAGATAGAGGTAATGTTTCCAACTGGTACTAAGTGGCTAGTGCTGTTCGTTCAGGCCCAGTTATTTGAAGATGTGTACACATCAGTTGTGCATGCAGGTTTTGTTTGCTCATACACATCTTTGTGCAAATATGAACTCGATTTGCATGCACGTATTAGACAGCTTTCATGCCCGCTTCTAATCATACACTTATAAAAAATGTAACCTTTACTAACAAGGAATATGCTTTTATTATCTTACATGAAGGAATGATAGTGCTTAGATCATAGGCTGAGCCGGTCACTGTTACCTCTTGTCACTTCCTCCCCTTGAACTATTGTCAAACGAGCCAAAAAATTGGAAGAAAATAAGTTGATGCCACTAAAAAAAAAAAAATCCAAACGAAAGATACTTAGATTTGTCTGTTAGGTGGGTAAACAAAAACATATTGAACTTTTTAAGGTAATAGTCATTTAATAAGTTGTTCTATTCAAAGTTTTAGCACAGTGCTAGCAGCTTGGATAAGTGATGTCCAGTCAAATGGCAGGTATTATTTTTTAAATTTAAAAGGACACTTAAGTGGTGGATTTCATTTCTTTGGTTTGTGATGCCTTTTAATATTTCCCTACTGAAATAAAACTTCATTATTTGTAAAAACTAGGCTAGCTCCTCTCTCCTAAATTTCTGTATTGCTGGAAGATAATATGGCTCTGTAAGGTTTGCATCTTTATTTGTTTTATCAGCATTCTTGCAGTCCTCAGGTGGAAGGATTGTTGGGCCTTGGGGAGGAAATCCTTTAAGCTCTGACATGGAAATGCTCTAAAAGAGACGAAAAATATTCATGTTCTAATAAAAAATATTTTAATGTAAAGGGAAGAACATAATTGATGACATGATTTAAGTGGAATCATCTTGGATTAGCAAGTAAATTGCATTGCTTGGTAGAATCTACAAGCATCAGCCAGAGCAACATTCTAGAAATTCTTTACTATTGCTCTGTCTCTATCTGCTGTATCTTTTCTCTTGAACACTTTTATTCTCATTAGCTATATAGAAGTGCTTCAGCCTGCTCCATACTTAGATTGTGCCTTTTTAAGGCTGGACCTTAAACTAGATCTGCCTGCTCATGTTTTGCAAACAAAAATGGGGTTCTTGTAAAGAATGCAGCAAGTACAATGTAAACAGATATTGTCATATGCAAGAATGTCAACCAAGTAAACACCTGAGTGGGTGGTAACCCATTTGAGTTTTGGTGGAACCCAGTTGGAATGTCATGTGATAGTTTAAATTCAATGTTGGTTTATGTTTTTTTTATTAAATCAAACAAAACCTGGGTTTGATTAAAAGTTTTGCTTAACATATATTATAACCTTTAAATGAGCATCACCTGGCTGATACTGTAGGTTTCTTTTTAGTGTGAGTGTCAGGAGAAAACATATAGTTTAATTTTGTGGCTCTCAGCATTAAATGTCTCTCCAGTTAAGTGTGAATTATTTGGCTCTTGCACCATTAGGATCTGCCCAAGTGAACTGAGATGACTTAAATCTCTGAGCAGTGATGTTTGCTTTCATATCGGAGGGAAAATAGTTGCAACTTCTATTTTTTTTCTCTTACACAGAATTCTACAGACTTTGTGTCGAAAACTAAGGCTCCCGGAATCTTTTGATTTTCATTATTTAGCCCATATGACTCCAGGCTATGTAGGTGCTGATTTGATGGCACTTTGTCGTGAAGCAGCTATGTGTACAGTAAACAGAGTCCTGATAAAGTTGGAGGAGCAGAAATGGAAAGGTGTACGGCCTGGAGAAGCAATGACTGAGCAAAGCTTGGAGACTGGAACAGAAGCACTGGTGGAAAAGGATACTAAATATCCAGAACTTCCTGCTAAGGTATTAATCCATTGTTACACTCATTTCACGGTTCCTTAAAGACTAAGCAGTTTGTTTGTGAGCTTCCCATTCAGTCTCGCTAAACATTTCTGATCACACCAATATTCAGTTCTAAATTAATGGAATTTTTTATGGTTATGTAGCATTCTTCATCCAGCTGGTTTATAATGTACTTTTCTGAATTGACAGTACAAACTGTATGGGTATTATGACACCAAAACTTTATTGCTGCACCTTGGGGCTAAAACTATGGGTCTGGTTCTCCTAAGCTGAGATCACTCATTGGTGTTTGATCTCCTCTACTGTATGGCACCATTGCCTATTTGGGGGAAGCAACATTTTAAAAAGGGTAAAAGTTGGGTCTACAATACGGCTTAATGCAGAAAAAGTCATTTGTGCATGCGTAGCAGGACTGGGGCTCTGTTTCAAGCCAGAGTGTTTGCAGGCAGCCTAATGTCAGAATATTTGGATGTCTCAAGATGAAACAGTGTGGCCATTGAATGTGAGCAGCACCCATCTGCTGTAAATTTAAGTACTGCCCTTGGAAGCTTCCTGAAAATGTGTTGTGCACATTAGTTGTTCTCCGTCTGCATTCTGCAAGAACTGCTTCTAGTTTAAGAGCTGATATTTCAGGGTACTATAAACTCCACATGCATACTCGGATTCTGCTTATATAAGTATTGTCCAGGAAAGTAGTTTTTAATTTAAGTAGAGGGAAGATGAAAGATTCTAATAAGCAGCTGCATTAGGGTAATGTAATCATAGATTCATAGATACTAAGGTCAGAAGGGACCATTCTGATCATCTAGTCCGACCTCCTGCACAGCGCAGGCCACAGAATCTCACCCACCCACTCCTATGAAAAACCTCACCTACGTCTGAGCTATTGAAGTCCTTAAATCATGGTTTAAAGACTTCAAGGAGCAGAGAAGCCTCCCTCAAGTCAACCATGCCCCATGCTACAGAGGAAGGCGAAAAACCTCCAGGGCCTCTCCAATCTGCCCTGGAGGAAAATTCCTTCCTGACCCCAAATATGGCAATTAGCTAAACCCTGAGCATATGGGCAAGATTCACCAGCCAGATACTACAGAAAATTCTTTCCTGGGTAACTCGGATCCCATCCATCTAATATCCCATCTCAGGGGATTAGGCCTATTTACCCTGAATATTTAAAGATCAATTACTTACCAAAATCCCATTATCCCATCATACCATCTCCTCCATAAAACTTATCAAGTAGAATCTTAAAACCAGATAGATCTTTTGCCCCCACTGCTTCCCTTGGAAGGCTATTCCAAAACTTCACTCCTCTGATGGTTAAAAACCTTCGTCTGATTTCAAGTCTAAACTTCCTGGTGGCCAGTTTATACCCATTTGTTCTTGTGTCCACATTGGTGCTGAGCTGAAATAATTCCTCTCCCTCTCCTGTATTTATCCCTCTGATATATTTATAGAGAGCAATCATATCTCCCCTCAACCTTCTTTTAGTTAGGCTAAACAAGCCAAGTTCCTTAAGTCTCCTTTCATAAGACAAGTTTTCCATTCCTCGGATCATCCTAGTAGCCCTTCTCTGTACCTGCTCCAGTTTGAATTCATCCTTGTTAAACATGGGAGACCAGAACTGCACACAGTATTCTAGGTGAGGTCTCACCAGTGCCGTGTATAATGGTACTAAAACCTCCTTATCCCTACTGGAAATGCCTCTCCTGATGCATCCCAAAACCGCATTAGCTTTTCACAGCCGTATCACATTGGCAGCTCAGAGTCATCCTATGATCAACCAATACTCCAAGGTCCTTCTCCTCTTCCGTTACTTCTAATTGATGCGTCCCCAGCTTATAACTAAAATTCTTGTTATTAATCCCTAAATGCATAACCTTACACTTCTCACTATTAAATTTCATCCTATTACTATTACTCCAGTTTACAAGGTCATCCAGATCCTCCTGTATAATATCCCGATCCTTCTCCGAATTGGCAATACCTCCCAGCTTTGTATCATCTGCAAACTTTATTAGCACACTCCCACTTTTTGTGCCAAGGTCAGTAACAAAAAGATTAAATAAGATTGGTCCCAAAACCGATCCCTGAGGAACTCCACTGGTAACCTCCCTCCAACCTGACAGTTCGCCTTTCAGTAGGACCCGTTGCAGTCTCCCCTTTAACCAATTCCTTATCCACCTTCTGATGTTCATATTGATCCCCATCTTCTCCAATTTAACTAATAATTCCCCATGTGGCACGGTATCAAATGCCTTACTGAAATCTAGGTAAATTAGATCCACTGCATTTCCTTTATCTAAAAAATCTGTTACTTTTTCAAAAAAGGAGATTAGGTTGGTTTGGCACGATCTACCTTTTGTAAAACCATGTTGTATTTTGTCCCATTTACCATTTTCAATGTCCTTAACTAATCATGACTTACGCTCCTCACCTGTTTCCAGAACACTAGGAGTGAGTGATTTTTTGTTGTTGTTTGATGTTAAGGCAAATAGCTGCAACTCTCATGTCAGCATGATCAAAGAGGTTCCTGATCATTGGGGAAACGCTCAGGGATCCATATACGAAGGACAGGTGTAAGATCAATTTTGATGACAGTATCCTAGGATCACATTAGGCAGTCAACAGTAACATATGCTTATTATAAAAATAAACACACAAAAAAACTTTCTACAGCAATTCATCCAATCTACAAAAACCAAGCATTCACACCTGTTGAGTTTCACCCCTCAAAGTGATGTAGTTGGGGTTTTTTGCGGGGGGCGGCGGGTGGGAAAGGGTGTGAAGGAAATGTTGGACACTAGAAAAATGTTAGTCACATGGCCAGTTTTGAAACAGTCAAGCAAACCTCACCCGACATTTCCCCTCCATGAACTGCTATGGGAAAATCAAGCAACCAAAAGACAGAATTTTGTAGACCTTTTGAACCTCTATTGAAATGGAAATCCTGGCGCTACCATCCCACCTTAATATTACCATGCCATGTTAGGACCAGAGGAAGAGTTAATGGTGCAAGGTGGTTATTTGGTCAAGGAATTCTCTGATACAAGCCTCTCAGTAAGGAGCTGATTTCAATAATCAGTGCTTTAAATTCCAAATGCTAGGGAGATTGTTCCAGCCAAAGACCTGCATAGTATTAACCCTGTCCCTTCAGAGTCTGTCTGGACCACAGTTTGCGAGATGAGGCAGCGTTAAGCAATGCAAGGTGCTCTCTGTCACTGCCACTGTACCCAGAGCCTAAAGGTCAAACACAGATCTGGTCAGCTTCGGGGAACAAGAGAGGGTGACTTGAAATTGCATATAGCAATTGCACAGCATTAACCACAGAACCTAAAAATTGATGCATAGAAATGTACTGAAAGCTTGTTATAAATGAGCATTGACTTTTAAGGGCTACATGCAACTGAATGTAAATGCATGGCTGAAATTCCCAGTGCTGCTACACAGAACTAGTGATTTGTTCTCTGTTATGAGCAATGACCTTTTTAAATAAACAGAATTAATGAATTTAGACAGATTCGTTGGCAGTCCCAACAGAAGAGATCAAGAACTGCATGTGCAGCATGGAGAGAACTCTCTCCAGAGCAGTGTGGGAGAAAGTTTTTGTTACCACTGCCCATGTTGGACTTGTTTTGTGCGCGCACACGCGCGCGCGCACACACCTCTACCCCGATATAACGCGGTCCTCGGGAGCCAAAAAATCTCAGTGTTATAGGTGAAACCGCGTTATTTCAAACTTGCTTTGGCCTTGAGCATTTCCATTATTAAGTCAGCAAATCCATTTTTGTTAGAACTAACATGGTGGTGTATACGGTATCCCCCCGCTCCTTGTCCCCTCCTTGTCCGCTGACTACCCCTCCCCCATCTAAGCCCCCCCGAGACCCTCTGCCCCTTATCCAACCCCTCGGCCCCCATTCCGGCACCCTTAACCCGCCACTCAGAGCAGCGTGTCGGAGCCAGACACGCTGACGTGTGGAACCCCGGAGCAAGCAGCCCCACCCCCAGAGCGCTGCTTTACTGCGTTATATCCAAATTCGTGTTTATATCGGGTTGCGGTATATAGGGGTAAAGGTGTGCGTGCATGCATGCATGCATGCATGCATGTAAAATGATTTAAACTCCAGGGTAGTCCATCTGTTACCTTTCTCCAGTGTTAAATTCACACGCACTGTGTCTTGAATGTTACTACATTGGACTCTTGACAGGCTTTGGCTGTAGGGAAAACCCTGAGAAAAATGGTATTTGTTCTTAAAATCTTGTCCTTTGTCTCTTCTTCCCACTGCCTTCTCCCTCAGGATGAATTGCAGAGGCTGCTAGAGTTGCTAAAGGAGCAAGATCCCCTGCTTGAGGAGCAGCTGCAGAAGCTCTGCATCGAAATGAATGATTTCATTGTTGCACTGTCTTCGGTGCAGCCCTCCGCCAAGAGAGAAGGCTTTGTCACGGTCCCTGATGTGACATGGGCAGATGTTGGAGCCCTGGAGGACATTCGGGAGGAGCTCACTATGGCAATACTGGTAGGCATGAATGCCGTTTAAAGTCCTGTTAGGCAGTGCCAGGCTAAGATATCTAGCTGGAGTCAAACTTGCATGATGTTTTCTTTGGGCATATACACAGGGTTTTATGTGTACCACAGCAAACTGATCCTAAATTCTATGGCAAGGTCCCAGGATTCTGCAGCATGCTGGTGCCGCAAACTGGAAATTCTGCTGCACTTTCATTTAAAATTATAGCATTCAGAGAGATGTCTAACTAATATAAAAATGAATCCTAATACAATCAAATGGGCTCTTTTTTTTTTTTTCTGAGGTTTAATTTATTTTACACTGTCCCCACACTTGTTGAGTTTTTGGTGTGTTGTGAATTTTTGAAGTGATGGATAACTGCATCTGAAGTATCATGGAAGTTTTGGCAGCTGTGTTGGGGTAACTGGGGATTTGGTACCTAGAGGAATGAGAGGCCGTTTGGTGTTTTGGGATAAGCATATCAGCTGGATGCTTCTGCTATGAAAGTACCAGCCATGAAATAGTCGTCTTAGCATATGTGCAACTTGCCTCAGGAGGCATGTGACCAGGATTCATGGCCGAATTCGGTCTGCTGGTTACTGATGGGGAGTGCGACATGAACGCTGATCATGTCCCCCAGTGAAATAGCTGATGATGGTTAACTATGAAACAAAAAGGTGACAATACCTGATTGAGGTGAATAAAGGAGATTGCACTTCTCTGAGCTATCATTTTAAGATATCTGTAAACTCAAGAGGATAATTGCATTGATTTACACACACACACACTTTACATTTTCAAATTTCATCTTCCCAATATGGGCTAGGAAAATATTTTACTTTTAAAGGAAAGCCTACATTCTCGAGCATAGATCTGTTGCAAGGTATAGATTCTACTGCCAATTCCATGGCCACGGTACATGGGGCCTTCTACATGTACCTAGAATGTATTAGTGCATAATTTTGTCCATGGTTCTGTATGTCTTTATTAAGATCCTGATAGCCAATTTTGTGAGGCCTTGTTTCTAGTGTTCTGAAAACTCTGCTTTGTAGTATCTGATGTTTACTGCTGGTAAAATATTCACAATTTTACGAATGAACATGTACAACTAACTTTCTCTGGTTGATCTAATTGGTCTTCGTTAATGATGAAACATTTTATGGGGACATTTATTTTATGGTTTTGAACTGTGAGTGAATTTGGGTCTAAGACTTTTCTGACAATTTGCTAAACTTTATTGTATAACTTGTAAAAATAATTGTGCATGCATTTCTCACTGCAATTTCCTCTTCCTCAACAGGCCTTTACATAAACTGGGTATTCATGGTGGGCTTAAGTAATAGGTTTTTAATAAAACTGTTTAGAGTCAATGTCTGTATCTAAATTATGCACAACATAGTCATTTGCTTCCACAAGCCAGTACCTACTCACCTATTTTTCAGCTCCAAATATGCCCATATTTTTGCTTGTTCAGTTTAGGTGCAGAGTTATGCACCTTTTGCTTTAGCTCTAGTTTGCAGTTAAATGAAAATTCACTAATTTCTGTCAAAGATAACTGTTCGGGGTTTTTTTTATAGGCACCTGTGCGGAATCCAGAGCAATTCAAAGCTCTTGGCCTCACAACTCCAGCTGGTGTTCTACTTGCAGGGCCTCCTGGGTGTGGCAAAACACTTCTGGCAAAGGTAGGAGTTAAGTAATTCACACCCTGCATATGACTACTGGAAGGTGGGAGAGAACCAAAATTAGACCAGAAAGTCCTAGAAAGGAAGTAGATGTTTTTGTAAGAATAACCAGTTAGCTTTTAACAGCAAATAACTGGGTCCAGGCCATTGTCAAGGTTCTTTTCCCCGCTCTGAACTCTAAGGTACAGATGTGGGGACCTGCATGAAAATCCCCTAACCTTATTTTTACCAGCTTAGGTTAAAACTTCCCCAGGGTACAAACTATTTTACCTTTTGCCCTTGGACTTCATTGCTGCCAGCACCAAGCGTCTAACAAATATATAACAGGGAAAGAGCCCGCTTGGAAATGTCTTCCCCCCCCAAAAATCCTCCCCAAACCCTACACCCCCTTTCCTGGGGAAGGCTTGATTAAAAATCCTCACCAATTTGCATAGGTGAACCCAGACCCTTGGATCTTAAGAACCAATGAAAAAGCAATCAGGTTCTTAAAAGAAGAATTTTAATTGAAGAAAAGGTAAAAGAATCACCTCTGTAAAATCAGGATGGTAAATACCTTACAGGGTAATCAGATTCAAAACATAGAGAATCCCTCTAGGCAAAACCTTAAGCTACAAAAAGACACGCAAACAGGAATATACATTCTATTCAGCATAGCTTATTTTATCAGCCATTTAAACAAAACAGAATCTAATGCATATCTAGCTAGATTAATTACTAAGTTCTAAGATTCCATTCCTTTCCTGTTCCCGGCAAAAGCATCACACAGACAGAGAGAACCTTTGTTCCCCCCTCCCCCCCCCCCCAAGCTTTGAAAATATCTTGTCTCCTCATTGGTCATTTTAGTCAGGTGCCAGTGAGGTTATCCTAGCTTCTTAACCCTTTACAGGTGAAAGGGATTTTCCTCTGTCCCGGAGGGATTTAAAGGTGTTTACCCTTCCCTTTATATTTATGACAGCCATATAATAGGAGTTGAGCTCTTGCACTTACCCCATCAGAAGTTGGAGTACAAGATTTTCTTTGGAAGTTATTCAGTTTCTTAGTAAAATAATTACGGTTTAACTTGAATGGGGCAAAAACAAGGCAAAGAATTAAATTATAAAAATAAAATAGTAAATAGAGGAAAGAAAATGGTTCATTTATAAGGTGCTGTGGAATTTTCCACTGTGGAGAGTGTGATCAGACCTGGTTGGCTGTGCTCTTCTTTTTTTTTTTTCTTTACCTTATTCCTTCTATTGCAAATGCTCTTGCGTTCCTGCTGAAGCATTACATTTCTTATGGCCTTCCTTCCTCTCCAACACCCAAAATTTTCCAACCAGTTGTTGTCTTTGAACATCAAGCGCTGTTTATGGGCTGAAATTTTTGTGTAGCTCTCATCAGTCAATGAGAATTGTGCAGGCAATGCCTTAAAAATAGAGCTGGGCACAATTTTTCTGACAAAGGTTTTTTGCCCAAAAAAATCTACATTGGAGTTGACTGAAATATTTTGTGAACTTGTTTTGAATTTCCTAAAGTGTTTCAGCCCCACCAAAAGATCTGAAAAGGTTGAAAAAACTTTTTTGAATTTTACTTCAATTTTATTTTTAAAAAAGGCTAAAAACCTCAGAAACAAAATGTTTTGTTTGATCCAAAAATGATTTTTTTTCTTCATTTCTCCAAAAAAAAATATTTAAAAACCCTTTTGTTTTGGATGAACCCAAAACTGTGCATTTGTGTGGAGTGGGTAAAGGGATAGTAGATCTCCTAAAGAGCTTGGTATATTTTGACAAAGTCTTGACAGATCTCCTTTTCCTTGATGGTCTTCATAGTTCAGTGGACAGGATAAAAAATAATATCCCAGCTCAGTGTCAGCATCTGGAATCTTGCCAAAACAGTCAAGGAGAGAAAATGAATCTCATATTTTTATTTTTACTATGATCATTCCCTGGAGACTTCAGAAAGTCTACTGAGGATAAGGAGTGAGAGCTGAATTATATCTGTCTTGATCTTTTTCTTAGGCTGTAGCAAATGAGTCTGGACTGAACTTCATCTCTGTGAAAGGTCCTGAACTGTTAAATATGGTAAGTTTTTTGCTCATGGCACCTTGGCCTCTGCTGTTCATTGAATTATTGGCTAAAGCCTGGGACAAGTGAAAATCCTAACCATTACATAGTTGATAGTTTGCACAACAAAAATTGCATTGTATAACCTCTTCCTCATTCTTATAGCCCTTATGGCAGACAGGTTGCTCTCTAGAGCAGTGGTCTCCAGCTGTTTTACGCACAAGATCACTTTTTGAATTTAAGTGCAACCCAGGATCTACCCTGCCCCGCTCACTCCATTTCCCCTCCCTCTGACACTCACTGTCCCCCACCCTCACTCACTTTCACTGGGAGTGGGTGCGGGCTCCGGGCTGGGGTGAAGGGGTTTGGAGTATGGGAGGGGGCTCCGGGATGAGCCTGGGGCAGGCAGTTGGGGTGCAGAAGAGGGTGCAAGTTGCAAGCTCTGGGAGGGAGTTTGGGTGCCGGAGGGGGCTCCTGGCTGGGGCAGAGTGTTGGGGTACAGGAGGGGGTATAGGGTGCTGGCTCTGGGAGGGGGCTCAGAGCTGGGGCAAGGGCTCGGGCTGCTGGCTCAGGCCTGGCGGTTGGGATGTGGGAGAAGTACAGGCTCCTTCCGGGCGGCACTTACCTCGGGTGGCTCCCTGTCGGTGATGCAGCGAGACTAAGGCATGCTGCCTGCCTGCCCCGGCCCCAAGCTGCTCCTGGAAGCAGCTAGCCCACCCCTGGGCAGGGGAGAAAGGGGAGGCACATGGCTCCGAGCACTGCCCCTTCCTACGGGCACCACCCCTGCAGCTCCTATTGGCCGTAGTTCCCTGTTCCTAGCCAATGGGAACGATGGGGATGGTGCTTGCAGGCAGGAGCAGCGTGTGGAGACCCCTGCCCCTCCACCTCAGGAGCCTGCCTTAACCCCACTGCGCCGTTGGACCTTTAGCAGCTGGAGATCACAATCAACAATCAATTCTGTCAGCTCAAGGATCGATCAGTCGATCGCGATCTACTGGTTGGTGACCACTGCTCTAGAAAGAGGAAAGAAGAATTTTGGGTGGCTTAGATCTGTCCCAGTTCAAAAGACTTCTCATGGTAAAGAAAATGAGGCCGTGGGGGGCCTGGTGAAATAGCCAGTTACTTGCATCTTTGCCAGTATGTAAGTAAGACTAAGGACAAAATTTTCATTCTTAATGAGAGCTGTAGGTCCTCAGCACATCTACAAATCAGGCCACCTACTTAAGCAAACCAACTACTAAACTAACTTGAGCCAGCCAAGTTTGAAAATGTTATCAAAACTCATTCCCAATCTACTTTTAATAGAGGTTTAAACATCAGAAAAGATGTCAGTGTTCAAGGTATGTTGCTTAAATGTCACTGCTTTTTATGATCAATGATTAACACTAGTTTGAAGCTTCAGTCTCTCGTATTTCTGAGCACTGGGCTTAGAAACGCTTACGGTAATTAAATTTTAATATGTGCTACAGTTTCAAAGTGAGAAGTGTGTTGAGCACAATGGGTTCAGCCTTAGTTTTTCAAAGCAGAGTTGGAGGAGTGTAACACTTAACTGCTTATCGGTAGTGGGTGAAGTAGAACTAGAAACAGTGGATTTGATTGATTGTCCTGAGCTTCCTAAAGTCTGTTGAAAGAGATTCCCTTAGGCAGGGAAAGAGAAATCTACCATAGTGGGGATCCCTGTCTCCTTAAGTGCAAAGAGAAACTGTTTGACTCCTGAACTTTGAGAGTTTTGAAGATAAATGAGTGCCAACTGTAACAATGGTAAATTAACATGTTTGGAAAAATGAAACATTCCTATTCAGAATTTGATCAATTTTTTTTACAAGTAATGACTGTTTTTGAGTGAACCTCTCACTTCTATTTCAATTGTTCCTTTCTATAGTCATATTATTACAATATGAACTTCAGATGATGCAAATCTGTGGATGACTTTGATAACTAAAATGATGAAGATCCATGAAGATTCTAGTGAAGAATTTAACTATTAATTCTTAGTCAAAACGCCACAGATATAATTTTTTTTTTAAAAAGGGGGGATTCTTACCTGTTTGGCACTGAAGCTATGTTGCATGTAACATTTTTATCAAATGTGAGCATGTGTAACTGAGACATCTCAAAGATAACCAGTTCAGATGTAAATTTGTCCCCAATTAAAAAAAATGATGTGGCAGACTTAAATGGAGTGAACTGGCAACCCTCAAATTATGGGTTAAATTGGGGTTGTCAGGCAATGTGTAGATGTCTCACATAGTTTCATTGAGCTTTGTCTTGCTTATTTCAGTATGTTGGCGAAAGTGAGCGTGCTGTACGTCAGGTATTCCAGCGGGCCAGAAATTCAGCCCCTTGCGTTATATTCTTTGATGAAGTTGACGCTTTGTGCCCTCGGAGATCAGACCATGAGGTGAGTCTGAAAACACCTCCACAAGTAACTTCACTCGGTTTTGGGTTTCAGAGTGGGGAGTGTGTTGTGTAAACTTTTAAATACTGTCTCATTGGCCCCTTCCTCAGAGACCATTCAGTAGAGATGCCACATAAATCTGTTGTCTCCCAGAAACAATAATTCAGTTTCAGGATTGCCATAGATTTAAGCCAAAGATAAAAATGCAAGCACCAAATATGTAATTGGGTATGATACCTACTCCTGCTGATCTCTGTACTCATAGGTATATGCAAATGGCTCTTGGATTATGGAAAATTCCTCTAATTGACATATGTTAGTTTGGGAGTCAACAATATCTTTTGTCACTGGAAAGCCATAAGGGAAAACAGTTTGCAGTTTAGTGTAGGAACTGCAAAATCGGGCCAAATCCTGAACCCTGTTTGCAATAATAATGGGAACAAAAGCTCCTTTTTGTCATGTATGCTGAGTCTGTGCTGGCCCAACCAATAAAGGAAATGTTTTATGGCAGAAGCAGAGTGGTATATATGACCTTCATAGCTGCTTCACCAGAGGAACCCATCTATCTTGATTTGCCTTGTGGAAGAGAAACTTGAGCATTGTCTACACGTGGAATTAGCTCCTATTTAAGTCATCAGTGTAGCTGCACCAGCACAAATTCCCGTGCATACAAGGAAAGTAGCAATTTGCATTGGTGGAACAGCCGCCTGCTTGAAATCAGAGTTCCACCAGTGCAAATTGCAGCTTTCCTCATATATGCTAGGGATTTGGGCTACAGCAGCTACACCAATGGCTGAAATTAGGCTAATATTAAGTGTAGAGCATGCCTTTGTTTCGATGAGCCCAGACATGTTGCTATATAGATGTTCAAAGATGTAGCGCCTTTGAAGTTTTCTACAGCTACCTAGAGCCTTCATGCCCTCTGTGTAGCCATGGAGTCAGTGTCTGTGCATTGTCATCGGTGGGTTGGGTAGAGTGCAACTCCTTCCTATGGGTAGGAAGGAGAGAGTTTGAGCAGCTTGCCTCTAAGTACCCTGTTCCTACCCCACCTTCAGAATGTGCAGAGATTTATATTGTTGCAAAGCACAGCTAGGCTGACGAGTCCCTGCCAGGCTCTGTGCTGTGAACTCTATAGGACTTGGATTTGGGGCCCAAATCAATATAAATGCCATGGGCCTGGTTCATTTTGTTACTCCAGTTTTTACATTGGTGTAGCTTCAGTGAAATTACATCAGCATAAAACTGGAGTAATGCAGTAGGGAATCAGACCCTAGTTATGTATATAATAACACAATTTTGAGAACTCCCTGTCCTACAGTTATCGAGCTCAAGGAAACTGGTGCTGTTTTGCCTACTATGCTCCAGTATCGGAGCTATAATTCCTGTGGTGCATAGTTGGGATTCCTATTATTTTAGGTGTTTCCATTTGCTTTTTATAATTGTGTGTATTTCTACCATTGATTTGATTATCTGCCAAATCTGGGCAGGTTGAAGGTTTTGTATATTTAATTTCAGAATAAAATTTATGAATCTTAAAACAACCAGCTAGACATCTGCAGAACCACCAAACAACCTCATCTTGTAATTGAGCCCTTGTCCCCTACCCCCCCATACCTGTCCACCTATTCTTCCTTGTCGTGTCTACTTACTTTTGTCTGCTAATAGAGGCATATTTCTAGCCATTGCTCTTAGCCTAACTTTCATAAAAAGCAAAGTTCAATAGGATTCCACTTTTTTAAGAGAGGCTTATAAGTCTACTTCCGCTAATAGAAGCCCTGTCCAAGATCTTGTAATTTTAAAGCATGTGTTGAGTAGTATACAATAGAGTTTAGAACAGTAGTAGCTATAATGGGGATGTTAGTTCAGTAGGACTTCAGAGTTATGAACACCTCGGGAATGGAGGTTGTTGATAACTGTGAACAAAATGTTATGGTGATTCTCTGAAAAGTTTACAACTGAACATTGACTTAATACAGCTTTGAAACTTTACTATACAGAAAAAAAATGCTGCTTTCTCATTTTTTTTTTTTTTTTTTTTAGTAGTTTGTTTAACACAGTACTGTACTGTATTTGCTGCCTTTTTTGGGAGGGTGTCGCTGCTGCTGCCAGATTGTGTATGTGCCATTCCAAATGAGATGTGTGGTTGACTAGTCAGTTTGTAACTCTGGTGTTCCTAACTCTGAGGTTCTACTGTATTTAATTGAGTTGAGTTGAGCTGGTCAAAATGTATTTGGTTTACAAGTTTCATTGGGCAGGGCTCTCAAAGCCTATGTATATGTGGTTTTTATTGTCTATACTTAAGCAAGACAAACAGAATGGCGGGTGGTTCAAGTGGCGAGTGCTTCACAGGATAACATAGTCCTAATTTTTTTTTTTATTTAATGAGGAGGAGGAGGATTCTTGTCACCTGTTAGATAGGAGATGTGTGCCAGGTGCAAAGGTGGTGTGACACATGAAATTGGGTTAGTGGTGAGCAAAGGAGATGATGGAAGTGGTCAGGAATGAATCTTGATCAAAGTGCTGCGCAAGAAGCATAATCTTGGGGTGGTATTTTGGAAGACTAATAAGTACTTTTTCTGTATTTAAATGATTCACATTCTTGCTTGCTTTCTCAATTTTGCTTGAACCACATTATTGTTTTCAGGCAGGTGCCAGTGTCCGTGTGGTAAACCAGTTGCTAACAGAGATGGATGGTCTGGAAAATCGTCAGCAGGTTTTCATTATGGCTGCTACCAACAGGCCAGGTGAGAAACAAAAAACAAACATGCTTGCTTTTTTTTCACACAGAGACTCTCGGGTTTAAAAGAATATATTTTAAAAACAAGTACTAATACTTGTGTTTCTAACATCACCTTAACATACTATAACTGAAACTACTTTCAATATCTAACTCTTCACCATTTATGTTTACTAATGTTTCTCTCTGCTTGAACAATGAAGAGTCATTTTTTGGTTCTCATTTACTAACGAAATGATGCAAGGTTTGGGTTGCAAACACTGCAGGAGATGTGAACTCAAACACTGTTTCATAGAGAAGTCAAGAAAACATTTCTACATGAAGGGTGTTTTAAAACCTTTAATTTATATAATCTACTTTAAGGCTTAATTGACTGACACTTAAAGCAGGTGTGTTGTCTTGCTTGTATTTTTTGTTTGCATTCTTTAATATTCAGATGAGGTCAGGTGACTTTCAACTAACCTTTTTGTGTACATAAAAGCACAGTGGTTGTTCAGAATAAGACCCTGGCATAGATCAAGTTTCATGCAGACATAGGTCTATTCCAAGTTGTCACAAATGACAGGATGTGAAATGAAGTTAACGTGTTCAGATATAAAGCTGTCTCAGTTGGTTCCTGATCCAGAGCTTATTGAGGTAAATGGAAAAATTGCCATTGACTTCAGTGGGCTTTGAATTAGGTCCTTGGAATTTAGAAAATAAGATTAGAAATAGTGCACACAGTGCATGCTCCTTTCTGCTTGCATTGTTTACCACTCATCTGTGTAGTTTAGGTTTATGGCTTTGTATATTTTATACCAGATTTTCCATATATCATCTCTCCTCTCTCCACTCCAGAACCCCTCTTCACCCCCCCCCCCCCAAAAAAAAACAAATTATTCTCAAGAACCCTAGCATGCTCTGTTTTTTCAATTGCCTTCCTCTCATCCTGGACATGTTTCTGTTTCTGGCCACTCTGTCCCCATTGTTTAACTCCTGAAATCTTGGGGTATGTCTACGTTGCAAGCAGAAACCTATGGTAGCAAGTCTCAGAGCTCAGGTCTATAGATTTGGGCTCGCGCTGCAGTGTTTAAAAATAGCTGTGTAGACGTTTGGGTTGAACCCTCAGGCTCTGAAGCCTAGTGCCCTAGGCTCAGCACAAGCCCAAACATTGACACAGCTATTTTTAGTACCACAGTGCAAGCTCGAATCTGTAGACCCAAGCTCTGAGACTTGCTGCCATGGGTTTCTTCTTGCTGTGTAGATGTACCCTGGGTGATTTTCGTATATGTTAGCAACAGCTTCTCCATTTAATACACACAAAACTGTCTCTTTTTTTTTTGTTTTTTTTGTTTGTTTTTTTTTTTGTTTTAACATGACACTTCTTAAAATTCACTCATTACATTATTTGTATAATAGAATCACTTATGGACCAAACTGAGGCCAGGGTCCCATTCTGCTAGGGATTGTACAATCAGAGTAAGAGGCATTCCTTGTCCTGAAGAATTTTCAGTCTCAATGGACAAGGCAAAGAGTAGGTACAAAGAGAGAGAACTTAGAATGAACAATATGAAGGTCTGCAAATGCTGTGTTAGTTCTGCAGTTCTTTCGGTGTTTGTGGTTTTTAATTTGAGTGGGGTTTTGTTACGAAGGAATTAGATAAATAGAGACAAAGGAAGGGAGAGGGAACATTGAAGGGGGGGTAAGGTACCTGGGGAGAAGGCAACCAGGCAAGGCATAATGAGTAAGGCTGAAGTAAAGAGACAGGGAGGGTGGGAAATGGAGTGAAATCCAGTCAAGGTAGGGGAAAAAATGTCCAGAATAAAACCTGAAAAAAGCAGTCTGGTCTCATGGGTGCCCTAGGATCCCTTCTGCAACTGCTTGTCTCTGCTCCTGCCAGCTGAGTTTCTGGTATCTCTTCTCTGAACTCATGGCTGGGTGGAGGGATGAGGCAGCATAGGCCCTGGTGTGTCCCCAAAGGGAGGCTCTCCCATGCATGATTCTGAGTTTGAGGGTGCTTGAAGGAGGGGTAATTCCTGAGGGGTCTCACAGCCATACAAAAGAGGTCGGGGCAGCTATCTCTTGAAACTACTTGTGTCTGCTCCAGTTACCGTTGTAATCCCCACTTGGCACTATGTTTTATTATGCTGATTATTATTTTATTTTTGAGCAAGTACTTCTTATTAGACAATGGGGGCATTCCACCACACCATCACACCTTATATCTATTAATCGAACTTCCTGTAACTGTCAAAGCACACTTTAAATTTTCGTTTTTTTGTCTGGTAAATTGTCAAATGTCCAGACTTAAAGAACAGGCATATCACCTGCCTGTGCCCCTACAATGTTAATCCCACCAAACAGAGAACCTCTTACTTGGTGTAGGTTCAGTTCAGTACCACATACCTTTAGCACTAGATAAATAATATTGGAAATCTGTTGTTTGAAATGAAATATGCAATCTGGATCCAAAAGGGCTTTCTCACTCACTATGAAAAGGAGTACTTGTGGCACCTTAGAGACTAACAAATTTATTAGAGCATAAGCTTTCGTGAGCTACAGCTCACTTCATCGGATGCAAAGCTTATGCTCTAATAAATTTGTTAGTCTCTAAGGTGCCACAAGTACTCCTTTTCTTTTTGCGAATACAGACTAACACGGCTGCTACTCTGAAACCTGTCACTCACTATGAACAGTCTCCCTCCGAATGTGAATTGTGGGGTGAAGGTATTTTGGCAGTGTACATGCTGCTGTTCTGAAGAGCACAGGTTTGCATTTCTTCTTGCTGAAGAGTACAAATACTTCTACAGTTCTGCTTTAATGGCTTCTTCCAGGTCATATTCATGTTCCTCATAGGCTTGGCTGCCTTCACTACTCCTTTGTCTAACTGAAGTGATTTATCAGCTGTTACCTGCATACAGTGCATCCACTGGGCACCAAGGCAGGTTCCGTACTTGGAATCTGCTCCAGGAAACAATCAGTCCTTCCTGAGTATAGCTAATGAACTCCAAGCAAAGGCTATTAGAAAAGTGCACTCTGTGACTCTGGTACATTATTTGCAGTTACAAAAGGGAACTTATGACTTGGGGGCACATAGTAACTTTTTTTCCCTAGCACTATCTCTCCAGCAGACTGTTTAAATTACATAGAGGCTGTTACCTCATTGTGCCCATTGATGACAATGGGAGATCTTGAGCACTGGATCAGGCCTTTAATTCCCTTACAATGCATACATAGCGCACTGAATAAAGAATGCTGCAGGATATAATTTCACAGTGTAAAATACTCAGTTTATGTATGATCACTGAAAGATAATGACCAGCTAATATTTTGGATGCAGAAAGAAACACATGCATGAAGTTGTTTGACTTCTTGGATGTGTTATAGCTGGGAAAAAAATAGGATTAATAGATGAAGACATCTTGGCAGAATTTACAAATCTATTATTGTATGTACAGAACCTTGAAATGAGCTTTTTGTGCCCAAAGCAAGTATTTAATAATGAGTTTTTAGGAAAATTGAGACCTCTAGCTCATCAGGCTTCATGGATGAATGTGTTTATTTAAAGTGTATGTGGTGAAAAGATCTGGAATTCATGTGAGAAATGAACCAAACAAAGAAAATGAGCTAACATAGTTACCCTGGAAATGCATCCGATGAAGTGAGCTGTAGCTCACGAAAGCTTATGCTCTAATAAATTTGTTAGTCTCTAAGGTGCCACAAGTACTCCTTTTCATAGTTACTTAGAATGTGATTCTTAAACTGATGCAGTTAGGGTCAAGTTCCCGCCATGCCACTTTCTACATCCTATCATACTTTTCACATCCCCTAATTTTTGCTCCATTTTAAAAAAACAAAAAAAAAACAAAAAAACTTTCCCATAGTCCACACGGCACTTGTCAGTATCCACCATCTCTCTGACAGAAGCATGGAGCCTTCCACCTCAGCACAATTCTCTTGTCTGTTGCTAATACAGGAAGCACAATTCTCTAGTATTTGTGCAGCTTGAGGGTGTATTGCTGCAGTTGGGGTTGTGATGAGGGTGATGCAGAGGTGTTTGAGCACAGCTGGATGCTGATGGACACTACACACAATGCTAGGTTGCTGATGGCGTTGTGACAAAGCTCTGTCCTTGTCTCCGTGGGTCCCGCGTTTCCTGGCAGATTTCGCTAGCCTCAGAGGCTCACTGTGACTCTCCACATAACCCTTCTTTCTCTAGAGATAAGGGTCACAGTCTACTGAGTCATTTTCATCATAAGCCAGCAAGGGAGGTGAGGAGAAGTTATCCTTCCTTGCACAGTCTGTTGTCTCCCAGTCTCAGCGATTAATCAGGGGGCAAAGGTGGGTGGGGGAGCCCTGGCCCACCCTCTACTCCGGGCTCCAGCCCAGGGACCCTAATAGTATCAGCTATGGTAGCTGACCTTTTAGAAACATGACATGTACAATTCCCTGGGCTACTTCCCCCACAGCAGCCTTCACTTCCTCAAGCTCCACTTCACCCTTAACTCAGGGCCTCCTTCCTTGTGTCTGATATGGTGTGTACTACTCAGCCTCTCCAACAGCACAACTTCTTCCCACTTCCCATGCACACCCACCTGACTAACTGGGAGGCTTTTAACTAGTTTCAGCCAGCCCCTGATTGGCTTCAGGTGCCCCAATCAACATAGCATTCTCCCTGCCTTCTGGAAAGTTCTTAATTGGCCCCAGGTGTCTTAATTGACCTGGAGCAGCTGCCATTTCACTTATCCTGGTACCAGGGATTTGTTTAGCCTGGAGCTAATATAGCTATTTCCCACTGCTCTTCCATAGCCATCTGGCCTTGCCCCATCACAGCGTTCACAAAGCAGCTCCATGTGGCAAAGTGCCATTTCTGGACCCAATAAATGAGCACTGATTGGTGGGATCACCTCATAATGCAGGTTTGGAACAGTAAGCAGTGACTGCAGAACATTCAGATGCAAAAGGCCACATTTCTGGGGCTGGGTGCCAAGTTGCCTCAGCCCTCTCGTGCAGGGACACCAAAATGAGCAGCATTGAAAGTGGAGAAGCAATTGGCAATCACTCTCTGGAAATTTGCAACATTAAATTGCTGTCAGTCACTGGGCAATCATTTTGGAGTTGGAAAATCTACGGTGGGGCCATTGTGACCCAAGTGTGTAAGGCCGTAAAATGTGTCCTGCTACACAGGACTGTGATTCTCAGTCATTACTAGCTGTTACTCTTCTTGGAGGTACCCAGGGTTGTGAGGCACTTCACTACCACCTGCCCTTAGCATAAGGAAGCCTTGTGCTTGTCATGCGTCAGCCCCCTCACTCCACCGACAATGGGCAACACAAGCATTCCCTCCCCAGTCTCCACTGTTCCTCTGCATGTTTGGATGCTCCAGTCTCTGAGCATAGCCCTGGAGTATCCTTCTCCTATTCCACTGGACACTTAAAGATTTGAGAAGTAGCAAGTAGGAATACTGGAAACAAATGGTAACATGTAAAATAAAATCATAACACTCATTCTAAAACTTAGATCATTACCAAGATACTCTCCTGTCTACTGAAGTTTAGCTCACCCAAAATCTTTGCAGCATTTTCCAGACAAAACATGCTGACACTTTTTCTTCGGTAAAAGATCTCAGGCATCTCTTGGTACCCTTAGATACATCAGGACAGTTCTTTGTTCTTTTTCATAAACAGGACACCCTTGTTTTTGTTTTGTTTTTCCCCATGGCCTCCCTCTCTTGTTGACCTTGCAATCTTTTAATTAGCATCTTGCGCTATATGCAGATAGTCTTATGTTTTGGGACCAGACAGGGAGATAAGTTCCTGCTTGAAAGGAACCTGCTTAATACATCACTGCTTGGTTACCTGCCTTAAGTTCAAGGCTTTGAGAACATAGTTTCCAGAATAGGTACATAACTCCTTACATATTACTCATATGTCATGGGAAGGTCATGCCTGACTAATCTAATCGCCTTTTATGATGAGATTACTGGTTCTGTGGATGAAGGGAAAGCAGTGGATGTATTGTTTCTTGACTTTAGCAAAGCTTTTGACACGGTCTCCCACAGCATTCTTGTCAGCAAGTTAAGGAAGTATGGGCTGGATGAATGCACTATAAGGTGGGTAGAAAGCTGGCTAGATTGTCGGGCTCAACGGGTAGTGATCAATGGCTCCATGTCTAGTTGGCAGCCGGTGTCAAGTGGAGTGCCCCAGGGGTCGGTCCTGGGGCCCGTTTTGTTCAATATCTTCATAAATGATCTGGAGGATGGTGTGGATTGCACTCTCAGCAAATTTGCGGATGATACTAAACTGGGAGGAGTGGTAGATACGCTGGAGGGGAGGGATAGGATACAGAAGGACCTAGACAAATTGGAAGATTGGGCCAAAAGAAATCTAATGAGGTTCAATAAGGATAAGTGCAGGGTCCTGCACTTAGGATGGAAGAATCCAATGCACCGCTACAGACTAGGGACCGAATGGCTCGGCAGCAGTTCTGCGGAAAAGGACCTAGGGGTGACAGTGGACGAGAAGCTGGATATGAGTCAGCAGTGTGCCCTTGTTGCCAAGAAGGCCAATGGCATTTTGGGATGTATAAGTAGGGGCATAGCGAGCAGATCGAGGGACGTGATCGTTCCCCTCTATTCGACACTGGTGAGGCCTCATCTGGAGTACTGTGTCCAGTTTTGGGCCCCACACTACAGGAAGGATGTGGATAAATTGGAAAGAGTACAACGAAGGGCAACGAAAATGATTAGGGGTCTAGAGCACATGACTTATGAGGAGAGGCTGAGGGAGCTGGGATTGTTTAGTCTGCAGAAGAGAAGAATGAGGGGGGATTTGATAGCTGCTTTCAACTACCTGAAAGGGGGTTTCAAAGAGGATGGCTCTAGACTGTTCTCAATGGTAGCAGATGACAGAACGAGGAGTAATGGTCTCAAGTTGCAATGGGGGAGGTTTAGATTGGATATTAGGAAAAACTTTTTCACTAAGAGGGTGGTGAAACACTGGAATGCGTTACCTAGGGAGGTGGTAGAATCTCCTTCCTTAGAGGTTTTTAAGGTCAGGCTTGACAAAGCCCTGGCTGGGATGATTTAACTGGGACTTGGTCCTGCTTTGAGCAGGGGGTTGGACTAGATGACCTTCTGGGGTCCCTTCCAACCCTGATATTCTATGATTCTATATGTACATTTTGAAATGATTGACGATCAGTGGGCTACTGGCTTTTGGTAGAGATTTTACATATCACCCTTTGGTAAACTATTGTACATATACTTGATCCAGGGGACTCTGTAAAACTCTGTGCATCTCCTGTGCCCTCTTGTTTGGTCACATGATGTCTTGTGGTATAGCCCAGGCCTTAGTTTACAAGAACATCAAGAATCATTACTATAGGTAGGATTTGAATTGTTCCAAAATTCTGTAGAAACCATTGTGGATTTTGGTCTGCAATAATTAGTAACCTGTCTCATTCTATTGAGTATATTAAATTTATCCACAAACCTTGTTGACTCTTGTCCTAGCTCTTTAGGTAGCTCTGTCACATAGTTATGTTCTCTGTTGTGTAAGCGCATTTTGTAATTTGCATGGTCTGAGATACTTATGAAAAAGGGTTGGATGTTATCCAAAATGATTAAACAAATGCTGAGCACCACCTTAAGGGGTGTGTTTGAACACTGAGTAAATTTTTCTTTCCCCATTACAGAAATGTAATCATTCAGAGTCTCAGGATCGTTTAAGGGCCAGTGACTGAAAAAAGGGGTAAGAGGAAGTATAGACTAGTAGTTAAAGCAAGTGGGTGGGAGTTAGAGCTGAATGTTTTACTAGACTTTGTCATTAACTTATTTTGTATCCTTGGACAATTCACTTAACCTCTCTGTGCTTAACCTCCTGTTTTTGTAAAATGGGAATCATGCTTACCATATAGGGGAATTGTGAGGCTTAATTTAATATTTGTAAAGCACTTTGAGATCTTCAGATGGAAAGTAGAATAAAAGTGCATAATGTGGACTGTTTGATACCGTTGCACTAAAAGCAATTCTTAACTATTGGAACGACTTCTTGTCATCTGTTCTTAATGTGGCATAACTTTCCCCATAACATACACACGTAGCAGCTGGAAAGTGTATTTGTGCCAGAAAAGACTAATGTTGTTGACAGCACTGTGCTTAGAAGAACAATGGGAAAAAATGCAGGACTGGGCACTGATCTTGGCTAACCCTTCCCTTGCCTGATGAAGAGTCTACAGTACATCGCTCTTTAGCCTGTGTCCTTCCACCATTATACCTGCAATAGCTAACACCATAGAGGTGTGTCTGTGTGCCATGGATGTACTTCCTGTCTCTTTTCCTGACTATGATATCCAACTACAGTAATACCTGACTATGATGTCATCAAATAAATTTCCTTAGTCTGTGATTTTAAAGAAATCAGGATTCTTCAGCAATAGGGATAAATTGCCTGTGCTTCTTTATCCACCATATCTATATCTAGCAGCAGATTTCTCCCAACTCTTCAGTTCACAAGAGATGAATTTATGGCCACTAATCACTTAGGGACATCTGAGTGCACAGTCTGTCTATTAAAATGGATGCATGACTGCTGTATCTTGGAGAAACACTGGTTTGTTGATGGTATTGCCAGAAGAAAAAGGTGGTCAGCACGTCTTTGACCTGTTTATTTCCTTTTATATCACAGTTTTCTCTCAGAGGTGAAGGGTATTTAATACACCAAATGTAACTGTAACCTTTGCACAAAACAGAGTACAATTCTAAATCCAAGATTACTAGTAGTAATAGTAAATTATGGTAGCATGCAAATGCCTCAGTCTCCTTTGGGGCTCCACTCTGATAAGCACTGTACAAACACAGAAAAGAGAGTCTGCCCCCTGAAGAGCTTATATCCTGCTGGATTCCCTTCTTTTTTGCATCTCTTTAGGCTGGTATGAACCTTCTTGCACCTCTCATAATTTTTCACACCTCTGAATTTTTGTTAGTGCATATATGAACTATAAGGGTATTAGGATCTTTGTTTGGATTAATTGATCTTTTCCAGGCTTTTTAATATTAGGTTTTCTTAATTGCAACATTAGTATGTAGTTTGTAATAGCTGTGTTTCCTTGCATCCTTTCTCAACCTTCCTACCTGTCTGCAAAGAAATTTATATTTTTAATAAATACCTTTTAGACTTCAATAATCTTGTATCCAAAGTGGCCCCCATTACTTGGGTGTTTGAGCACCTAACAGTTTGTATTGTATTTATCCTCAAACACTTCTGTTAGGTATGGCAGTGCTATTATCCCCATTATACAGCTGGGAAATGAAGGCAAAGAGAGAGGCTAAGTGACTTGGCTGTTGTCACACAGGAAGTATGGGGTGGAGCTGAGTCTATCCCAAACCTGAGACTAGAGTCCTAACTATTGGACCATCTTTCCACTCTTACTACAATAGGATTTTAGTATTTATGGACTCCTGCTGTGTTTGAAGACTACATATATGCCGGTAGTGCTTAAAAGCTCCCATAGATTTCAGCAGTACTTAAACAGCGAATGGGCTCCTGCAAACATTTGACTTCATGAAGGATTCCAGTTTCTCTCATCTCCATGTTCATTTCTCTCCCAAGACCAAAGAGTCCCTGGAGTCCCTGGTCTGCACTGTGTCTCAGGAGACCAAGATCATGTGCTGCTTTGCAGCTCCATCTAATATTTTGATATCTTCAAAGAACATATGCCCTCCTCTATTAACTTCCAGAAAAGTAAGATCCTATAGCAATGCAAATGAACAATAAAAAGGATTGTTTATAAGAAAGTGTTTTCACCTGCATAACTATTCTTTGCCAAGATGAACATTGATTTTTAATTTACCTTTTATATTACTTTAAACATTTTTGGCTATAGTTGATTTGGTGAGAATTTTTGCCTTACCCCCAAGAGAACAAGCTGAAAATATTTTTTCCTTTTGTGAATTCATGTGGAACTCCTTGTTCAGCTATGTCAGCACCCTCCAACCATTCAATCTCTCTCTCTCTCTCTTTCTCTCTCTCTCTCTCTCTCTTTTTTTTTTTTAACCTGATTGGTATTAGGTACCATTGAAACAGTATCTTAAAGACATTTTTCTTTTATTCCACACACAAACTTCTCGTATTGCATCTAATTTCAGGATTATATTTTGTCTTCCTCTCCGCAGACATAATTGACCCAGCTATCCTACGCCCTGGCAGACTGGATAAAACACTCTATGTGGGTTTGCCACCACCTGTGGATCGACTTGCTATTTTAAAGACCATTACCAAGGTGAGTATTTGGAAAGAGATCTATACTATGAGAGGTCATTCTTCTTCTTCGAGTGATTGCTCATGTGTATTGCATAGTAGATGTGCATGCTCGCCACATGCACCGGTGCCGGAAGTTTTTCCCCTAGCAGTACCCAAAGGGGAGCACCGCTGTGCCCCCTGGAGTGGTGCCTCCATGGCACGGTAAAAGGGGAGCTACATGCTCCCCCCACCTTCAGTTCCTTCTTGCCGCCAGCGAAGATGCGTCGGAACTACTCTGCTCCAGGTTAGCTGTAGCTCCTCCCCAGAACTTTTTCGTTCGCTTAGTGCTAGTACCTGTTGTTAGCCGGTTCTTTGTCAGTTCAGTTAGCTAGAGTATCCGGGCCAGGGTATGCCCCGGGCCCTGGGCTTCAAGTCGTGTGACACTTGCAGGTGTTCTATGCCAAGAAGGGACCCGCACACGGATTGCCTACGCTGTTTGGGTAAGACTCACATCAGCGACCGCTGTAAGATTTGTAGATCTTTTAAACTCTGAACAAAAAGGGAAAGAGACATTAGACTCCGGGCCATTCTCATGGAATCAGCACTAACCCCAGCTCTGGCGCACTGTGCTTATTTGGCTCCGGGCACGGTAATTTCGGTACATGGTGACCCTTCGGTGCCTTCCACTCGCTGGCACTGCTCCCAATCTATGGGACACAAGAAGCTGAGGAAAGGCCCATCGTCGCAGTGGCATCAAGAAAAAGTAGGGGCAGAGGCTAGACCCATGTCGGGCAGCCCTCGTTCCCCTCCGGCCCGTAGGCCTCTGACTCATGTTGAGCGGAGTAGCCTAGCCATGTCAGGTCAGGCCTCTCCGGATGCTTTCGCTGCTGGAGGCCTTGCAAGTGGCTCGAGACATCATGACCATGCCGGTACCAGGGGTGCCACCAGTGTCAGGCCTTCTCTCCAGAGCCAAACCGCCGCTGGGTTCCCTGCAATCACCCCAGCTCGCCGCCCAGCGATCGTTCGGGACGCAGTCCACGTACATCGCCGTTAACGCCCACTAGACTGTCTGGTTGGATGCCATCCGAACGGGGCTTCTGGCACTGCTCCACACCATGGAGCGATTACCGATGTGACCGAGAAAGGGACTGTCTGCAACGCCTGAGTTGTCAGGGCTACCGCAGTCGGTCACAGCACGGGCGCTGTCACCACTCCCGGTCAGACTCCTGCTCTCGCTCCCCACTGAGACACTGCCCCTGCAGCTAGAGGCGTAGATCACCAGCACCGCGCCGTCAAAGGTCCGCGCATTGGAGCAGATTACAGAGCAGCAGCTCTGAGTGGTACCACTCCTCTGCATCGGGGTCGCGGTCCCGTGGACGCTGTCATTCCAGGCTCCGCCGTTCCTCCTGAGATAGCGCCGGGTCACTTGTCAGCCTGACTTGCGCTTGCAGCCGCCCCTCCTTGGGTCAGCCTAGTCAAGCTGGCCAGCTGGTGCTGCCAGTGCCGCAGCAAGGCAGTGGCACGGGACTCCATGGCAAGGGCAGTGGTACCAGTGGGCACCGTGACCTTCAACGCAGCCCCAGGTGGGAGCTCGCTCTGTAACCGGAGCTTCAGAGGCGCCTTCGGCCTTGCTCTCTAGGGCCCCGGGAGATACATCGGTGGGACATATGTCCTCGGGGCCACGCCCGGAGTCCGACCAAGGGGTGGACCCTCCAGTGCCGGCAGACACTCGGAGCTCCATGCCGGCCTCCTCCCTGGCTCCGGATGACACAGTTGTAGCCCCTCTGTCCCGCAGGAGGACTTCAGAGCACACCAGGAGCTCCTGAGAAAGGGTAGCATCGAGCCTTAACCTCCAAGCAGAGGAGATGGAGGGGCCCTCAGACTTCCTTTTTAATGTCCTGTCCTCCCTGGTGCCGGGAAGGGTGGCTTTGCCCCTCCATGAGGTGGTGGCAAACATTTTGAATGCCTTATGGCAAACGCCAGCTTCCCTGGCCCCCATTTCAAAGAAGGCAGAGCGCAAATATTTTGTACCTGCCGAAGAGCATGAATACCTTTACACCCACCCGGTGCCCAACTCCCTGGTGATCAAATCTGTCAACTACAGAGAGAGAGACAGGGCCAACCAGCTCCCATGCCCAAAATTAAAGATTCAAGGAGACTGGACTCTTTCGGATGGAAGCTGTATTCATCTTCAATGTTCCAGCTGCGGGTGACTAACCACCAAGCTCTCCTGAGCAGATACGAATTTAACTTGTGGGGCTCACTACCAAAATTCGAGGTTTCCCTCCCAGAGCGAGAAAGAAAGAAAGTTCAAGGCGCTGCTGGAGGAGGGTGTGGCTGCTGCCAAAGCTGCCCTATAGGCGGTGGCGGATGCGGCGGACACGGCTGCTCAATCCATGGCCTCGGCAGTATCCATGAGGAGGGCATCCTGGCTCCTGCTGTCTGGGTTATCCACAGAGTCCCGGTCAATTATGCAGGATCTCCCGTTTGATGGCAAGGCCATGTTCGCAGCACAAATGGACGCCAGGCTGCATGGCATGAAAGATTCCCGCACAATCTTGCAGACCCTGGGTCTTTACGTACTGCTGGCCAAAGCCAAGTTCAAGCCGCAGCAGGCCCCTGCCCAGGCTTCTCAGCCTAGATATGAGCCCGCCTGTAACAGGTCTAAGGATCAGAAGCGGCACCCTCAATGGCGGTCACGTCCTGCCCCGCAACCTGGGCCCTCTAAGGGCAAGTAGGCGGGGAAAAAGGCATTTTTGATGGGGGGGTGCAGGGGGTACCCGGGCAACTCCCAAGGGGACTCCCCATTCAATAAAGCTTCCCTTCCACAATTGCTTGTGTATTTTCCTCTCTGAATGGTCGCGACTAACCTCAGACCAATGGGTCTTCAACACCATCTCTCGGGGCTACATGCTGCAGTTTGTCTCGCCCCCGCCCAACCACCCCCCATTCCTCGCTGGTCTGGGGGACCCATCACATGTGGACCTGTTTAGAGCAGGAGGTGGGCCGGGTCCTCAGTCTGGGAGCTGTGGAAATGGTGCCTGGGGAGTTCAAGGGCAATACTCCCGTTATTTCCTTATCCCCAAGGCAAAAGGGGGTCTCAGGCCTATCCTGGATCTGTAGGACCTGAACCAGTTCATGGTCAAGCTCAAGTTCCGCATTGTCTCCCTGGCCTCTATTATACCCTCTCTGGACCCCGGCGATTGGTACGTGGCCCTGGGCCTGCAGGATGCATATTTCCATATTCATGTATTCGAGGGGCACAGATGCTTCCTCCGGTTCCTAGTGGGGAAGAACCACTATCAGTTCATTGTCCTTCCGTTTGGCCTATCCACTGCCCCCAGGGTGTTCACAAAGTGTATGTCGGTGATGGCGGCCTACCTCAGGCGCCGGGGGGTCCAGATCTTCCCCTACCTGGACGACTGGCTGGTCAAGAGCAGCTCCTGGTCGCAGGTGCGGGACTACGTGGCGCTCCTTCTGTCTGCTTGTGCCAACCTGGGTCTGTTGGTAAAAAAGGCCAAGTCAACATTAGTTCAAGTCCAGCGCATAGAGTTCATTGGGGCGCTCCTGGACGCCTCGACCGCCACAGCCTCCCTCCTGCCGGGCAGGTTCGAGACCTGAAAGGGCTAATCGCCTCGGTCTCGAAATTCCCCCTGACAACGGCCAAGGTGTGCGTACAGCTCCTGGGTCACATGTCGGCGTGCGTGTATGTAGTACACCACACCAGACTCCAAATGAGGCCCCTCCAACTTTGGTTGGCCTCACAGTTTTCTCCCAGGCCCAGGACAGTATGGACAAAGTCCTCACCATGCCCGACCCAGTGATCACCTTCCTATGGTGGTGGTCCTCCCCGAGCAACAGGCTCCAAGGGGTCCCCTTCCAGAACTCGGCCCCGTCACTGGAGCTAGTGTCCGATGCATCGGACCTGGGTTGCGGGGCCCATATGGGGACAGTTCAAACCCAAGGGCTGTGGTCGACCACAGAGTTGTCCCTCCATATAAATGTCAGGGAGCTCAGGGCGGTACGCCTGGCATGTGTGGCTTTCCACTCACACTTACAGGGCAAGATAATCAGGGTTCTCACAGACAACACGACCTCCATATTTTACAGCAACAGGCAAGGCGGGACCCGGTCCTCGGCCCTCTGCCAAGAAGCCCTCAGGATGTGGGACTTCTGTATAGCCCACGATATCTCCCTGAGGGCCTTCCATCTGCCAGGAGCCCGCAACACATGGGCTGATCATTTGAGCAGAGATTTCTCCTCTCAGCACGAGTGGTCTCTCCACTCAGAGGTGGTTCACCAGACCTTCCGAGTGTGGGGAATTCCCCAGGTGGACCTGTTCGCAACAAGGCAGAACAAGCGTTGCCCCCGGTTCTGCTCCAGAGGGGGTTTGGGATGGGGTGCTATCTCAGATGCCTTTCTCCTGCCGTGGTCAGGCCAGCTTCTCTATGCCTTCCCCCTGTTTCCCCTCATCAGCAAGATCCTAGAGAAAGTGAAGTTAGACAAGTCATGGGTCATTTTAATCACCCCGGCTTGGCCCCAGCAGCATTGGTACGGGACCCTGATGAGCCTAGTGGTGACCCTGTCGCAGCCGTTGCCTCTCTGCCCAGACTTGCTCTCCCAGAACCGAGGCCGTCTCTTCCACCCAAACTTAGAGGCTTTCTACCTCACAGCATGGCCGCTCAATGGCTGGGCGGGGAGGAGCGGACGTGTTCAGAAGGGGTCCAATGTGTCCTCCTGGAAAGTCGGCGGCCGTCCACAAGCTGAGCCTACTTGGCAAAGTGGTCCAGGTTCTCCAGGTGGGCTGTTGAGCAGTGTGTTTCCCCGACGGCCGCCCCAATTCAGCTTATCCTGGATTACCTCCTCCGCCTTAGGACCCAGGGCCTGGCCCCCTGCTTGGTCAGGGTGCACCTGGCGGCCATATTGGACTTCCATCTGCCAGTGCAAGGTCGTACGGTGTTCTCCTATACTTTGACTAGATGGTTCCTCAAGGGATTGGACCGTCTTTTCCCATATGCTAGGTTCCCTGTCCCACAGTGGGATCTGAACTTGGTGTTGTCCTGTCTCACGGGACCCCCCTTCGAGCCTCTGGCCACGTGCTCCTGGTCTCGTCTTTCATGGAAAGTGGCCTTCCTGGTTTCCATCACATCTGTCAGGCAGGTATTGGAGCTCAGGGCTCTGACCTCTGGACCCCGGTACACGGCTTTTCACAAGGATAAAGTCCAGCTCCGCCCACACCCCGCATTCCTCCCTAAAGTGGTCTCCGCCTTTCACGTGGGCCAGGACATCTTCCTACCTGTCCTCTGCCCCAAGCCTCATGCATCCAATGAAGAACACCTCATCCACGCGCTCGATGTGTGTAGGGCGCTGGCTTTCTACCTGGAATGGACTAAGCCGTTCAGGAAGTCTTTGCAACTGTTTATTGCTTCGGCTGAGCACATGAAGGAGCGATTGATCTCCATCCAGCGTCTCTCTCGCTGGATCACGTCATTCATCCGCACCTGTTGCGATCTGGCAGGAGTTCCCACGCCACCGACTGTGAAGGCGACACGAGCACAGGCCTCGTCAGTTGCCTTCATGGCCCACGTCCCAATTCAGGACATCTGTAGGGCCACTGCCTGGTCCTCTGTTCACACGTTCACCTCGCACTATGCGATTGTCTCCCAAACCAGCAACGATGCCAGGTTCGGTAGGGCTGTACTCCGTCCTGGGAATCTGTGAACTCCTCCTCACCTCCAACAGATATAGCTTGGAATCGTTTACTGTGGAAACACATGAGCAATCACTCGAAGAAAAGACAGTTACCTTTTTCCATAACTGGTGTTCTTCGAGATGTGTTGCTCATGTCTATTCCACATCCCGCCTTCCTTCCACTCTGTCGGAGTTGTCCAGCAAGAAGGAACCGAGGGTGGGGGGAGCACGCAGCTCCTCTTACACCGGGCCATGGAGGTGCCACTCCAGGGGGCGCAGCGGTGCTCTGTCTACAGGTACTGCTAGGGGAAAAACTTCTGGCACCACTGCACGTGGCGAGCACGCACACCTACTGCGGAATAGACATGAACAACACATCTCGAAGAACACCAGTTACAGAAAAAGGTAACTGTCTCTTTTTGGAGTTGTGTGGAATAATATTATACAAACTACAATCACAGAAGAAGTGCAGGGCCCAATATGACAAAACATTAAAATAACTGCTAATAAAGAGTCATTAAAAGAAGCACCCAACTTTTTTTTTTAACTTAGTGATTAAGGTTGATATGGACCAACAATAATAGATGATCAAAAACTGAAAATGCTTGTTCCCATGTTATGTTTACAATTAGGACAAATTAATGGGATTCATTCCTTCATAAGAATGTGCATGCAATGCTTTTGTATATCTGTTGGGCCTGCTATCTTTGTCACACCAACGTGTTTGATGGTGGAATTATAAAACTTTGCACACAAATTCCAGCTATAGACCTTATTCAGCAGTAGTTATTTATATGTATGTAATTCCCATTGGGATCAATAGGAGACTTGGGTGTGCTGGGGCTGCAGGAAGAAGTAGATGTGAAAAAAAAAAAAAAAATTTTTTTTTTAATTGTGGTTTCCATCTGTGGGTAGTGGCTTACTCTGCCAAGCATGAGCCCTGGATTCTGTTCCTGCTGCAGTGTGTTTCTCTCTCCTAGGTAAAGAGTACAGCATAACAATATTGTCTCAGTAATAAGATATGAAGAGTGTTTTGAATTGTTCAAAAGCACCTCTTCCTTTTACTAAGGGACTAGTGTGTTGATGGCTCTGAAAGAATCCCGTAAAATTTCCTTGAATTGAAAAATTGGCTGAGGCTTGTATCTAAAGAAGGGATGGGACTTTAAAGACTCCATGAATGACGTGGAGGAAACCGTGAAAGAGGATTTAAAAAGGAAAAAAAACACAAACTCCCTTGAAATTGTAGGCAGTGTTATGGTTGAATGTATGTGGGCTATTAATAAATCTCATAATGGAAGGTAAAATGTAGAGAGAGATTGGAACATGTCTGCTTCTGTCATGACTCATGCAAGAGTCAGACTCTCATTAGGACTCTGACTTGCTTCAAATATATTTCTCACGCGTTGTTTTTGTATGATAGCATTGTAGAAATAAGCCTCTCTCCATTTACTCAGCCTACCTGAAACAACCTAGTTACCTTGTCAGTTATTGGCTCTGAAGCCATAGAGGGGACTGTTCTTTGGGGGGTTTTTTTTGTTTGTTTGTTTTTTTTAACGAGTCAGTTTTGAGGACACATGGGGGATGGAGTTGTTGTAATTTTAATTTCTTTTTAAAGTATCTTTTTAAAGTTAAGTATCTCCTAAAAATTGGGCTTCTGCCATTTTTTGTTGTTGTTTTGTGGTATACAAAGAAGACCCAAAAAGCTTTTTGGAGGAAGAAAATGTTTTGTGGTTGGGCTTTATCTCCTCCCCTCTTGCCCTCCCCACCCAATTCAGCTAGAGAATTTATGGGGATCTTGGAGAAGTCTTGAGCTACTCTAACTCTTTAAATGATGGAAGAAGGGAGTGTTGAATCTTTTTAAAAATATTCCTAAGCGTGTGTTAGGCATTGGAGTTCAATATGTTTCGGTAGATACAAGTTTTAAACAGTCTGACTAAAAGTCCCTTCCCTGAGAGCCCTAGCCCTGCCGCGTGGGGCTGAATTATAATTTTCAGGAAGTCATGGACGTGTTGTAAAATCATAGCATCCGTGACTGACTTGTAGCCTAAAATCATTGCAATAGTTTTCCAGTCACCATAAAGTCTTCAAAACTAGATAAAGACCTGTATTTCTAATGTAAAGAAACAACAACACACCCTCTCCAGGTAAAGGTGATACTATGTAGGAAGGTTATGGGAGACATACCCTTTCAGGCCTTTTTTTTGCATCATAAACAAAAAAGGACACAAACCTTTTGAAGATTATATTTAAAGTATCTGCGTGATCAAGCTACTTTTTTTATATGCATGTGTTCAAACTTGTTATACCCGAATACAAGACACATTCAGGATAGAGGTATGTGTTTTTGAGTGGGTGGCTCTCACCCATCCCTTTTCTGGGGTGGAGGGTGGGGTTGTGTTTCACTACTAGAGCTCTAAGAAGCCCCTTGCTATCTTCTCCCACACACAGTACACACTTTCCATCTAAACACTTTTAGCCACCAGCTGAAGAGCTTGCCTGAAGCAATTGGGAGGAAGAGTTCTGAAGTGATGCAAAATGTTCCAGCCCTTATGCCATTTGGAGGACTGAATGCAACATCTTGTTATCAAGCGCAACTCCTGCCAATCCAGGAAGCAGGAAGCTAGGATACAGCTGTGGAGTTCTAATGCAAAGTTGATGCTTATTGGACTTGGAGATTGCTTGGAAATTTCTACTAATTCTCTATACCAAAACCTAATGAAAATGAGAGGATGATTTTGAAAAGCTAATCAAGTTCAGCCATAGGTTCAGACCTCACCATGGTCAACTCTGCCCTTCAATCTTCCGAAGTAACTAACTTGAGGGCCATGCAGTTCACTGTAAAGATCCCATAGTACTTGTCATGTGAATGGAAGCTTGTCCCTAGGGTCTCTGTTCAAAACTTCTTCTTCCATGTACTATTCTGCATGTAGAACAGGTCAGTAGCTCTCAATCTTTCCAGTCTACTGTACCTCTTTCAGGAGTCTGATTTGTCTTGCGTACCCCCAAGTTTCACCTCACTTAAAAAGTACTTGCTTATAAAATCAGACATAAAAATACGAAAGTGTCACAGCACACTGTTAGTGAAACATTGCTTACTTCCTTATTTTTACCATATAAGTATAAAATAAATCAATTGGAATATAAATATTGTACTTGCATTTTAGTATATAGTATGTAGAGCTGTATAAACAAGTCATTGTATGAAATTTTAGTTTTTACTGACTTCGCTAGTGCTTTTTATGTAGCCTGTTGTAAAACTAGGCAAATGTCTAGATGAGTTGATGTCACCCCCTGGAAGACCTCTGTGCACCCCCAGGGGTACATGTACCTCTGGTTGAGAACCACTGGCATAAGTAGCTGCATTTCAGTGGTGATATTGAGTGTAGATGGGATTCTTCAGATGAAAGGTCAAGCATAAATGTAACCACTTCTGAAAATTGAATTGTCCAAAATTTACCTGCTGAGAAAAACATCATAATATGAAAGTAAGGCTGTTCCAATTATGACTCTCCTGTACTGTAAGACCACTGGGGTTTTTCTTCTTTAAATGTTCAACTGCTGGTTATATTGCATGAAGATGGACCTTCTGAGAGAGAGACTTCACAGAAAACAATTTGGTTTACAAGCAAATATAAAATATCTATTGAGTAATCTCACTCCTAGGTTTTAGTGTTCCATGCTGAATTATGTAGCCATGGAGAGTGGAAAATATTACATGTTAAAATAGGGGATAAGATGTTTTTTCAGCACATTGCAAAGAATTCAGTCATACATTCTGAATACATAAACCTGAAAAGCGTGGATACATGGACCCTTGTTTGAGCATTGATATTGTGCTCAATATTGTATAAAACATAAGACAGGTGTCATCTCTAATGAGTTTACAGTCTAGTTCAGATGCACATGGCACAATGGGTAAGAGTACAAATTCAAGCTGGTACAGCAATCTTGCCATAAATCCAGTGTGTCTGTTCAGTCTGTGATTTTTAGCATCTAGCAGAGTTACGAACTTAAGCTCCGAGGCTCATTTTTTTGAAAGCGTTGTGCAGGTATTCAGAATAGAGACACTGGACATATGGCTTGTTACAACAATCTGAAACCCACTAACCACCTCTTGTCTTAGGACTGCAGAGCTGTTAACAGGCTACTCTACCTTGAATGGTTTCTTAGAATATGTGCTACTTATGCTAAACAATCTGTTCCACCTTTCGTTTAGCTGTGACACTGGGAATACCTTTCCCAGGCCTGCAGAAGAGGTCTGTGTGGCTCAAAAGCTTGTCTTTCTCACCAGCAGAAAATGGTCCAGTAAAAGATATTACCTCACCCACCTTGTCTCTCTAATATCCTGGGACCAACATGGCTATAACTATGCTGCATATGTTTCTCCATTATTTGATTTCAGTCTACCTCTTCCACAGAAAATTTTTTTCTTAAATAAAGCTGGAAAACGTTTTGCTAACTAACATTGTTGACCTTACACCGTGCTTTAAGAATATCTGTATAAAGGAGAAGAAGAAGTAGAGACATAGTCCTGTAACACTTTAGATCGGGGTGGGCAAACTTTTTGGCCTGAAGGCCACATCTGGGTATGGAAATTGTATGGTGGGCCATGAATGCTCACAAAATTGGGGGTTGGAGTGTGGGGGGGTCAGGGTTCTGGCTGGGGGGTGCAGCCTCTGGGGTAGGGCTGGGGATGAGGAGTTCAGGGTGTGGGAGGGGGCTCTGGGCTGGGGCAAGGGATTGGGGGCCATGCTGTGGGGTGGGGCTGGGTATGAGGAGTTTGGGGTGCAAGAGGGTGCTCCAGGCTGGGATTTAGGGGTTTGGAAGATGGGAGGGGGATCAGGGCTGGGGCAGGAGGTTGGAGTGCAGGAGGAGGTCGGGTGCAGGCTCTGGGTGACGCTTACCTCAAGCAGCTCCCAGAAGCAGCAGCTTGTTCTCCCTCTGGCTCCTATGTGGAGGCATGGCCAGGTGGCTCTGCACACTGCCCTGTCCGCAGGTGCTGCCCCTGCAGCTCCCATTGGCCATGGTTACCAGCCAATGGGAGCTGTGGGGATGCCGCTTGGGGCAGGGGCAGTGTGTGGAGCCCCCTGGCTGCCCCTAAGCATAGGTGCTGGAGGAGGCACATGCTGCTGCTTCTGACAGCTACGCAGAGCCACAGCATGCATGGAGTGGGGCAAGCCCTCGACCCCACTCCCTGGTGGGAGCTCCAGGGCTGGATTAAAATGTCTGACAGGCCAGACGCAGCCCGTGGGCTGTAGTTTGCTCCCCCTGCTTTACGTTAATCCAAGACCAAAGGAAACAACTGTGATTATCTCTGACTTCCTGCTTAATTTCCTTGAATTAATTCCTGTTTGAAATACAGCATATATGGTGGGGGGCAGGGAATCTTTAAGTATTTCCAGTGATGATGACTCCAGTACAACCCTTGGTAAATTGTTTCAGTGATTAATTACCCTTACTTTTAAAAATTTGCACCTTATTTTCAGTCTGAATTTGTCTAGCTTCAACTTTCAGCCACTGGATCTTGTTATATATTTTTGTTTGCTAGATTGAAGAGCACTCCAATTATCAAATTTCTGTGGCCCACATTCTTGTAGACTGTGATCAAGTTACCCCTTAACCTTCTCTACGATCAGATAAATAGATTGAGCTCCTTGAGTTTTTCCCTATAAATCATGTTTTCCCATCCTGTATTCCTGTAGCTTTTCTCTGAATCCTCTCCAATTTTTCAACATTTCTTTTTGAATTATGAACAGCATAATTGGACAGTCCTCCTCTCTGTAAGGGTAATGCTGAACTTGACTCACCTAGCATCAGCACTGAATTCAGCAACGTTTTCTGAATCAATTCAGTGTCAAATGGTTCTGCAGACCTGGTCTTTCTTGTCTGTTTCTGAGGTGTACTAATCCCCCACTAATCAGGAAATTGTACAGCCTGATCACATGATCTTTGTGTGATAGTCACTTTGGAGGTTTCTTATTTCTAAAAAAATACCATTTCTTTCCTTCTCCCATCACCCCCAACTCCTTAGGATGGTACCCGACCCCCTTTGGATGTTGATGTAAACCTTGAAGAAATTGCTTATGATCAGCGTTGTGATTGTTATACGTGAGTGTCTTCTATTTTTAACTCTAATGCCTGCAGTGAGAAATGTTTTACTCATGTTAATGTGTTTTACATTATTATTAACAGGAACGTTGGACTTGCTGACTCTCAGGGTTCAAACACCTTTCCCTCTGTTCTCGTCACTTACACTTGAAGTTTTTCTAGGGATTTACTAAGACGTTGTAGATGGTACAGGTTTCCTCTTCCTGCACAATAGTCTGGTGGTGCCTGACACTACCGTAGCTTAGGAACGGCCACTGTGTTCTTTTTTCTTTGTCTTGTCTCTATTTCTGTGATGTTTACACTTAACCACAGATACGAAATGTGAAACCTGTCTCTAAACTGGATCCACAGTTAAAGGTGGTAAAAGTTGGTAGGCAAAACTGGTACACATAGCTTGTTCTCTGAGTTAGTTCACAGAATGGCTCCATTGAAGCATGAGGGGCAACATTGGAGAACACGCAACAGTGCTTGTTTGAAAATTTAACAGTTGGGAAAAGAAAGCTGGCATCACAGTCTCAAGTGAATGAGAGATGATGGGTAGAGCGGGGATAGTTCGTTAAAGGCCTTGAAAGTGAAGACGTAGTTTATGTTGGATGCAATAGAGAAGGGGGAATCAATGGAAGGATGTGTGGAGAGGGGTGATGTGGTCAAAGTGACAAGATAGAAAAGTCATCTCAGCAGCAGCATTGTGAATGGATATCTGAGTGGCAAGACTGCATTTGTCAAAGCCAGTATTTGCAGTATTCAAGATATTGCAGTATTCAAGATGTGAGATGATGAGATCCTGGACGAAAGTTCAGGGCTGAGAAACTTACCAGATCCTTTCTAGCAGTAAAGCTAACTCTATAAGATGGATGTGTATTTATAAGTAAAAGATGAGGGTGCTGGGTGCTCCTGTTACAACTTAGCCCAATCTCCCCCTCTGGATGGACTGCTATAAATCAATTCCAATCCCTGGCCCATGTACTTCTAAGCCCCCTTCTTCTGGGTCCTGACTGATCACTGTTCTTAGCTCTGGTCTCTCAGGCACACTCCCTAGTGCAGACTTCATGTCTGACACCTTTCTTGCACAGTGGAACCCAGCAATCCAGGTGCTTGAGCCTGCAGAACTGGTTTCACAGCCTTCTGAGCCCATTTTGCTTAGACATGTTCTCCACGAGAGCCCACCTGGCTGTGGGAGCTCAGGAATCTAATGAAACCCTTCTGGGACACTATGGCATTAAAGTAAGGAACACAGGCTTAGCAAGGGAGGAGTTTAATTATTTAAGTCCAGCTGTAGATGAATGGTTTTTGTTTTTAAAGGGAGGTGGTTATGGAAAAATTGATGTACCAATTTCCTACCCAACAAAAGAGTTTCTTTACAACAGATACTTTTACTTTTGAAAGCACTTGAGAGTTACGGATCTTTGGAAAATAACACGGTCCTCCTGCTCTGATCTCATCTCCCTCCTCCCCCTGTTAGTCTGAGGGCTGGTTAGTGGCCCTAGGCCAGGCAGCCCTTCCTAGCTTCCATCTCCTTAGTCTGGTCCACTTGCATGTGGTGGTGTCCCCCACCATAGCATGAGGACACTGTGTCCAGGATACACTGACCTTGTCAGGATTAGAATGGTTTTCAACCCCATGTGGGTGTCTTAATCCAATCTGGAAATTGCATTGCCAAGTGAAAGTCGCAATGATTATTATCACAAAATGGCATTCACAAAAACAAAATGGAGGTCACAAAACAACATGTGTTTCCCAGTTTAGGCCCAGACATACCCCCAGTCTGTAATAGCCCCCACAAGCAAGGTTCTTTGACAATACTTTAAATGAACACAGGCTCCCACTTTTCCTGGTCCCAGCTGTTGGTAAGGAGCTGGGGGCGTGATCACCTAGAATTTCTAACAAAGGCAGGCTGCTGTCCCTGGACTTATCTTGTGGTGACAGGACAGCCTCTGGCTAGTAGGTGTCTGAGTTAATCTGAAGCTCCACTCTGTCTCACTGCCTGAATAGAGAAGGAGTGATGTCTTTTCTGTTCCCTCCAAAACCTTCTGCAGAGGAGAAGGTCTCCACTGCACTGCCCCTTTCCACAACCTTTTGGCAGCATGGTGAGAAGGAGGAAAGAGGTTTGTGCAGCGTTACCCTCCTCTCTGCTATCCTCTAACCCCAACTTCTCTGAAAGAGACAGGGAATGGGTAGGTGATAAGTTACTGCCTTTTTCAGCCACTTAAACTGACTTAGGGGGACCAAGTTTAACTCTGAGTTGACTAGAAAGAGGAACTTTTGAACTGCTGGTTGGACTTTCTTTTGTTATACATTTGAATGATGTAGCTCCTTTCCACTGCTCTTTTCTCCACTTCATGATAGTGAATTCAGTTCACCGTCTTTGAGTCTTTTTCAGTCTACGCTTCAAATGCAGGAACCCCTTTACCATCCAAGTAGAGAGAGGGTAGCAAATGTTAAGATGCACGCAGCAGATGGCAGTGTTGATGTGCTCCTCCATTGAGGAGGAAGGGGAATATAGTTTCTCTGAGTGAATGAAGTGTAAGGATATATGCTGTGACTACGTCAGAAGTTGCAAAAAAGTATTTTGGCAGAGGCTCTGAAGGTAATTAAAGAATGTGCAATGAACTGGAGAGTAGTTCAGTCCATGTATACAGGTATTTGAAGTTCTCATTGCTAGATCTGCAAAACAGTTATAAATATTAAGCAAATAAAATTTCAATATCCCCTGCATTTGATTTAAATAAATGTAAAACAAAGTTGGTACAGACCTACTGGTTCTTGCTAACTCTTCTTTAAATGGCTTATCTAGTGATTAAATAACTCCTTAAATATATTTGTTTGCTTGAGCCAAAGGTATTGAAGACTTAGTTTTGTATGACTTATATGCCATGTACTAGTCTACTGATTTGTGAATAATTTATAGAACTTTGTTTCCAGCTGTTAAAGACTGATCTAATCACTACTTGTGAACATGGAGCCTTAAGAGGGCAATAGTTCAGTGTTCCCGAAGCTGTGGGTGAAGTATGTTCCCTTGGATAGGACTATGACCAGACTTGCCCATTCTCAGACTGCTTGCTTTGTCTCCTCTTTTATCCATGATAACAAGTAGCCCTGCAGAAAAAAGTGCTTGGTAATTCCAGTGGGGTTAAAAGATATAACTCAAAGCACCTGGTGGCCTGCCAGGCTCAGCTGGTGGAAAATAAAATAGAGAAGAGGAGGTGAAGCCTGGGGAGAGAGCAAAGTGAAGAGTACAAGCCCATGTCAATGCTGATTCCCCACTCTGGCACTTCGAGTGCAGAAGGTGGGGGCCCGCAAGGATTTTAAAAATTAATACTGGCCACTCCAGGCTGGTATTAAACTCCCAAGGTCACAGCTTCTCTCTGACCTTGGATGGGTAGACGCTGCCACCACCCAAGTGCAAAAAGAAACCCCCCCTTTTGAGAACCCAGGAAGGAAAACATGGGAATTTCTTCCTGTGGTGTACTGTCAAGCCCTTTCACCCCCTTTTCCCGGGAAAAACTGAGGAAAAAAAAGCTGTTGTCACCAGCTAATTAAACAACATATGCACAAACCTCTTAGGGACACACAAATCCATTCCTGTTCTTAAAATAGGTAAATTGTATTAAACCCAAAAAGAAGGGAAATGCATTTGGAACTTAGGCATTTTGCTAGATCTTAAAAAGAAACAAAAATTACAAAAATTAAGTATCAAGATAGCTCTCTTGAGGTTCAGCATAAAGGTTACAAGCAAAACAAAAGCATCTGGGATTAGCACAGAGGAGTCAACAAGCCTTACAAAATAAAAGAAATAAACCTAATCGCATCTTTCTAGACATTTCTGATCTACTTGCATATCTGGGTTTCCAAAGCAATTTCTAGTATAATTCTGATGATTTTCATACCTGGCCTTCAGCTTCTCACAGCATAACTGCTGCCCTATTCCCCTCTTCCCCAGAGAACAACAGACACAAAGGGAAAGTTTTTTTTCCCAATTTTAAAAAGTTCTGGCCTTCCCATTGGCTCTTTTGGTCAGGTGCCCTCTCCCTTCCTTTACCTGTAGACTTTTTTAACCCTCTACAGGTAAAACAAGTAGAGAACAGCTACTAACAGGGATTTTATAGCTAACTGGCTGGCTGGGTGTCCATATAAGGGAGCTATTCCCTCCTTCATTTATCACAGCCCTCAGAAGAATAAACGAGGTAATAGGAGGAAGGGAAAGAGTAAAAGGAGATATGGCAGATGAGGAAGCAAAGGTGACATAGGACAGTTGCATGAAGATATGGAATGTCCAGGTGCCAATCCATTGTGAGATGCAACTCTGACTTAAAAAAAAGCTAGGAATGGCTGCTGTACTTGGTTCTTGTCTACAAAATAAAATCAGAGCCAAAGTTAATGTCTGAAATACCTACTCTGGATGCATTAGATGGGTCTCAGGAGTGCACATTTCAGTGAAGAATCAATAATCCAGCTGTTCCCTCCTCTTGTCTCTGTGTCAAGTTTATTCAGGATCAAATGCACTGTAGTTTATAATTTTCCAAGTGATATAGGATCCTCTGAGTGAATCTAACTCAACTACTGTTTTTTGTGAAGCATATATAACCTTTGTACCAAATTCTCTATTTTCTGCATTCTCAACCCCAAGTTGTGTAAATTACTGAGAAGAAGTAGATCTTTAAACTCACCTTGATCACCACTTGATTTCTGATGCTTTTTATAACCAGCATTTTTTTAAACAAATAAACTTTTTATACTTACCTTTCACCAACGGTTCTACTATCTCTGCATCTTTTGCATTCTCCTGGCTGTATGTATGTCATCACAAATAGAGATGATGGATAGAAATGTATCCTAAAATGATCCATTCTATTTGTATCTGTCTCTAGGGGGGCAGATCTTTCCGCTCTAATGCGTGAAGCTTCAGTTTGTGCCTTGAGACAGGAAATGGCCCTAAAGAATGGCAAGAGCAAGGAAGGTAAGACAAGCATATAAAGTCTAAATGGAACAGTGGGAAGATGATTAAGTGGTGAAAGTAGTTAAACTAGTTAAAAGTCATAAACATAATCTGCTTGAACTCTTGGAGGATACTGGCCAACCAAACCTAGGGGGGAAGGTTTCTGTTGAGAAACGATATAAACATAACCCTTAGGAGGCATTGCTTTTAAGAGATTGTGGTGAATAAAATAGGTGTACGAGTATGGATTTCCAGTAAAGATGCTGAAGTTAAATTTATTAGAAACTGGGCTTTTGCTTAAAAACTTTAGTATTAGAAATTCAAATTTGGGCATGGAGTTGCAGGCCTAATTTTCAAATATTTATTGTAATCAATCTGTCTAAGGTACTTTGTGAAATTGTCTGGTCCCTTGCATGCAGGATTATCCATTTTGAGAGAGCAGATGTGGTGCTTTCACATGTAAATGGCACACATGTAATTGTGAATATTTGGGCCAGAAATCGTTTGATCTTGGGAGAAGATGAGTGTCTTTTTTGGGCTCAGGAAAATATTTTTTATTACTATGCTTTTCCCAGGGAATGGATATGTGTTTTAACCTTCCTCTGTGCAAAACCCAATTCTGACATGCTGTGTGCTCTCAAATAAAATTGACATGAGGAGCAGAACACCTTTCATCTCTCACTGGTTCTGGCCAAATAAAAGTTTAGATTTTTCAGAATACAAATAGAAGAGCTGTCACTAAAGGGACACTGTCAATTGGAATACTGGTCTTTTTCAACAGTGAGTTAAGTTGTTCCAAATACTGCACCTGCCCATAAGTCCCTCTACCATTTTTTGTGGTTTTAAAATCACATTTTCCTATTTTAAAAAAGTTTTTTTTCCTCCCCTCTTGCTGTGCAATAATTCTCCAGTACCTATAATTCTCCAGTACCTATCAGATCAAGGATGGTATATTTCCCATGGAGTTTACATGCAAGATTAGATAATTGTTTGAATGTGGGTCAGATACCATAGTGATGAGTAGTATAAAAATATAGTAGGCTCTATTGGGACCTTCAACTGCTTAATGATGACGGTGGGAAAACATACATTTTTTAAAAGTTAAAAACAAAATTATACTGTCCTGGTTTACCTTTTTTGTTCTTGAGTTCTAAAGACAATCTCGGATTAGTCATTACTAAACTCCTTAAGTCCCTCCCCAAGTGACTTTAAGATAAACCCCAAAAAGGCCTCTTATACTGAAATAAGAATGTCTGCATGGGAGGGCTTGTACCAGTATAACTATATCAGTTTAAATTCATGCCTTAGCTTACAGCATGGGTTGGCAACCTGTGGCACGCGTGCCAAAGGCGGCACACAATCTGATTTTTAGTGGCTCAGCCTGCTGCCAGTTTGGGGTCCCAGCTGCCAGCCCCACTCAGCCCACTGCTGGCCTGGATGGACGGAACCCCGGGTCGGCAGCGGGCTGAGCGGGGCTGGTGACTGGGACCCCGGCTGGCAGGGGCCAGCGGCCGGAACCCCACACTGGCAGTGGGCTGAGCCCGCTACTGGTCTGGGGTTCCGGCCGCCGGCCCCTGTAAATGTAAAATGTATTACTGGCACGCAAAACCTTAAATTACAATAAATAAATGAAGACTTGGCACACCACTTCTCAAAGGTTGCTGACCCCTGGCTTAGACCATTGTAACTTTCCTTAGATTCTAAAATCATCAGGGTGAAGAAAGTCTTTTACTATGTTTTTGTACAGCACAGTTGGGCCACTGTCCTAACTGGTGTGTCTAGCCAGTATTGTACTCTATTACCATTTTTATTATTTGCATTAAAGTATTTTCTCTTGTTTTCCCAGTTTTGGATTTAGGCCTCTCTTTATGTCTGATTGTAGACAAGGGCATGCATCAAACAGTGCATCTGCCATCTGTTATATGTCTGCTAGATGTAGGTAGTTTTTGCTGGACCTCAGGTTTACTCAAGTGTTTCTCTGATCCAGGAATTGTACAGGAGGCCAGGCTGTTGTTATAGGTTCAGTGCCTCTTCCAAGCTTTATTAGTTAGAGAAAGCAGTCAGATCAAACTTGGAGCTCTGGCAGACTATTGAGCACATACAGATAACTGAGCTGCTATCTGATGTGTGGCCTACCATATCCAGGTAACAGGTATGACTCCATTCTGGATCAATTAGGGACCAAAAGTCATTGCTGTCCAAGTGCTATTTTCGTGGATTTTATTAAATGAATCTGATTTTTATTGCCCTTCTTAGCAGACAAGTGTCCACATTGTCCAGGGACCACCATGATGATTGGCTCCTTTGGGAGTCTCTGCATAAAGACCATGAATTAAATGGGCCATGGGAACAGGAATACTCTCCTCTCCCTCAGATGCTTTGTCTACATTAGGGGATTTTAAAAATCCCACTATTGCTATAATGCAGTGCAGTTAGTAAGTGGAAATTTTTTTTTTTAATTAATGTAGGTGAGGCCCTAAAGGTGATTTCTCCAGTTCAAAGTAAAAATATCAGTTTCTAGTGTTGAAAACCTTAGTTGACAACCTTTTAAGATATTAATCTGATGATCTATTTATTTCTAGCATTTTACTTATTTTTTTAAAGCTATTATAGGTGCCTATCAAATGCTCCTGCTGCTGTCCTTAAGATAGTCTTGATAGATACTGAAACCCATTAAAAGGGAATACTGGCCTATTGAACTGTTGAAAACACTGAAGTAAATATTTAGGTCACAATAACACAGTAAATTGGAGACGTTTATACTATTCCTTGTTGGACTTGTGGACCTGACATGGCTTAGAATTAATTTAGCGTGAAATGCTTACAAATCTCTCAATAATTCAGTGTGTTCCCCATGACACACTCTGAGTCAGTCACAGGGAGTTTCCAGATGTTTATCTGTGTGGTATAAAAGAGAGGATGAGGTGGAGGAATGCTGAGCTAGATTTTACTTTACCTTTCTGGAAGAGAAATCATTGTTACCTGAGCCCCATCTGTGTGGAATCTTGCTCTAGTGGTGGCTATAGTTTTACCCAACATTTTTACTGACTTACATTAAATAAACCCACAGTGGTTAACTATGTTCATGAGAAGTCCTGGATTGACAGGACTAGATGTTCAAGTCCTCTGTTTTACCCAAAAAAAAAAAGTACAGCATGAAAAGTGGTAGTGCAAGATAGTGAAGCTGAAAGTGTCTTAATGAAATACATATAAAGCAATCACCAAAGTTTTTTAAAAACGCACATTCTGCTACATTCAGCACATCTGATGTGAAGCTTACCTATGTGCATGATAGATAGATACTAAATCTATGTACCGATTTGATCCTGTAGTCTATTAAATCCACATACATTATAAGCTGTTTCCTAGTGAGAACTGAACAATGCACACTTCTTTTCCATTCGTTTGGAATGAAATTCAGTTTCCCAGTAGACCTGTTATCTCAAAGGCTGTGTTCAAGACTCATCAAGTCTAATGATTTATTCATGTAATTTCTGAATGGAAGTGCTGGAAAAAGAAACGGTCTGATATGCATACAGATTATGCAAGTTTGGGTGGGTGATGACATGGGTAAGCAGTTGCCTGGGTTCTATAGAGTGCCAAACAACGTAAATATGGTGCTGGGGTGAGCTGAACTGCCTGGGGGTTGTGTAGAATACTTGGGATGTTGTTGAAAGTTTTTTTTCTAAATGTAAAAAAAAAAAAACCCCAATGTGTGTATAATATGTAATCTGAAGAAAGCGTAGGACTGAAAATAAGGAGCCCTTACTTCTGAAGCTAGTCCCGTCATAGATTTTCTGTTTGATCTTTAGCAAGTCAGGGCATATCCACACTATGGAGGCTATAGTGGCACAGCTAAGGCACTGCAGCTGTGCTCCTATAGCATAGATGCTTGCTAGAGCAACGGAAGGGTTTTGTCCCTCAGTACAGTTAATCCATCTCCTCGAAAGGCTGTAGCTCAGTTTGAAGAAAAAATTCTTCCAGCAACCTAATGGTGTGTATACTGGGATTTAGATCAGCTTAACTATGTGTCTCTAGGGTATGAAGCAAAAAGAAAAGGAGTACTTGTTTTCACACCCAGGAGTCAGGTAGCTAGGATGACTTAAATTTTAGCTGTAGACCAGGGCTCACTTGTTGTTTGTTTTTGGAAGTGTTGAGCACCTTGAATTCTAGATAAATTTGATGGGAGCTACAGTTACTTTGAAAATCAAGCCCTTAATCTGTAGTTGCGAACAGTGATACCTAGAAACAACCCAGTGAGGTAAGTGGGTATTATCCCCATTTTGCAGATGGTGTAACTGATGTCCAGAGGGAAAGGGACTTGCTCAAGATCACAGAGTCTGTGTTAGACATGATACTGAAATTCAGGAGTTCATCAAGCCTGTGGCTCAGACCTCAGCCAGTTGCGCAGAATAGACAAAGCAGTTAGTGAAATGCAAAGACTTGAGATATTTTCTCTAATGGCAGTCTGGAAGTTATTTGGAAAGCAGTATGTGGGTGTGTTTTTTATATACTGAATTGGGGGTAAATCATAGACATTAAGTCCATTGTATGGTGTTCTTTTTAAGGAGAAATCAAGATTAGCCGAAAATACTTTGAAGAAGCATTTAAGAAAGTGAAATCATCTATATCAAGAAAGGTAAGAGAAGCTATAAAATTGGGGGTCAGTGAATATTGTTTAACATCACACAAAGCAAGTTGAGGATAGGAAGTGAAGAATTCTATAGTCACTGGAAACTGGTGAGAAGAACTGAAGTCAGAATATATTTACTGTGTTTGTTTGAATCTGTTCAGGACATCTGGGTTAACACTCTAAAAGATCCCATGGCAGTTTTCATAAATGAACTCAAGCATTTAAGTTTTCTGTTTTAAGTCTCATCCAGAAAGATTACTGCCCTTTCAGTACCACAGTGATGAGGGAGTTCAGTACTGGCTTAGGGAAGTATACCTCTTTAACATCATTTTCTGCACCATCCTGGATTTTTCAAGGAAGTTTCCAATCCAAGAACTGACTCTAAAAATACTGTTAAGCTTGAGAGATCTGATGAGATCACAGACCACAGTATTGTGGCTGCATTATGCTTTGCTTCCACCATGCATGCACCTACTTAATGAAGAAAAAAAAAAAGCTCAATACAGCTTAATATGTAAAGATAACATCTTCTTAAGATAAGAAGCTGTAATAAGAAAAAACAATTTCTTTTTTTCTTCCTGATTATCAGCCTTTTTATGCTTTTATAAGTCAACATCTAATTTGATCATATGTTTGGAAGGTCAAATCATGAACCATTCTCTTTTTGATGCATGGCAGGTAAATTTGTTGAGTATTTACTATCGTTACTTCTCAACATTCATTTCATGCAGTGTGACCAGAGGATAATTATTTGGAATTTAGATAGTGCCTTTATTGCTTTAGGGCCCCTCTCATGGAAAGGTTCCACATCTGCTGGCTTGGAAAGGTTCCACATGTCTTCTGGCTTTATGGACTTTAGTCATGAAGCATTGAAATCACTTTCACTACAGTATGAATGTGAGCTAAAAATAAATTAGCCCGTTCTTCTACTTTCTTCAAACTCAAAATGTGCTTGGTTTAAAATGATTAGATAAATATTCTTAACCTCATGGTCACTAATATCCCTTTACTAGTGGATATTATCTCAAAGAAAAAATGTCATTATTTTCAGCTATGAATTTCAGTAGTCAATATATGTATTAAACTGTGGAACTCCTTGATGCAGGATAATATGAAAGTAAATGGCTTGAGTAAGACTTTAAAAGATTGGTACTTGTAAGAATAAGACCAGTAACTGCAGTTACCCTGCCTAGGCTAAAATGACGTGTTCTGAATCCTCATGCTTTTGAAACAGGGGAGTTGCATGGCAAGCTTGTGCAGGTTGCTTGCTATGAACTAAGTGTTCATGTAGACCAGCCTTATTTCATTACAGCTGGTTAGGAATTTTTTGACTAAACATTTTTTGTGCTAGAAAATACTGAGGCATCAAAACCAAGACATTTCACAAGAATGTATCAGCTTTGATGAAACTTTCATCCTGGACCTAAGAAACCTTCCCATAAAGTTTCTGGTTCCAGAGACACACCTGCCTCAGAATAGCCCTATTGGTTAGGGCATCACTTGGAATGTGGGAGACCCAGGTTCCAAGTCCCTTCTCTGATTCTCCCTCAGTCTCTCCTATTGGTGCTGTTTTACTTTGTATAAATAATTAAATATTCATTAAGCTGGGACTTGGATCTCTCACATCCCAGGTAAGTGCCCTAAACAACTGGCTGTTGGCTATTCTGGGGAGAGGGACTGGAATCAATCTGTCGCTCTGTTGCGCATGCTCATTTTTTGTGGGGAAAAAAAAATTTGAAAGGGTCCTAGGTTTCATCCTAATGCAGAATGGGAACATCTGTCTAAACAGCGTTTAGAGAATGGCAGAACTGACTTTGTACTTGGCCACTGGATGCACCTGGCATATCAGAACTGAGTTAGTCATTATTTTAGACTGCAAATAGTACTTTAACAGGAGATTTAACAGATTATTAACCCTTGTACACAGTACTCTTTATCCCAGGGTTTTTAAATGTGGGAGCTAAAGTTTACTCTTCTCCATTCCCTCTACTTTTGCCTCACTTCCTGCTCCAGCACTCTTTCCTTCCTCAGCTCAGTAAACGAGGCTGCTCTCCTCAGTCCTGCTTAAAGCTGCTCTCTCTACCAGTTTCTGCCCAGCCTGCTTTTACTCTGTTTCTGGCCAAAGAGGATTCAGGACCAGTCTGGATCTGTGAGCAGAAGGCAATGGAGGAGATGGGATCAGTTTGGTCTCACTCATTATACTTGCCCTTCCTTCCAGCAAGGTGGATTAAAAAAAAATCCCTTTTTTAAAAATAAAAAATGATTTTTTTGTTTAAATCTATTTTTTTAGTTGAATAGATTTTACCTTTTGCAAAAACGTATTTAAAATTAAATTTGAAATTATGATAACCTATGTTAAGACCTACACTTACTATAATGCATTAAAGTCATTTAAATTAAATAAAAAATAATATTCAAGCAATACCTATTTGTTGCTGAATTTTAAAGAAAGTCATACCACTGAACTGGTGGAAGTCGCTGACTAAGTACCTGGAACCAGAGTTTGTTGAAAGGCTAAACCAACTTTTGATAGTGGTAAATATTTCTACACGTGCAGAAGAGTATTTTCTTCATTTCAGTTTATCCCACTAATTCAGTTCAATGACTACCTAATTCAAAGTAAGAAACTGATTGAGAGTAGAAAAAACAGGGAAAGCTTGTTTTCCACTTTAAATCTATTAGGTGGGAGAGGATGGGTTCTAAAAACTACTAGTTCTAAAATCGTGAAGACAATGGTGACCAGAAACAATCACTTCAATTCACTAACTACAAATAATTATTTATTTATTTATATTACCATAACACCTAGGAGGCCTAGTCATTGCTTCCTTTTTATAATAATCAATTCACATTAAATCTAAAACATGTTTTGATAGACTTGCTTTTTGTTTGTATTCAGCACAAAGTAGTTCCATCTAACTAATAAAACCACAATTTTACAGTTCTATTTGAATTTTTAATTGAATTCCAATTTTTCTCCAAGTAGGGTTTGACACAAATTGGAGTAAAAAAAAATTAATAAAGTAAATCAGAAATGCATAATTCACCACTTTCTAACAATAAAAATGTGAAAATTAAGAATCTGAATAAATGTGTGTTAAGCTACATAATTGCTCGAATGAATGTATGCAAATGTAGTGTATCCTCCTGGTTATAAAAAAAAATTACCAACTCTAGTATAAAGTCTATTTTTTAGTTTCAAATTAACATATTTTAATGGTTACCAACCAGGGAGAATCAATCTTTTTTAGAAAATAACTCAGAAGTACAAATGTAAAACAAGATTAAAATTTATTATTTAAATCCAGGTTTCCTGCTTGTTGATTTAAATCTCTTTGATTGATTAAAATCACCCTACCCTGCCTTCCAGTACAATGTTCCAAAGAAAGCCAACTTTTACCCCCCAAAAATGCATTGACTTTTTACGTTTTATTTGGAAAGCTTTGCCAGATCTGAGCTGTTTCTCCTGCTCCTAATGGAACAATAGTGACACTAACCACTGCTTAATTATGGTTTAGACTTCAACCTTTAAATCATACTAGTTGAAAATAAAATATTTTCTATATACACTAAGAGGATAAACTTAAAATAGCTGAATTAGGCTGAAGGTCAGTTTGTAAATCAGAAAACCCTCTTTAACATGGCACGATGGCAGTAGGAGTCCCATTCTTGCAGCAGAAAACTGGGAAATTTATTGGAAATGGTAATGCTAATTAAAAAAAAAAAGTTCTGTTTCTAGCCTGGGTGTGTAGAATTTTTATCTGATAGCTTTGTTCCTTCCTGAAGTTCACTTGGGCTGTTAGCCAACAAATCCTCTGAAAAGAGTATCTGTGTGAATGCTCCCTTTCCTTTTAGTGTGAGGAATGGGCCAGCACAAGAGATTCAGGCAAGAAGAAATTTTCTGCTGTGCTTTCTGTTGTCTTTATCTAAACATTTTCTATGCTGCAGAAGCTCTGAGAAGTGCTCTCCAAAGGCAAGAATTCAAGTGGTTGGAGAAGTACATATTTGACCAAACAGCATGTAGGACAATTGCCTATTTATTACACTGGTAAAGACTGGAATGGGATTGTTTTAGCTAGTTCCTGTGCAACCAAAGATAATGTGAAGTGACGCTGTAGCAGAGTTACATAATGCAATAAAACAACTGCTGAATTGTTCACATTTTAGGGCACCTGTTCTCTGGTGGTGAAGGTGTTTTGGAGTACAAACATGCATTTTGAACATTCATGCCTCACCACATTCCAGCTGCTGCTCCCACTCAGCCAGATAAGTTTGATCTGGCAAATAATATAGACATTAGCTGCATCACCCCATCCTGCAACATCTTGTGGAAGAAGATCAGGAATAGGAGCAGTCTATATGAAAGAGATTATTAGCTAATTAAACTGTAATTTAAATCAGATTTCGTTAAACCAGGGCAAAATCCTGTGTGCATGGTCTCTGTCATTCCAGTTTAGGATTGGGAATAGGCATAAACTAAACCAAAATAAATTGCTCTTAAACCAGAATAAGACACTATCTGCACAGGGCTTTGCACGTTTAACTAAATGGTTTCAAAATCACACCTTTAAATTTAAACCAGTGCAGTTCTGTGCATAGACAAGGTCTCAGACAAGCATGGCAGTGTCTTATACTTCTTATACAAGAACTCTGCTAACACAGAGTCTTCTGTTAATAATTACAGATTGTTGGTGACTTGTCTTAAGCGAATCCCATAAAAGAGATCCTCTTTAGCCTCCAATTGGTTTTTCTTTTGTAAATATTTTAGCCAAATATTAGCCACCAGGCACAGAGATCATTTCTGTTTGTTTTCCTAGTGGAAAATGTGTGTAAAGTCACCTTTAAACATTGCATGCATTCTTGCTGTGCTGAAGTATCTTTTCTTTTTCCCCACCTAACTTGGCATTGTTAGGATCAAGCAATGTATGAAGAGCTTCGTCAGTCGCTGAGCAAATGATAAAGTTGGCCAACTCCTAAAAGAGACCGTCATTCTGAAGAGGCTCATAATGGTAGCATCTGATCTCTTAGAATTTTATCTCCTCAAACACAGCTGGAACAGAAGTTGACCATGGATTCATTTGACTTTTTACTAAGTGCTGCATCTGTAGATATCTGCCATGTTTTAATTACCACTCTGACAATGGTTAAGTTGGGATTGTTAAACAGAGTAAAATGTAAGATCGAGACTTTCTAGTTCTGCTTATCACCAACCCTTCTATGCCTACGCTTTTAGGCATAGAAGAACAATTTCTAAAATTCAGTGCTCTGTTAACCCATGAACTATTTAACAGGCAGAGAAGCTATAATGAACATCCCTTCAAAACCTTAGACTTTTCAAACAATTCATTTTCAGTTGTACATGAAAAGTGCACCTTCTCAGAAGATGAGCTCTGTTATTCAGAGAATTGCATTCTGTGAGGAGAGAACTAGGTAAGTGGGCTGAGAAGATGTTGAGCCATATGCTATTGCATCATTTTTAACCCCCCCCTTCCCAAATTTGGGTCTAATCTGTTTTGATGGGTGTGTGCCATCATAACTGAGAACCCTTGAGAACCTCCCTTTCATCTTATTAAAAGGAACTCCTCGGACTGAAAGATGGTTAATTTTACAGGTTCATGCAAAGGATTTAAGAAATGGAAGTCTGCAGCCCCCTGCTATAGTGCGTGGGAGGAAGGCTCCACCTTAAAAGAGCAATAATTTTACGGTCTCAAATCCTCTAACAAGCTGGGTTCATGTACCTCTTAACAAGGAGAGGTGAAATTTGTAACATCAGAAATAGAAGTGTAAAATGGAAGATATTATGCCTTATTGTTACTATCTCTGTTAATGATTTTGAATCACTCTTAATTTAGCATATTCTGACAAATCCTCTGAGGTAGAATTTTCTCATTCCTATAATATGGGCCAAGCAAGATGTCTCAGCTGAAATTATCTCAATAGTTTTCTCAAAAATATGTATCGTTTAAAGAACTTTCCCATATGTGTTTACAGTATGTTTCTAAGAGGATCTTAGCTTATTAAAGCAAATTTTTAAAAAAGCCATCTTATCAAACTGCTCTTTGATCTTTTCATATTCCTTCGCTTGCACATTACATCAGCATAGTCAGTTTCATTTTTCCTGATAATCAGGTTGGGTTCTTGGTGCTGCAATGTTTGGTTTTTAAACACTCCAGGGAGATAAGAGTTGTGTTTTATAAGCCTTTCTTTTCTAGGCTGAGCTAAACTATTTGCTGTGCTCCTGCAGTGAAGCTGTAATCCAGAAAGCTGACTGCTTTCTGTGGAAACACAGGCTCATAAATTCCCTTCCTATAGGATCAAGTTGAAACAGATATAAGAGGGAGCATTAATTTGAGTAGCTAATATGATGGGGCTTGTCTTCACAGAGACACAAAGGAAAGTTAAGATGAATTAACTAAAAGTGCGAAGCTAATACAGATATGGGCTTGTCTACACAGCATGTTGCTGTGTAGCAAGCCAGGATGTTGAATGCCAGGGCCATACTCCAAGACTTTCACTGCGGTGTAGCAGTGTCCACAGGGGATATTACAAGTGGTGCAGCAAGTGGTGCCACTGTAGAGTCACACTCCGGTTTGCTGCACAGTAACTTGCCATGTATGCATGGGCTAAATTAAGGGAGGATTAAGCTACAACCAGCTATGCCCACTTTACTTCTGAAGGAGTTTGTCTACTCAGGTTTAATGCACTTTAATTTCCGCACCTTAACATTGTTTGCAGTGTTGTAGCCAAGTTGGTCCCAGGATATTAGACAAGGTGGGTGAGGTAATATCTTTTATGGGTCCAACTTCTGTTGGTGAAAGAGACGGACTTTTGAGCTACACAGTGCTCCTCTTCAGGTTGGATTAAAAAATATATATATTACCTCACCCATCTTGTGTGTCTAATATCCTTGTCTTGCTCATTAACTTCTCAGCTTTAGTTGATTCATTGGAACTTTCCTGGGTGTCCTCTTGTAGACAAGCCCCTAAATACTAAGGGATTACTGAAAACTAAAAGGATATTGATTTTTACATAACTGAAAGATATAAATTTACACTGTGTAGAGGTTAAGCACAGGAGTTTATTACGTACAGCACTGACAGAGTGTTGTTTGCTTATTAGGCTTAGAGACACAGTTAGTTAATTGATTACAATGGAATATATGGATTTTCCATAGGCTGGGGAAAGTGACAGCATAGGCAGTTCCACAACCCCGGATAGGTCTAGCAGCAAGTCATGATAGCACAGTAGCCAATGGTCAAAAGTTGCATAATGTCTCCACCCATGGTCTTAAGTTAATATATTAACATTTAATTAGTACTTTAATAAATGTATTAGTATAAAATACATATGTTGAATTTTGATTTGGGGTTTATAGGAATGAAGTAGCTCCTTGGGTTGTTTAACAGATACATATCTAGGGGTAAAAGCAAAGAAACAGGGAAAGAATATGGCAATAAAGATTGTTTGTTTGTTTTTTAAGTTGTTGATTTGTGTTTTAAGGCAGGTATTGGTCCCTGGAAAGGGAGGTGGGAGGAGGCCATATTTTAGCAAAAGCAAGGTTATTTTTGGTTATTTTGATTTTTTAGCTATTGCTAGGCTTTTGACCTTTTGACCAAACTCTGGACTTTGGGCCTGTACACAAATCCATATACCAGGTTATTACATCAGCAATGGATTTTAACCCTTCGGTAACAAAACTGCTCTCTTCTATTTTCTGAAAAATCCCCTTTTTAAAAGGGAGGCATTTTGCTCAGAAGGAGAAATATTTAAAGCAAACATTTTACCAATTATTGTCCTTGAGCAATGTCACTCTTTAAAAATGCTCTCCTCCTCCCTTTGCCTGAGCAGTTATTGCTGCTAAATCAGATGCATGGTAAGGGAAATATGTGACTATGGCTCACACATAGTTAATATAAATGCTTTTCTGATCATTAATTACTTGCCAAAACTCTGGATCCTAAAACAGTAAATATTTCCAGACAAGAAGCTGTCAAACTGTTATTTAATAGACCTCTCATAACCTTTTCCCCTATACAATTGATAGCACGTTATGGGTGCTCTGTTTCCCCAACCACCTCAGGAAGAGCAGAAGGAGAGGGGGTTAGCTATGAGGAAACGGTGACTCTGAATTTGGCATATGTGTTCCTTTCTGATTGAAAGTCAGAATGCCCATTAGCTCCAAGTTGTCTGCCCAGGAAGCAGTATTCGCTCTATGTCAGTGTAACCTTGCAGCAGAACATGCAGCTCTGAAGCATCTGGTTACAGTGTTATGAGAAAGAGTTGATTGCTTGAGACCAGCAGTTGCTTGCAAATAAAGTGCCTGCCAGTATTGGCTGTGAAAGTATTAATGCTGCTACCCACTTCACTTTGAGAGAATGTAAAACAACTATGGCAGTGACTTAACTTTCATTAATTTCTGCAATAAGCAATGAATGAATCGTACTATATAAATCAATTAAAAGTAACCAAACCGTTTTTTTAAAATTGTCCGTCTGTCACTCCCAAATTCCTATTTATTGCAGGAGCTAAGGCTTAAAGATAAAAATGCAATTGTCACGCTATCATTGAGTTGAATTTATTATTCTAAACGTAGTGTTTATAGTCCTCCTTTCCAGGGCTTACTGCATAGGGATATTTTATCCTACATATTGGGAACTAATCTCCAAAATTAAGAACTAACATACATTCAACTAGTAATACCATTTTTGTGGCATAAGTGAATCACCAGATGTTTATACCTACTCTAAATTGTCACTTCCTAAATGTGAACTAACCCACCAGACTTGGTTTGTTTATAGGTGTGAAATTATAATTTTAGATATTCTGACTTGAAAAGTAGTGACTCTACTTGTGCTGAGTTTAGTTATGATAGTTATGTTTCTGGAGCTAAATGTTGCTATATCCCTCTCTTGTGAAATCTACACTGACACACACATTCTACCTAGTCTGTGGCCAACGTAAGTGGCAAATCACAACATGCATTGGTCTCAAGACTGGGAAAGCCAGTTATATAATAGATCAGTCACTCAACTCCCATGTGCTTGGCAGGGGTAAAATAAATCATGCACACTCCCGCTTAGATCTAGAGTAACTTTTAATTTTAGTAGGGCTTGAAATGTTTACATGGTACTCGGTACCATGGAGTCCAGATCTTCTAGCTAAAGCAAAAATTAGCTAAGCCATCTACCTCATATGTCCTTCCCTCTTTTTGCCATTTAAAATACTCAGATGAACAGCTCTGTCTTTTCAACTTGAAATAACTTTTTTGGAATATTTTCTTCTTGGGCATGGTGCACGGTGAAGGGAAAACCTACTGCCAAATTTGAATCTAATTCATATTAGACTTTAGAGCAGTGGTCACCAACCGGTCCATCACGATCGACTGGTCGATCCTAGAAGACCTCCCAGTTGATCGCAATCTCTGGCGGCACAGCGTGGCTGCTGCTAAGGCACACTCCCTACTCTGGCCCTACTCCACTCCTGGAAGCAGCCAGCATGGCCCTGGGGGTGGGGCGTCACAGGTCTCCCTCTGCGCGATCCTGCCTGCCTGCCTGCAAGCACTGCCCCCGCAGCTCCCAGGGGCCAGGAGAGCTCTGGGGGCAGTGCTTGAAGAGAGGGGTAGCGTGCGGAGCCACGTGCCCACTGCCCCTCCCCCAGGAGCCACAAGGGTGCATTGGCCCCTTCCGGGTGTGTGGGGCCTGGGTAGGCAGAGGCCTGCCTTAGCCTTGCTGCACCTGCCACTGCCTGGGAGCCAACAGAGGTAAATGCTGCCCAGCAGGAAGCTGCACCCTGAACTCCATCCTGCACCCCAAGCTCCAGCCCAGACCCCCCTCTCAGAGCCAGCACCCCATACCCCCTCCTACACGCAGTGCCAGGTTTACAATGGCTCCACGGAGCTGGGCCCATGCTCAGAAGGGGCCCCAGCCTGCTCCATCTGCACTGTGTCCCGAGACCACGCTGGCTCCTCCCCGCCCACCACTTGCTCCGAGGACTCCTCTCCGCCCCCTGGCCCCACTGGCAGTCTCTGCTTCCCACCACCTGTGGGGCCCTGCCTGTCTCCCCAAAGCTGAGCCACCTGGGACTGGTGCAGAAGCCTGGCCAGTCTCAGCAGGTGCGGGGGGAAGACAGTGTGGAGGGCTTGGCTGCGCCCCTCCAGGCAAGTGCGTCTTGAGGGACCCTGGTTGGGGCAGGTCCTGGCCTGGCTGATCGCACCACTCCCGAAGGGCTGGAGCAATGACCAGCCCTGGCTGCACTGCTGGCTCAGCCCAGCAGACACAGTCACCTCCCAGCAGGGCCGGTGAGTGCGGACGGGAGGCAGGGCTTGGGGGAGTCGGTCTGTGGGGAGCTGGGGGGGGCGGTGCTGGGCTATGAAGGGGTGGAGAGGATCTGTGTGTGTTGGGGCACTAGGGAGTGGAAGTTCTGTGGGAGGTGCTGGGCAGTTGTGGTGGGGCTGTGGGCAGGGTTGATGTGCAGGGTGCTGTGCATTTGTGGGTGGGTCTGAGGTGGTGCTGGGAATAGTGGGTCTGGGAGGCCTCTGGCCATAGGGAGTTGGGGGGAGGGATGTTGGGGGGGGGATTGTGTGGAGTGGCATGAGCCCACCCCCGAAGAGAAGGGTATGCTGGCAGCACAGGGCCGGGCAGGCCACTGTGCGTCTGGCAACTGCTGGTGTGTAAATAGTGCCCTCACATCGGGTGGAGCAGGGCCACCCCTACCATGCCATGCTCCATTGCCTCTGGCTGGCCCCTTGCTCCAGGGACTGACCTCCCCACACCGTGCTCCATTGCTTTCATGGGGCCCACAAAAGGTTAATCCGGTCCTGTCCGCACCCCAACACTCTGTCCCAACCTGAGGGGACAGGGGTCTCTCTCTGTATGCTGCTCCTGCCTGCAAGCACCGCCCCTGCAGCTCCCATTGGCCAGGAGAGCTGTGGGGGCAGTGCTCGCAGAGGGGGCAGTGCATGGAGCCACGTGCCCCCCCCCGGGGGGCCACTGAAGCGCGTTGGCCCCTTCCATGGGCGGTGTGGGGCCAGGGTAGGCAGGGAGCGTGACTTAGCTTCACTGTGCCCACTGCTGACCGGGAGCTGCCAGAGGTGTAAGTGGTGTCCAGTGGTAGGCTGCACCCCAGCCCTGAGCCCCCTCCCAGAGCCAGCACCCTATACCCCCTCCTGCATGCCAATCCCCTGCCCCAGCCCTGACCCCCCTCCAGCACCCCAAGACTCTGCCCCAGCCTGGAACGCCCTCCTGCACCCCAAGCCCCACCCTGAGCCCCCTCCCAGAGCCAGCATCCCAACCCCCTCCTGAACCCCAAGCCCCAGCCCTGAGCCCCTTCCTAGAGCCAGCATCCTGTACCCCTCCTGCACCCCTGATCCCCCTCCTGCAACCCAACACTCTCTGCCCCAGCCCGGAGCCCCCTCCTGAAGCCTGCACCCTGACCCCCCTCCTGCACCCCAACACTGCCCCAGCCTGGACCCCCCTCCCAGAGCCAGCACCCCATACCCTCTTCTGCACCCTAAATTGCCTCCTGCACCCCTGCCCCAGCCCGGAGCCCCCTCCCACACTGCGAATCCCTTGGCCCTAGCCCAGAGCCCGCACCCCCTCCTGAACTCCAACCCCCTACTCCAGTGAAAGTGAGTGCCTTTCTCAGGGCCCCCAGAAATGTAAGCTGAAGCTATCAGTATCAAGAATAACAATAATTTGATTAGGTTGATACCAAAAGGCCACACAGCAGTACCATAGTCTCCATACCGCAGGCAGCTTAAAACTGCCTCTCGGGTGGTATTGAAGTACAGTATGGGTATTTTGTCCTCTGGGAGTATCAGAGGACCTACGACAGGCCTTGAGCTACTTTTATTTAAAGTGGAAAGAGGAGATTTGTTCCTTTCTTTTACTGGGGCCCTAGAACGGTGACCCACGTCTTTTGCTCCTTAGGGGAGCAGTGCTGCAGCCTAGCCCTTTCAGCTGCAGAGGAAGACTTTCCAGCAGGAGCAGTTCTAGCTGTTTTGCTGACTAGCATGGAAAACTTTTTTGGAGCTTCCACCCCAGCAAGTGCAGAGCAAAAACAACCAGTATGCATCAGACCACCCTGCTCACCCATCCCTAGAACTGGCTCTGCTTAACAGGAGCAGCCAAGAAATGTTTTGATGAGGATTCATAGAACTAGAAAGGACCTCAAGAGGTCATCTAGTCCAGGCCCCTGCACTCAAGGCAGGACTAAGTATTATCTAGACCATCCCTGACAGGTGTTTGTCTAACCTGCTCTTAAAAATCTCCAGTGATGGAGATTCCACAAACTCCCTAGGCAATTTATTCCAGTGCTTAACCACTCTGACAGTTAGGAAGTTTTTCCAAATGTCCAACCTAAACCTCCCTTGCTGCAATTTAAACCAATTGCTTCTTTACTATACGCAGAGGTTAAGAAGAATAATTTCCCCCCCTTAGTCTTGTAACAACCTTTTAAATACATGAAAACTATTATCATGTCCCCTCAGTTCTCTCTTCTACAGACTAAACAAACACAATTTTTTTCAATCTTCCCTCATAGGTCATGTTTCCTAGTCCTTTAATCATTTTTGTTGCTCATCTCTGGACTTTCTCCAATTTGTCCACATCTTTCCAGAAATGTGGTGCTCAGAACTGGACACAATGCTCCAGTTGAGGGCTAATCAGCACAGAGTAGAGCGGAAGAATTACTTCTCATGTCTTGCTTACAACACTCCTGCTAAAACATCCCATAATGATGTTTGCTTTTTTTCAACAGCATTACACTGTTGACTCATATTTAGCTTGTGATCCACTATGACCCCAGATCCCTTTTCCACGGTACTCCTTCCTACGCAGTCATTTCCCATTCTGTATGCGTGCAACTGATTGTTCCTTCCTAAGTGGAGTACTTTGCATTTGTCCTTTCTGAATTTCATCCTATTTACTTCAGACCATTTCTCCAGTTTCTCCAGATCGTTTTGAATTTTACAAAATTCACTGGCAACCCCTCCCAGCTTGGTATTGTCATACCATATTGCTATTCCCAGAAGACTGTGGCGGGCGCCAGACACCCCGCCGCCGAAATGCCGCTGTTGAAAAGCGGCAGCAGCAAGAAGCGTCGCTGCCAAAATGCCGCTGAGAAACGGCAACGCTTCTCGGCGGCATTTTGGCGGCAGGGGTGTCATGTGGGTGCACAAAAATGCTCTGGCGGATGCCATGGCACCCATGGGCACCGCATTGGGGACCCCTGCTCTATGCCATTATCTAAATCATTGATGAAGTTATTGAACAGAACCAGTCCCAGAACCGATACCTGCGGGAACCCACTCGTTATGCCCTTCCAGCATGACTGTGAACCACTGATAACTACTCTCTGGGAACGATTTTCCAACCAGTTATGCACCCACCTTATAGTAGCTCCATCTAGATTGTATTTCCCTAGTTTATGAGGTCATGCGAGAGAGTATCAAAAGCCTTACTAAAGTCAAGATATACCACATCTACTGCTTCCCCCTTATCCACAAGGCTTGTTACCCTATCAAAGAAAGCTATCAGGTTGGTTTGACACAGCTTGTTCTTGACAAATCCATGCTGACTGTTATTTATCACCTTATTATCTTCTAAGTGTTTGCAAACTGATTGCTTAATTATTTGCTCCATTATCTTTCAGGGTACAGAAGTTGAGCTGACTGGTCTGTAATTTCCTGGGTTGTCCTTATTTCCCTTTTTATAGATGGGCACTATATTTGCCCTTTTCCAGTCTTCTGGAATGTCTCCCATCTTCCAAACTTTTCAAAGATAATGGCTCAGATATCTCCTCAGTCAGCTCCTTGAGTATTCTAGGATGCATTTCATCAGGCCCTGGTAAGTTGAAGACATCTAACTTGTCTAAGTAATTTTTGAGTTGTTCTTTTCCTATTTTAGCCTCTGATTCTACCTCATTTTCACTGGCATTCACTATGTTAGACATCCTGTCGCCACCAACCTTCTTGGTGAAAACCAAAACAAAGAAGTCATTAAACACCTCTGCCATTTCCACATTTTCTGTTATTGTCTTCCCCCCCTCATTGAGTAATGGGCCTACTCTGTCCTTGGTCTTCCTCTTGCTTCTAATATATTTGTAGAATGTTTTCTTGTTTCCTTTTATGTTCCTAGCTAGTTTGATCTTGTTTTGTGCCTTGGCTTTTCTAATTTTCTCCAGACATACTTGTGTTATTTGTTTATATTCATCCTTCGTAATCTGACCGAGTTTCCACTTTTTATAGGACTCTTTTTTGAGTTTTAGATCATTGAAGATCTCTTGTTTTAGCCAGGGTGGTCTCTTGCCATACTTCCTATATTTCCTGTGCAGTGGGATAGTTTGCTCTTGTGCCCTGAAGTTTATCAAAGAACCAGTACTTGCTGGGCCATTTTAAGAGGACTGTTTGAAGCCAGAAAGGTCTTGCTTGCCCAGGTCTGAGTAAGGAAGGTCTCACTGATTTATCGCAAAGAAAAAGTTTTAAGAGCTTTCCTCACTTTGTTTAGAAAACAAACAATATTGCTCAGTGACATGCCCTTTAACCCCCTCAGTAATGAGTATTCAAAATGTTTGTTGTGTGTTGGTAAACTACCTTAATATGATGAACAATTGTTAAATCTGGGTGATTTTTGGTCAACCAGAAAGCTCAACACCTGCTAAACAAATAACTGGAAAAGAGTTCATCTGAACTGAAACTAACTAAGAGGAGATATGTATATCAAGGACCACAGGTTCTGAACACAGGATTACTTCTCTTTGTTCCATTTCTTAGCCATGGGCGGGGAAAAATAGAACTGAGTTGGTTGGCCTTTATGCCCACAGTAGGAGGTGAACAAGAGTACTCAAGGCAAAGGTTGGTCCCACTGAATAGTGCTGGCCAAAAGATTCTGATCTTGAGTGCATGAGGTATATGCACACACAGAGTGGAAGACATGTAGATAAGCACTTGGAGAAGGAAAAAAGTAGAGGATGCAAGGCAATATTTTGCATTTGCAGAGGGCCCCATCTTGCTAGAGCCCTTTACCTTTATTTTAGCAGTGATATAATTTGTAATTGGGGTCTGGAAGCTGACAGCCAAACATCAGATAGTTTCTACATAAAAGTAGGGCATCTGGGTTGAGAGCAATGGTCAAAGTGCTCTGACATTTTAAAAGTCTATGCAGAGAAATTCAAGTCCTCAATTGTTTTGGCCTTACATGTACATAGGAACCTGCATGAGGCTAGTCAGTGCATGTGGGCTAATTCCCCTCAGTACCTTCTCTACTACAGGGTCAATGACAAGAATTCTGATGATGTGGGGAGGAGGGGGGTTGTGGAGAACCCATAGGGGAGACATCTCAAAGAACAATCATTACTGCACAAGGTGAGTAACTTCTTCTTTGAGTAGTGTCCTATGGGTGCTCCACTGTAGGTGACTCCTGAGCAGTACCCCGTCTGGAGGGCCGAGACTTCTGAGTCAGGTCAGTTACAGATGACTGTGCCATGGAGCCGAAGATGGCATCAGAGGTGGAGTCTGTAGTGATTGCATAGTGTTTTGTGAACGTGTGGACTAATGCACCGCTTGCCATTCTAGAGTTCTGCGATAGAGATATTCTTAAAGAAGGCAACTGATAAGATTGACCTTGTGGAGTGCGTATGAATAGCATGTGGAGGGGTCACACTGCGAACTTGGTAGCAATTTTTGATACAGTTCAAGTCTACTTGAACAGTCTTTGGACGGATATGATTAAGCCCTTGGAGCTCTACGCCATGGAGAGGAAAAGCCTAGGGGACTTCCTGAAGGCCTTTGTCCTGTCCAGGTAGAAGGCCAGGGTTCTCCTGACATCTTGGGTATGTAGTATAACATTCCTATTGTCTTGGTGAGGCTGGGGAAAGAAGACTGGAAGGTGAATCAACTTGACTAATGTGAAACTGAGAGGTTATCTAAGGGCACATCTTCACTAGCAACGTTAAAGTGCTACACGTGGTTGTGTAGTCATGGCACCAGCGCTGGGAGACAGGTCTCCCAGTGCTATTAAAAAAAACCCACCAGGTTAGCGAACAGGTAGCCATGGGTTCAAAGGGGTGGGCCTCGTCAGCCCTTTCAGTACAAGGTTCAGGTCCCATGTGGGGGTAGGAAGTTGAGATTGAAGGAAGAGGTTTACTATACCCTTGAGGAACCTTTTTGTAGTTGGGTGCAAAAGCACTGAGTAACCCTTTTCAGGTTGGTGAAAGGCTACAATAGCCACTAGGTAGATCCTCAGAGAGCTTAGAGGAAGTCTGAACCATTTTAGGTTAGAGCATAGTCTAAGACAGTGGTCCCCAAACTGTGAAGTGCACCCCCACAGGGGAGGAATGCCTGGAGGGGCAAAGCAGGGCCTGGGCCAGCATCCTGGCCCTGACCTACTCTGCCCTGAGCCCTGCCCTAGCTATGGCCCTGACCCAGCTGCTGGCCCCTGCTCCAGTGGGTGCAGACACATTCCATTACTGGGGGGGAGGCGGCGGCGGCGGCGCATGAGTAAAAGTTTGGGCATGACTGGTCTAGGATGTGTGGAAGAGTCATGGATGTTGGGGAGATTTGTTGGGATGTGCACCATCTCTGAAATCTTAGATCATTTCTGCAGGTATGTATGTCAAGGACTTTCTACTGTGTGACAGAACCTCTTGTATCTTTCTTGAAGAGGAGCTTTCTAGGTCTTGGAACCAAGCAGGAGCTATGCCTTGAGGCTGAAAATCCCCAGGTGAGATGTAGGGTACGTCCTTCGTTCTGCTGAGCCTTCACTGATGGTACAGACACAGGCTTGCATACCAGGAGCAGCTTTTTAGAGGAGTGCTTACTCCTGTCTGTTGGTTTGGAGTCAGTGCCCATGCCCATTGGGTCCATGGGCCTGCCAGCAGTACCTGTTGCTGGCAGTCTCTGTGAGCCATAGGTGTCAGACTGAGATGGCCTTGGTGTCAGTGATATTGAGCAAGATAGTCATAAGTGATCACCATCTCGGTGCTCACTATGGGGGCTTCTGGCTCTCTCAGATCATTTGTGAAAGGGGTTTGTAGTCTGCTTTTTTGACCCACAGCCCTTAATATGTAGAAGGCTGTAGGGAGGACTGGCATCTAGCACCCAACTAGGCTCAGAGAGCTACCTTGATGAAGATAATCTTCTGGCAGAGCTCTGTCTTTGTGGGATCCTGGCCCGAGTTGTTGGCGAAGGCTACACTTTTATTGTATGTGGCTGTCCCTGAGGCAGCAAGTGGACTGAGTGTACTTATCTGTGACGAGGATAGCCTCTTTACAGGCATACCCTCTTGGGGAAAAAGTGGGAAGAAAAATAAAGTCTTTCCTTTTTTTAAAAGGATAAAATGGGAGGGAAAAAACCCCTAGAACTATATCTAGGAGACTAACTATAGGTATGTAGATTAAAACAATAGTCTTAATGAACTGCTAATGGCTCCATCTCTAGCCAAGGGCAGTTGAGAAGGAACTGAGATGCATTAGCCCACATGTGTGGACTAGCCTCGTGGTGCAGCACAAGGAGAGACAGCACCGTTGTGGTCCTAACAGATACTGCTCCTAAAGTCCTGATAAGCAGTACAGGGCTGCAAGCACACTTACAGTGGAGCAAGCAGGCATAGGGACACTACTCAAAGCAGCAGCAGATAGCTTTTATCAAGTAGGGGGAAGGTTTTAATGAAGATGGTCCATCCCCCATTCAGGCACCGGAGAGCCTTCTCAGCACAGAAGAGTTTAGATAATAACCCCTACAAACACACCCTAAAAACTTGCTAAAAAAAGTAACAGCAGCCAGAAAGGCATTGAACAAATACATTAGCTAATAATTTTGCTTAAAAAAAGTTAACATTTTTATCTGACAATTTCATTGCCCACACACACAAATGTTAGTCTTCCAGATGCCCATCTGCTTCCAAAAGTTAATTAAAAGCAAGCTGACCCTTTACTTTTCAAACTGCTTCATATTTCTGTCCTTTATAAAAGTCTTTGGGGAGGTTAAGCTAGACTTAAGGTTTAGATATAAAACTTACATTTTAATCCAATGAAAGTTAGTTTACTAGCAAGGCATCCAGCACAAAAGCCACTTTTCCAGTGTTATCCAAAAGCATTTATTTATAGGTTTACCTTTAAGTACTGAACTTAACTGACTATACAGCTATAAAAATGCATAGTTGAAAAAAGTGACTGCAGTTACATGGTACACTAAGCCAACTATTTTGTCATAGGCCCCAAACAAGTTAATTCTTTATAAGTACCTAAACTTCTGTAGGCAGGCTGTAAATTTAAGCCACTGATATTTATGAATTAACCAAATTCAGACAGGGCCTAAATTTTCAAAAGTGACTCAAGTTGGATACCCAGAATCACAAGGCCAACATTCAGAAAATAAGCATCTACTCCCCTAACAATCAGGCCCTTTTAGAGTGGCTTGAGAAGGGCAACCAAAGAATGGAAACAGGCCAAAATAGTCTTTCAGCCTCCCTTGTACAAACCACCACTTAATGAAGGCTAGAAGTTTGGCTCCAGCTGTTATGACAGAGATGCAAGTTTAGGACTGCTGTTTTAGGTCAGATTCTTAAAAGGTGCAAATAGGCACTTTTGAAAAAGCCCTCTTGGTACCTTTAGAAATCTGGTCCTATAAATGATCACTCTAAAATGGCAGAAGGTGCATCAATGTAATTTTCTGTTTTTATATCAATTCTTCACAGAACATGGCTCAGGTTTTTTTTTTTTGAGCTAGGCAGTGAAAACGAGAGCCAGGATTAGAAGATGCAGAAGTTTACAGATCCCACTTCCTGTTCTCCAGCCATACTTCTAAGTAGATACTAACCTACAATATATGGGAAAGATTTTTGTATTAAGGCAGGTAGCATTCTTAGTCTGTATTTGTAAAAAGAAAATGAGTACTTGTGGCACCTTGGAGACTAAAATTTATCCGAGCATAAGCTTTGTGAGCTACAGCATTCAATGAAGTGAGCTGTAGCTCACAAAAGCTTAAGCTCAAACAAATGTTAGTCTAAGGTGCCACAAGTACTCATTTTCTTTGTATTAATGCAGTTTAGTTAATTCTTTAACTAAGGTCATTAAATATGCAAAAGTGACCAAGAAACTGGTTACAATACCTATATTTCCCTGTTCAGGAGGCACCTAGCCATCTGTATACCTCAGGTGATATTTTCCCCATTATCTGAATTATTCATTTTCAAGATGAAATAGGTATTGGTCATAAAATCTGTCAATTATAAGGGCAGCCCTAAGGGTGGGTTCCCTGAAGGGACTCAGGCATTGCCATGCGGAGCATCACAGCACCTAATGTCAGATGCCTAAACAGTCCCAGAAACCCTTGAATTGCCAAAGCTGAGTTAGGCCCCCAGGCTCCCTTCTCAATGAATGGGGGAAGAGATAGGCATCTTAGAATATGCTCCACAAAAATCAGTACACTAGGCAGGGAGTGCCTGCCACTCTAAAAAATGCTCTCCTCCTTCGACCTCAGCCTCATGAAGTAGTTTTCAATACTAGTGGTAGTATAATTGTCATTACTGATAAAACTTGGATCTGCCACTGCAGTGGTTCAGTAGTGAATGAGCCATCAAGGCAGATTCACTCACTGATTAACTGCTGTTTAGATGGTTATTTTCTCCCCTACTGCCCACCCCCCAGAAGTTCAGAGACAGAAACAAGTTGAAACCACATTTAATGACTTAAGGTAGCTTAGAATTAACATGATTAACTTAAAGTATGAACTTTAATACTACAATTGACTAAGTTGTAAGCATGGAATGGGCAGCACAGGACAAGCCAGAAGTGTAAATATTTTGAAGTATCTTTTATAGGTCTAAACAGACAAGCCAGAAACAGGTGTCTGAGTACAAGAAATACATATTCTAAAACAAACTTAAGTACCATTTTACACATACATTCAGCATATTAAATCATGTGTTTTGTATATTAGTTACACCAATGACTGTTAGAATGTTTAGCTAGTGGTAGTCTAATTAGTCTGAAAAGGTCTGTTTCAGGATACACCAATGCATTCTTGTAGATGTCTGAAGTTTAATTCAGGATACAAATAAACTTCTTTAGCAAGAATTTCTTGTACCGGCTACTTGAAAATATCCCAGATCTTGCTTTTCAGAGTCTTTTGGTTGGCAGAAGTTTAATCCTGTTTCACATCACCCTTTAATTTCCTTTTCATGCGTGAGTAAGGGCTGATTGTGTCATCCATCACAAAGTCATAAAGTACTTTTATCCAGGAGTTATACTGTGGAAGATGATCATAGTATTCAGCTGCTATTTTCTTCACCTAAGAGGAAAAAAAATTAAGGTTTATTCATATTTGTTTAAGCTCAAGACTTCTTCCCCTCCAGTGTTTCTGCCAGTATTTCTAGAAGCAGAAGAGAATAAAGTCTTCAAACAACTGGGAGTGCTAAGAAATTTACTTTTAGCAGCATTAGCCAATTATAAAATTTAGACCTTATAGGTTGTCAGTTTTAAATTTAAGATTAAATGGATTTTTAATAAACCTGTGTGGTTTTTTATTTAGTAAGTTTTATTCACCCAGTGTAGAGCTATCAGAGTTTTAACATGTATTGTTGTGAGAAGGCAAAGCTGTTTTAATGCCCAAGCCAGCTGCTTGCTTAATTTCTGATTGCAGGGAAGGCCTTTTAGGTACTCCTAAACTAAGAGATGGGATCTACATGGGATATTTAGTCACAGTTCTTGCTTTGTCCAGAGTGTGTTTCTCTTCCTCCTCCTTCTCCTCCCCCCAAAAGGGCCACTGGTCTGCTTTTGCTTATCTGGATGAGGCTACAGCTACACTACAGAGTGTACAGTGGCACAGCTGCACCACTGCTAGTGCAGACACTAAGCAGATGGGAGAAAGATCTCCCATCAACTTAATCACTCCAGCTCCCAAGAGCAGCAGTAGCTATGTCATCAGGACACATTCTCTTGCTAACAGTGCTGTCCACACTGGTGTTAGGTTGTTGTAACTTGAGTCATTCAGGAAGGTGGCAGTGTGTACATAGTTCTAGTTCAGTCTAAGGCTGAGTTGTGCGACACTTGGTACATAAAACACATGTTCACCTAATAATGGTCCAAGGAGTTATATACACAGAAGGGGGTTTAGAAGCAAGGGGACCAAAGTATTGAAGACAACTGACTGGGTCCTGAATTGGGAACAATCAAGCAGTTGGCACAGAGCTGAAATGGTGATGTGGGTAGGGAAGAGAGGAGAGAAAAAGCTTGAAAGTCTGGGTTTGATATGGAGACAACTGGTCTGGCATGAGGTATTTGGAATTAGCACATTTGAAGCCCATGATTATAATCAGTCAGGGCAGATATATTGGTGCAGTAACAGCTGATGAACTACTCTGAAACTGAAGACTAATAGTCAGGGCAACTTGTGACACTTATTGACGAAGTACCTTTTCCCGGTACCTATCAATATAGTACAGCAAGCAGCCTAGGAACTTCAGATCATCTGAGACTATCAATGCTTTCTGGCCACTGAATTTAGAACACTGAAATATGGATCTTCTAACTGGTCTTCTCAGAGAGTAGATCAGCCAAGGTAGAAATCCATTAAGATATCATTAACGATTCCACAGGGAGAGGCGGAATAAATATTCCCAGTTCAAAACCTGCAGAAAGGCCAGTTCCTCCCCTCCCCCCAGTGTGGTTTGCATTAAGTATTCCAAAGGGCATGTTAATATGTTATGCAACTTTACTATTTGCTATTTTTTGAACTGCAACAACCTTTAGGAATGTAAAATAAAGAAATTATGCAAAAAGAGTACTTGTGGCACCTTAGAGACTAAAATTTATTTGAGCATAAGCTTTTGTGAGCTACATTGATGAAGTGAGCTGTAGCTCACAAGCTTACGCTCAAATAAATTTGTTAGTCTCTAAGGTGCCACAAGTACTCCTTTTCTTTTTGCGACTACAGACCAACATGGCTGCTACTCTGAAAGAAATTATGTAACATGATTGAAGACATAATGGCTACCTGTGCATAATGGCTACCTGAAGGATTTCTCAGATTCCATTGTAGGACATAGGAATTAAGTCTTAAAATTGCTAAACAGCTGCATCTCCACATGTGGAGATAGTAAAGTTGACAAAAAACAGATACGGTCTCAATTGCAGCTTCAGAGGAAGCTACCAGTTGGAACTAGTGAGAAAATTCTCAGTTGAGATGTGGCCAGAGTACTGCATTTGTGGCAGTATGGGTGCAGTTAAATTAGCATGCAGATATAAAAAAAGCTTTACTTAATGTTTGTGGTAGGATGATCCATCAAGAATTTGGAAACTCCCCAAATGTTAGTCTGAGGTAAACATTAGTTTTTGCTTATTAACAGGAAGCTGTTAATCAGTTTGCTAAAAAATAGTCAAGGGAAGCATCCCTATGTAAGCAGAAGGATCAGACTAGCTATGCAAGCTTTTATTTAAGAAATGCTCAAACTAAAATGCAGTCTTTTTAAAGACTGTAGTTTCACTGTTCTTGTTTCTTCCCATTTGTTTTATAGTGAGTATTTCTCTTCTACTGCGGTGTTGGAAACAGAAACCAAAAGGAGAGAAACTGAATTACTACAAAAACAAAAGTATGCTACGTGCCGTCAAGCATTTCCCAGTAGACAAATAGAAAAGAAACAGATTGCAAGGCTGGATGGGGAAGGACAATTAGAAGCAACACTTAAGATTGTTATAACAGAATTTCACATAGTATAGTTTTAAGTCTTTAGTGGATACTTTAGGTACTGCTACTTTAAGTGTCCTCCTTCAACCAAAAATTTAACTAAAAACAGGGGCAGGCAAACTACAGCCCAGATCAGCACTGGTAGCTGTTTTAATCCAGCCCTCAAGCTCTCGCTGGAGAGTGGGGTCTCAGGCTTGCCCCCCTCCAGCCAGGGAGCAGGGTCAGGGGCTGCTTTGTGCAGCTCCTGGAAGCAGCAGCATGGCCCCCCCTCTGGCTCCTATTCATAAGGGTAGCCAGGAGGCTCTGCTCTGCACATTGCCCCACCCCTGCAGTTCCCATTGTCTGGGAACCGTGGCCAATGGGAGCTGCAGGGGTAGTGCCTGCAGACAGGGCAATGCACAACTGAGATTGCCTGGCCACATCTCCACCTAGGAGCCAGAGAAGGGAAATGTGCCCCAACTCCCTGCCCTAATCCCCCCTCCTGCTCTGAACCCCTCAGTCCCAGCCTGGAGGGCCCTCACCCCCCCTTCCCCAGCCCAGAGCCCTCTCCTGCACCCTGAACCTCATTTCTAGCCCCAGCCTGAAGCCAGCAACCCCTGCCCCTCAACCTCAATTTCTATACCCAGATGTGGCCCTCAGGCCAAAAAGTTCGCCAACCCTTAAACTAAAACAAGCACTGACATAAGTTTTGTTTTTACCATTAGCTTTATATATTCTTGAAAGTGTACTTACCAATGGAAGGTTCTTGCCAGGAATATTAGGAAAGTCATGGTGTTCATTGTGGTAGCCAACATTAAAAGTGAGCAAATTAAGTGGCCCATAATAGGAGTAAGTCTCATGTCCCTTTAAGAACATATAATGTTCAGCTATGAAGTGTCCTGAAATTGGGTGCAACCCCAGTCCAAGTATTGATCCTGCAAGCATGTAGAAGGCTGATTTAATTCCCAAGTAGTAGTATATTACAACATCAAAAGAGAGCTGAGCCAACAAGTTGATGATTTCCAATCGAGAAATTGGTTTGGGATTAATGCAGAGAGGTCGAATAGCATAGAAAAAGGGCTGAAGAACAATCCATATGAACTTCCTAAAACGAGTACAGAAAAACCAGCCTTCCAAGTCAGTAGGAATGTCCACATCAATTCCATCACCTCCTAGATAGCGATGATGATCCATGTGGTATCTCTTGAAAGATATAGAGTATGGGAGGCCAAGAGGAAGATTGGCAAATATTCCAAACCACCGATTCCACATAGCTCTGCAATTGCCAAAGGCACTATTGTGAGAGATCTCATGAATAGCCAGAGTCATTGAGTGACTGATGCAGCTGCCAAAAACATACGCCCAGAACATAACCCATTTCCAGTCCAAGTCTTTAACTAGATAAAATGCAATCAACTGCCCAAGAACCATCAGTACAACCACCCAGATCAAGTTGTAGTCTGGCTTCATTAAAGCTTTTATTTCTGGATGTTTAACTGTTATGGGGAGAAGATGCAAAGAGAAAAATGCAAAGTTAATGCAAAGAGAAAAATGTCAAGTACACTTTAGCAGAGCCAAAGTTCTCAGCCACACAAGCAGCTTACTAGTACACCCTCTCTCCCCCCCCCCCGCACCCCCAAAATGGATTCCATTCATTAAGGAATGAGTCCACTCAACTCAAGTCTTCCTACATTTTTGGCAATTCAATTACATTAGTAGTTTGCATGTACATGTTGGGAATTGTTTGAATGCTGTAGGCATGTGTATGCCTGAAATATTGAGCAAGATCAAAGAGTGCTGCTGTAGTTTAGTGGAACTTGGTGTTATTTTCATCTAGAAACCCAAAGCC